>NC_133436.1:5425903-5748694 GCF_011762505.2 Arvicanthis niloticus
TAAAGCAGTAAGAGTCACTTCTATTTGGTTGGGGTTCAAGGCTGTCCAGGAACCAGTCCGTGACTTCTTACTCATGCACACGTGAATAGCACTAATTGCACCGAGCTGAACGCCTTAAGAATGTAAATAAAAAATACATTTTTAAAATAAGAGATAAAGTTAGGAGGGAGTTGTGTTGAGTTGGTTCCGAGGACATTAGAAAAGAGGATTTGGATGGATACAGTAAAATACATGGTCCATATGCATGAGATTTTTCAGTGAACTAAGTGAAAATATTTCATAATAAAGACATGCTATTTACCACAGAAATTAGATGAGAAAAACAATCTATTGGATTATGGTTAGAGAAACAAATATAAATCAGGAAAACACTTAGATGAAAGAAAATTATAAATGAAAATGATGTGTGTGTGTGTGTGTGTGTGTGTGGAAATACGCCAATGTGCTCTGCTCTGGCAGCAGCAGCAATAATCTACTGGGAGAGTGAAGCATTCAGCCAGAAACACAGTGAACTTCCACACTTACAGCCTCCCAACCTGTTCTTACCCCTCTCTGTTGCCCCCCTCTCTCTCTCACACACACACACACACACACCACCACCACAAATATAAACACACACACCATACACACTACACACAAACATATTCCACACACACACATACCCCACAGTCCAAACACACCACAAAGACCATACACTCCACATGCAAATAACATACTACACATAAACATAAACTCGTACACACACATACTACACACAACACCACACACAAATATAAAACACATATGTCATACACTTACCCACACACCAAATACAACACCAATACCCACAACACTCAACATAACACATACCACACACCATACCACACATGTAAACAGACCACACACACACCCCACACTGACCATACACACCACCTGCAAACATAATACTGCACATATAGACACACCATACAACCACACACAAACCACACATAGACCATACACACCACATGCAATCATACACCACACACACACACACACATACACACCCCACACACATATATAAACACACACAAACATTTGCCTAACTCCAACCAGCTGACAAGACAGGAGACCAATAAGCTCCATTGTCACTTGGTGCTCTCAGCTCCCTTGTTTTGGAGTAACATTCTGATGGGGAAACTACCTTGATTTTAGTAACCAAAAGGTCGTACGAGATGATGACCCAGATCAGGCTGGAGAAAGGAGGAGAAAATTGTTTCTGTGCCTGTGAGTGGGAGAAAGTGTGTGTTGTATGAGTGGGGGAGGGCAGATGAAGGGGAAACGGGGAGAAGGGTCTTTGCTGAAACTGTATTTTGATTGTGGAGGTGATCACCAATTCTTAGGCAACAGTAAGCTGCCTGAAGTATGGCATCCACACACCAGGTTGGGTGCACACTGGGAGAACTCTAAATGGATCAGTGGATGTACTAGCAACTATGCCAGGACTGTGTGGGACTGTGGTGTGCACAAGCGTTCTAGGCGCTGTAGGAAGAATCCCTCTATAAAGGCCCATACAGCTTTTACATAATTGTCCAACATTTATCTCAAAACAGAAAGCTCTGATAAGTCAATGCCCCAATGCGTCAAGAGATTAGACAGTGCAGAAAGGGAATTATGCTCAAAAGAAAAAACAGTAGAATATTAAAAATAAATCGTAAATGAAAAATACATTCTAAAAATAAAGGTTTGTTTTATAAATTCCTCCATGAACACTGTCATGTGGGTCTAGACATTGGTAAAGAACGAGAGAACGGTTGTGTTCTAAATGTCAATAGTGCGGAATATTCATAATACCAGAAACCAGCTCTTCATGCAAATAACACAGTATTGTGTGGAAAGGGAAAGGACATCATAGTAAAACAGATCAAAAAGCAACCAAGAATGAAATGAAGTGTAATATCTTGTAGCTATCCATGACTTATAATTTTTAAGACAGAAGCCCATGGCATTGAGCATCTTCGAACTTGTACAAGTTTGTTCCGCACACTGAGAATATGTTCATTACAGCTGAGAGTAAAATAAGCCTGCTAACAAAAAGACAGGCTATGCTATCCAATGCCATCTGTTCTCTACTCAGAAATACTAAACAAACATTCAATAATATTTTAAAAAGATATTAGGCTTGTCGGGATGGTACACATCTGTAACCCCAGCATTGGTAGATGGAGGGTTCAAAAGTTTCAGGCTAGCCCTGGTGCTGTTGTGAGTTCAAGGCAAACCTGGGTTGCACAACACTCTATTCTAAATGCAGGCATGAAAAAGGACAAAAATAGGAACCTTGTGATCAAACATTAACGCTGACAGTTTCTGGACAGTGATTGACAGTTGGCCCTTCATGTCTCTGTATCTGCAGGTTCAGCCAAGCGTGGATTCAAAATGTGTTCTTAAATGACTCTGTTCTGAACATTTGCATCACATTTTCCTGGTCATTATCCTCTAAAAGTACAGAATCAAATCTGTTTGTACAGCCTCTAGGCTGCATTAGCTATTCTAAGTAGAGATGATTGACAGCTAATTGCAGGAGGTTGTGGCAGATTACAGGTCATGTGCTGCACCACTTTGTGTAAGGTCCTTAAGCATCCTGGAACCAGAGCCTAGACCACTAAGAGGACCACACTATCATTAGATGTAGATGTTAGACTATGGTTACTTCATCACTACAAAAAAGCTTTGAAAGGGTCTTTCAAATAACCACGACATACTAGTTAAAGTAAGGAAATGTAGACATACTGTGTGGGAAGGTGGGTAGTTTAACATGAGTGATGGAATATAGTTAAGAGGTCCCAGTGGAAATGATGGCCATGAAGTTTCTGTGTCAGAGAAGACACTGCCCAGGAGGTAGAACAGTGGGTGGGTTGTAATAAGAATTCATCTGTAAAAGACTGGTGGGCTTAAAAAAAAAAAAAACTTAAACCAAACAACAAAAAGGGCTGAGCATTTAAGGTGTTGAAAGTAAAATGGCTATCTAATACAGTTGTAACTAGAAAAGAGACTAGAGCAGAAAAAGAATAAATAATAACAATAACTTCCAAAAGTCAAGATAACCCACAACACATATCTCTAAATATAGTAAATACCTGCCAGTATAAACAAGTAAGCAAAGACCAGAGCAACATGAAAGCTGAAGATAGACACACACACACACACACAGACACACACAGACACACACACACACACACACACACACACACACACACACAAGGATACATATATACCTACACAAATAGACACACAGACAAACACACAGACACATACACATACAGAGACATACAGGGACACACAAGGACACACACATACCTATACACATAGACCCACACAGGATAAACACAGGCATTCACAGACACACACACACACAGACACACACACACATAAAAACCCCACAAAGGCCATAAAGCCATGAGATGGTAAAATCATAACCAGCAATATAAAGCATAAAACAATAAAATTCAAAGAAATTTGTCAAATAAGTACTTTGAAGAGTGAAATTTAAAATAAAGTAATTTTAGACAGATATTTAGAAATTTTCTCTGAAGATGGATAATATTGCAAGTGATGATGATATGGTTCTTCACAGAGCAAGAAAACTGTTACAAAGAAAACATTTTCAAAAAAATGACACCAGCGATGTTAAGATAGGAAATACATACACATGTGTTTGCACAGGTTCACACACACATACACTCAACCACACACACATGTGTGCACATATGCACCTTTGACTCCACTTGTGTAAATTGTATTAATAAAAATATTAAGTACTGTTGAAGAAAGCTGGTTGTACATGTTTTACTTAGTTATTATTCACTTTGAAATTCTAGTGTCCAGATTTTCAGTCTGTTGCTTTATGTATTTGTCAAATGTATTTGAAACCTTCTTACTTATAGCCCCATTAAGATTCAGGTTTGATATGTTTGTGTGTATGTGTATCTATATCTATATGTGCACATACATAGATATATGTATATATGCACATATAGATACACATACACATACACATACTTAGGTATGTGGGTATATATGCTCATTGATTACTTAAAACAGTAATATTTCATGCTTTGGTGACATAGGTGTAATTTAAATGCACATCAATAAAATTATCTGCTGAAAGGGGGTTATAGGCAGGTAATAATTAGAAAATATTACAGTAAATAAAAGATGCAATGATAATCTCTTAGGCAATTATTAAAATATAATTAATAAATAATGGAAGATGGAAGATAGGAAATGACATCAAAATGATTCTTCATGTACGGATTAGGTAATGTTGCTAACAGCTACACTAAGTATGTGATATGAAGTAGCTTCATCAAAGTGCAAGATGTTTAGCCTGGGTAGGAAAGAAAAATTAAATTGAAGAACCTTAAAATCATGCAATACATATAGTTTATAATAATAATTATTCAAACATGCTACTGTTAGGTTTAATGTGAACATGCTTGACAGTTTTGCACCATATAGATGCAAAATCCAACAAAACTAGGGTAGATAAACTAAATATTCAATGGACTATAAACCAGGAATGAACAAACAGGGCTGGTTCGTAATTGTAAGAGAATGAATCCAGCCATTGATGTATCAAAAAAAAGAGACAGATCAGTCTTGTCTATGTATATGTCAAACAATCAGACATTTTACAGAAAAAAAAATCCCATGAAAGTTAAAGAGATATGAAAATGAACATAAAGTCATCTCCCCCCACCCCCTTTTTTTGTATGTTATTCAACCATGGATAGAAACAGACAGTAGTGTTCAATTCAGAGCTACACAATATTGAATTAGTGACCAATTTCTCAATCAATAAAGAACCCCACCGTGCGTGCGCACGCGCGTGCAAGGGGACACACACACACACACACACCCCTTAGGAATGCATTCTTAAGTCTATAAGGTCCCAAGGTGGGCCATATAATAACAATGAACCAAGTCTGAGCAAATTCAAAGGCCTGAAATAGTAGTCAGAGATCTCTGATGTCTTTCTGGCATGTGATAATCTTAAAAAAAAAAAAAAAAGAGGTCATGAAAACAGAATTTATACTGTGCACTTGTAAACCCAGCAGCGGGAGACTAAAAATCTAAGAGTATTTGAGCCCAGAAGTCCAAAGACAGTTTGAAGAACAGTGGCTATGGTATTGGTGACTGGGGAAACTGACTCACAGAGGAAGTGCCTGGGGCCACGAAGGTCATTGCATGTTACCAGGGACTGTGTACATATTTGATCAACTCATGGAATTAAGAAAGATCTATGTACCAGCTAGCATGCACTTAGTATATCAACGATTTATTTTAAAACTAAAACTAGGTCTCTCATTCTATTTGTATGTAACCTTCCTAAAAAATAAGTAGAATTTAGCTAAGGAGAAATCAGTCAGAAGTCATTGTGATGTGTTGCTGGCTTCAGGAGAATGAGGCACATCAGAGAGACCTGGCTGTCTCCAAGATTATTTAGAAGCCCAATAATTATTAAGAATTCAAATAGCTGGGTGGTGGTGGCGCACGCCTTTAATCCCAGCACTTGGGAAGCAGAGGCAGGCGGATCTCTGAGTTTGAGGCCAGCCTGGTCTACAGAGTGAGTTCCAGGACAGCCAGGGCTACACAGAGAAACCCTGTCTCGAAAAACCAAAAAAAAAAAAAAAAAAATTTCAAATAATGGCCTTTAATTGTGAGTCTCTAATTTTTTTTTTTTACCTTCAAATAAGCTGAACTGTTGAGGGTTGGGTTGACTCAAGTCTTCAAGTACATCAGACCTACTCTTACCCTGTTGACTACTAAAAGGTCCCTCGTGGCATCTTCTGGCCAGTCCTCATGACGGTGAGGTTGCTTGAACATTCTGGTGAGCAGATACTGAGAGGAAGGTGAAAATACTTCAAGCAGGGCTCCTGATGAAGCCTCAGCTTCTGAGTCTGGAGCCCTTGCTCCAGTCAAGGTGGCTTCAGGTAGCCTCAAACAAATCTCAGTCCTTCACGTCAGCAGTGTGAATCTTGGTACTGGCAGGTGATACTGATGCAGTAGCCAGAGGGACCCAATTACAGAGACAAGTCAGGAAAGACACCTCCCTCGTGACTCAGCAAAGAGTTTATGATTGACAGGAAATGAGTGTCCTAACGTGAGGCTTGTGATTGTCCATACAAGACTGCCTGTGACGGATGGAACTAGAGACCGTTCCCTGAGGGATGAATGTACAGTCCCCACACATTGGACCGTACTCCATCTCCATCTTCAGAAGCAGGGTGCTTTTTAGTCTCATCAAGTTCGGCTTCGGTCCAGTGTCTGTCTTCACTTCCCCAGGCAGCTCTTCTTGCCCACTAATTACCACAAAATCCCAAGGCTACAAAAGGAGGTCTTCCTAACAGCTTCTCCTACATGGCATTCTGCCAACTTGAAGACTTGACACTAAGACAGAACTGAAAACTTTTGAGACTGGGCAGGGCAGGGCAGAACCCACCAGAAGTCACGATGCTCTGAGGATTGAGAAGGCAAGAAACGGCAGTGAAGCTGGAACTGTGGCAGACAGAACATAAGGTCCGGGGGCCTGGGCTCTAAGCAGTGCAAACCTGGTTGCTAGCAGGTTTCAAGATGGAAGGTCTCAACATTGTATAGCCGTTGGATATGGGTTCTTTAAACCTCATCAGTTGCCCTCCGAACACTTGTCACCGCATGCCTTCATTTTTAAAAGCTTGCAGCTCCAATTCTCTAATTTTCAGAGACTAGAACCTCAAGCCTCTGGACCAGGAAGCCTGGTTTCAGAGTCTTTGGAATGTCTGTTTGTCTTAGGACTTTCATTGCCGCAAAGAGATAACATGACCACAGAAACTCTTATAAAGACACATTTAATTGGGGCTGGCTTACAGGTTCAGAGGTTTAACCTATTATCATCATGTCAGAAAGTATGGCAACGTCCAGGCAGACGTGATGCTAGAGAAGCTGAGAGGCCTGCATCTTGAGCTGACTGCAGCCAGGAGAGACTGACTCTTCCACACCAGGTGGAACTTCAAAGCCCACCCTCACAGTGATGCACTTCTTCCAACATGGCCATACTTTGTAACAGTGCCACTTCCCATGGGCCAAGCGTATTCAAACCACCATAACATCCATCAGTGAGTTATCCCTTGAGTATCTGGATAGAGCAGAGAGCCCCACCAGCCAGCCATTTTACTGAGCAAATGGGAAAGTAAAAGAAATAGAAAAGGGGAAAGGGGCATAAAGAAAAGCAAAAGAGAGAAGACACAGAAATATTTCCAAAGGTAGAGTTTAAAATGTCATATTGCCAAATGCAAAGTGATGTTACACTTCATTTTCCCACCAGGAGAAGACACCCCTGCTAACAGACCCGATGGCACTGTTCTTTTCCGCTAACGAAGAAGACCTAGGTGAGGCAGATATTACAGCATAGGGATGCTGATTTGAAAATTCAAGGCATGGGATAGCTTCTCCAACCTCTAGGTCTGCACTTATTTGTGTCCCCTTGAAAGGAATGCTCAGCCTTCCTAGGGCAAGGATGCCCAGGTCAAATCTAGGAAAGGCACAGGGCTGCTTGCTTTTCTGTTTCAAGCTGTGTCCCGTGCAGAAATGTTCAGTGCAGCTCTGCAGGGAGTGCTGCCCAACCATGCAAATGAGTTCTGAAAATGACATGGGCCACCGCGGGTGTGTGTGTGGGCTGTGTGGGGCTGTGTAGGATAAGTGACTGCCACCAGTCCTGCTGATGGATTGACTGGTATCACCGAGGAGCCAGCAGCCATTGATTTCTGCACTTCTGTCGTGTCACTCTGACCTTCTCCATGCATGGGAGGAAAGGAGAGAGAAAAATGCTCCGATAAGCAGTCCAGAGCAAAGAGAAAGAAAAGTGTTTCTCTTACTGCTTATTATCACTCCTTCCGCATGCCTTCAGCCTTGTGCCAGTCTCCGGGATGCCTCTGAGCCCATCACACAGGGTACTCATCCTACGACCAGATTAATGGGCAGTTTCCACTTCTCCTGTCTTCACACTATGCACGCTACTGTTGCTCCATGGGTATTTCTGTCCTATTCAAAATGTACCGAGAATAGAGATTAAGCAGACGAGGGTGAATGATTCGTAGTGGTCTTCACTAGGAAAATACTGAAATGGGGAGGATCGATGGCTCAGCAGTAAAAAGTACTGTCTGTTCTTTCAGAGGACCCAATTTCCAGTCCCAGTGCTCACGTGATGCCTCACAACCTTCTGTAACTCCAGGTCCAAAGATCCAACGCCCTCTTCTGGGCATCATGGGCACTACACATACATGGATCATAGACATGCATGCAAGCCAAACATCTCTAAACATAAAAACACATTTAAAATAGAAAAGACACTTCAGTTATATTTTACGTTTGTTTTTTTGATACTTAATACCAGTCAGGGGAGAACATAGATTTTCCTAATCTATTCCATATTATTTTTCTCTGTATTCATGTATGTGGATTTGGCCATTTGCTTTTTTGCATTTTAAAACATTAAACAAACCTTTGTTTTTGTTGATAAATGCCCTAGGTTATGTCATCCATCTTATAGGATGCCAACTATTGAGGCAGCACACACCATTAGTCAACACCTGTTTAACGACTGACAGCTGCAGCAGCCAATAGTGTTAGCCCTCACATTTCCCACCAACAAGTAAGTATTTCTGCATCTGATTGGTGACCATTTGACCTGCTTGCATAAACTTAGCTGGTCCTCTGCTTCTCACTCATGTAAGAGCTCCCTAGATTCCAGTTACTTCAGCTGTGGGATTCAAGTTGTTAGCATCTTGCTGGTTCATGTGAGCTACTGGGTGTCCCAGAGTCACTTGTTGGCCTTACTCAGGTTTCTTCAGGATTCCGAGGAAAAGCTGTCAGCATGAACCTTTGTAATACAGTTTGAATAAAGATTGGTCTGTTTTTTATTTTATGTGCATGGGTGTTTTGCCTGCATCTACATAGGTGTAACCACGTGCATATTAGGTATGCACAAAAGCCAGAAGAGGACTTCATGTTCCATGAAACTGGAGTTGCAGACAGTTGTATGTGACCATGTAGGTGTTAGAGATCAAATTTAAGTCCTCTGCAAAAGCAGCAAGTACTCTTAACCACCAAGTCATCTCTTCAGCCTCTAAATATAATACAATTTAAATATAATGTGTAATGTTTAGTTTTACATGTCACGTCATGTTGGTTAAGAGCATAGCAAAGTATATGGGGTATAGCCCACAGTTAAGTGGTGGGGCTCATATCAAGACCTGATGGTCACTAGGGGAAAACTGGACTCTGTCCATGATACAACATAGTTCTCAATAAACATAAGCAAGAGCCATTTTATATGCATATATAGTTTATATCTTGTTGGTTTATTGTATGGTTCTAATGGGCCACATAGAATATTTTCTTCCCTTTTTCTCATGTCTTCCCTTTGATTTTCCCTGTGCTCTTCCCTTGACACTCATAATCCTACTTGTTGGGACCAGTGAAGATGACAGAGCTAAAATCCTCTACAGGGACATCACAATACAATCACATCAAATATGACATCATTGAATATAACAATTGAATATTTCGTCTCCTATGTATTTATTTCCGTTTTGATATTAACGTTTAATGTGCATTTCAGATCGTATACCAACAACCAACTCTAATCACCTATTTTCACCCATTTTTATCTTAAATTTGTAAGTAATTCCACATTCAATATTGAGTGTAGCTCTCTACGGCTGACGTCCTACTGTCTAGTTTTCTGAAGTGAGTCCTTCATTTGGTCTCTTGCGAGGTGGCTGTAAGAGTCACAGTGTCTAGGACAGTAGGGAATGAGACCATACCTTAAGTTTGCCCTATACAGTTCATGTTCCATGGCTCACAGATTCTCCACTGGAATACAGTATTGTTCACAAAGATGTTTGAGTTCTCTGTATGTCACATAGAAGTTTTGCCTAGAAGCATCAAATATCTGTACCAGCTTTTTTTTTTTAAGTCAATCTCATTTGAGTACATCTTTGTGTTGACATTATAAAGTACTGTATTTTACTACTCAGGGTTCTATAGAGTCACAGAACAGAACATATGGAATGAATATATATATATATATATATATATATATATATATATATAATTGTATATTTATTTTTATTACATATTATATATTATTGATATATGATACATGAATAATATATATCTAGAGTCACAAAACTTATAGAATGAATATATGTTATATATTATATGTGTTTATTATATAACATGCTATAATATATTTCATTCCATAAATTCTATGACTCTAGAGAATTTATATTATATATATGGTATTTAATAATAAGTATAATATATTATATAATAACATGATATTTAATAATAAGTATAATATATAATATGTATAATCATATATGTAAAGGAAATTTATGGAATGACTTATGGACTGAAGTCCAAATAATCCAATAATGGCCAGCTGTGAATGGAAAGTCCAAGACTCTAATAGTTGCTCAGTCCCACGAGACTGGGAGTCTCAGCTGGTCTTCTGTGTAACCTGGTATCCTGAAGAAGTGGGCTCCAACAGATGTGCTGGCAAGTAAGTGCAAGCAGGCAAAGAAGAGCAAACTCTCCCTTCTTTTTTTTTTTTTTTTTTTTTTTTTTTTTTTAATGTGTGTGCCTCCAGCAGAAGGTCTGTCCCAAATTAAAGGTGTGCCTCAAGATCTGTAGTAAAGGTGTGTGTCTTCCAGCCTCAAGAACTGGGTCACAGGTGTGCCTTTCCTTTCTGAAACTATAGTTCATTCCAAATATAGTCAAGGTGACAATGGAGAATAGTCATCACAAGTACAATGTCTGTTTTCACATCTTAGTTTCAGATATTTGAAAACCACATTAAAAGGAGGTTTCCTTGGCGGCATTCTTATCTTTCCCTTGGTTAGTTTCCTTCCTCCAGGAATCCCACAGTTCACAGGCTGTCGCCTTGGCAGAAGCTCCATGCATATTCTTTACTCTTGAATCTAATTTGATCCCTTGATTTCATTCAAGTGCTTCAACTTTTTCTCCTTTCAGTTCTATTGCTATCAGTGACTTTCATGTTAATTTCCTCTGTATTTCTTCTAGGTTTATTGTTTCCCTGTAAAAACATGTGTTGATATCTTTTATTACTTTCTATAGGACATCCTATAGGTAGGTTTCTGCTATGAATCATGTGGTAATTTCATATCAGATCCTTTTTGTGTCTTGTTTAGATAACTTGAAATAGTACTTTGAGGTTCCACCAATATTCTATTCATGTGAGTTTGCATATTTTTAATTGTCAATGAGTATATTTTTATCCATGAATAATTTTTATTTTAATTAAAATCTTAACTTTATTCTGTAGTTGATCATTTGTATGTGAATTCTACCTTGCTACCTGGCAGGCACAGGCTGGGTGAGACTACTTCCCTAATTTCAGTGTCCTTTCTTTGCTGCTTCTGTGAAGCTATGAATCTCAGCAGCTCATCTCACGGTTCTATAGTTTTTTCCTTGAATTTGACAGTCTTCTCTGCTATTTGTCTTACCTCTGTTCTGGACAATTCTAAGTGTGCTTTCAGCAGCTTCCCCTTCATGTGCACCCCTGAGGTGGTCCCAGTGTGGTGTTTTGGAGAGCAGAGCTGGTGGCGTCCATCCCAGAACTCCTCCTGTGAGGCTCAGTGGACCACACCTTTGTCCAACTGGTGAGACATTTCTTTTCAATTCAATTTTACTAGGAAATAGAAGCTAATACCTAATTATGTCAGCCTTTGCAAAGGTGTAAAAGTATCAGCTACTACCTCTACCACCTTCCCTGCAAAACTATTTTATGCTTGACTCGTTTACAACTGCTTACTCTTTCTTCTTCTTCTTTGTCTCTTTATCAATTTCCTTCATATTTCTTGGACTTCCCAGTTATGGTTCATTCTACATTTTAAATAAAACTGATCATGTTTTCTCATTAATTTTACCTTCTTTTCCTTGACGCCTCTAAGCACAGAGTCTACTTTTCTTCTTTCAAACAGACTAGCAACTCCTATGACCAAGGTTGTGTTTCCTATGTGCCAGTGTAGATTGTCAGGTACTTATGGGCATCCAATTATCTGCTCCATGATTTGTCTCATTATTTCTGTCATTACATCCTTATAGCATATATTCTTCTAACGTGTGTACATACAATGCATGCTCAAATTCATGCACATGCACCCACACACATGGAGTCATGGAACTAGACTGCATATAGATTGTACCATAAAATCAGAGGAAATCAGAGCTTGCTGGTTGATGTCACAATCGTGGTAATGCTGTGTGACTCAGAACTTTATTCAGTGTTTGAGGGATGCTGCAAATAAGCAAGGCTACTTCATAGACAGCATGTAAAAAATACCCCTAAACAGCTGTGCACAGCTTGTAATGTCTAGTAAGGCTAAATGACTGTTGCTGGCTTATGCATCCCCTGCACCACACCTATCACTGTTATTTGAGCAACTAACCCAATTTGTCAACAGTCATTGCTAAGCAGCATGCCGCATTAGTCGAAAGCACCCTCCTACATCTCTGATTTACCCTGTCATCTCTGTGTAGGAACCATGCCAAGGGATTGACGGCCATAGCCAGGGTTGTGTGAGACTCTCGTTGGTGTTCCCACAGTGGCCGGTGCCTTGCCTGACTCCGAATGTGACTCTGTTATATGATGCCTCACTGAATATGGATCCACATGGTTTTTATTTCTTCACTTCGTTTCTAACTTCCCATCAGTCCCTTCACCTCCTTTACCTCTTGTTTTCTGAAATGCCTTCTCTGAAATATCCAAGTTTTTAACACAAATCTTTTCCCTAAACATTTACATGTGCTAGTGTTTCTCACCCTTTCTTTAATGGGTTTAAATATTTGTCTAGTCCTTGTGATATGAACTCATTGCTTCAAGACTTCGTTAGCACTCTCTTACATTAGGTGATCTGTTGTGTCTCCATTTGGATAATGGTACAGCTATTGCATGCTGACATCTTCCACCTGGCCATGAGACAGCAGTCTTGGTTTCAGCCTTGCTCTGTCTGTGTAGAAAGCATAGCTGCTTCCAATGTCTTTGACTTTTTATGTTGTGGACATAATCTATGATGCCAACGTAACATTTGTTTGTTTGTTTTTGAAAGAAACTTGAACTTTCTCTCTGGAATCCTGGATTTTTAAATAGATGGGATCCCAAATTTCTGCTTGTTGTCATTAATTCTCCTGAGTTAGAAGAATCCATTAAATTTGTTAAATGAAAATATTCACCCAACTTTTGGGTTCTTCTGTCTGTTCCCTGTATAAGCACTATCTACCTTCATGTGTCTTTTCTCTTCCAAGAACTTCAGTTGTCTGCAGTCTTATATCTGGCAATCAAATGATAACCATCAATGCATGTTTGCACTCTTTGAAACTTTAATTTTCTATAAGGTTTTAAGCCCTTACTGCAGATACTCAAAATAACCACCGGTGTCCTCCACTCTTAATGAACTCTTTGCAGGCAAGCTATGCATGCTTTCTTGTAATCTCATCATGTCCTTTTTTAAATGCATTTTCATCCTATGTTTTTCTGTGTCTGTATGTGTTGAATTGATTGGTTCTGTGATGGTTGGTTTTGCATGCCAAATTGTTTGGGTCACAGTGCCCAGCCATGTTGCCAAGTGGGCTGCTGGATATTTCTCTGCCTTTGATTCTGGATGAAATTAAGGTTTGAATTGGTAGACCAAGTAAAGCAGATTGCCTTCGGTATCATTTGTGGGTCTCATTCAGTTAATTAAGGTCTGGATGGAGCCAAAAACCTGAGCTCCTATGAGCAAGGGCCTCTTTCCAGTCTCTAGTCTGCTAGTCTTGCCCACGCCACAGCTGGGTTTGCCAGTCACTGTTATATTTTGACCCTCAATTCCTCAATAACAAATTCTTCCCTAAATATTTACACATTCAACTGTTTCTATTTCTGTGATGGGCCCTGGCTAATAGTTTCTTCCAGCAGCTGTGTCTTGCCCATTATGCTTGGCCTCAATTTTCCCTCTCCTATCCTTTTGCATGGTTTTCTTTCTTTTTTGATGGTTCACTGGCCTCTTATGTGTTTGGTAAACAACTAAGAGGTAGCATCTTGTAAGAGATGAGGATGAAGGGCAGATTTTCATCTGTCTTAAAGGAATATATAGAAAGCCCCACATCTCCCTACCCTCCGCCCTCCCTCCTATCCAAGTTCCAACCCTATTAGACAATTCAAGGGCAATGGTGTTTAATCAGACCCAGATGACACAGCCATTTTTTTTTGCATTATTTATGTGTTTTCTTGGATGACTTTGAACAGCAAACCTTGTTTGCTCCATCAGCTATCTCAGTGCAAACAGGCAAAGGAATACCCTGTCTCCATCAGTGAAGGAGGGGAGTAGCTCTATTCAAAGTTTAACGCACCAAAGACATTTCTCACCTTTGCTCCCAATTCCTGTTTATAATCCATCTTTTTCAAACCATATCTTTAATCTGTAACACAGATCTGTTCTGCGTATCCAAGACAATTTCTTCAATATTATTCAAAAGATTCATAATTGTAAACAACTGGAGAAAGACCAAGAAAAGTGATGACATTTATCCTTCTTATATACCTTTGTTTCGATTGATAACAGACTTCATCATATCTAGCAACTGATGCCAAGAAAGACAATTAAAAACAGTGTGGCCAGTTGCCTGATCTAACAGGAAGGAACAAATGCTTGAGGCTTGATGGCGCCCTCCCCATCCCAGCCAGCTTGTTACAGGCATGATTCATTTGTATCCAGTTATCAAAGAATCGTATTCACATGTGCATACCATGAGCTGAGACCCGGCACTGTGGGGCAAGAAACAGACAGTGACTCAGAACTCTCATACCAACCTCACATTCTCACAGAACTGTGGGTGTGCATTTTTGAGGAGACCCAAACATTCTTCCTTAAACCATTCCAACTCAGGGCTCCTATTGTTTTATCCTGTTTTTGCTTTATGATGGCCTTAAGTCATTTGTTTTTTTTTTTTTTTTTTTGTTTGTTTTTTTTTTTTTTTGTTTTTTTTGTTTTTTTTTTGAGACAGGGTTTCTCTGTACATAGCCTTGGCTGTCCTGGAACTCACTCTGTAGACCAGGCTGGCCTTGAACTCAGAAATCCACCTGCCTCTGCCTCCCAAGTGTCTGGAAAGTCATTTGTGAAATGCCATCAGAGGCAGCAATTTTTATCTTACTTGGAAAATTGACCAGAACATAGTTGAAGGGGAAGCTGAAGGAAGCAATAAAGGTTTAACACAGTGTAGTTTGACTTCCTGAAGGCATGCAGACATGTTAATGAATCAGCAACCTGTATTTTTATAGACAAAGTCATGTTTGACGTAGTAGCTTTCAGACCCTTCAGGTGAGGATGGACACTGAGATGGAGCCCAGCATCCTGCTGGATTTGTAAGTCTTGTGGGAACTGACCTGAAAATGCATTAAATCTCTGAGGTAGAAAGAAAAGCAAGAGAGGAAGATGGTATGTTACTGTGGAGAAGAAGCCTGTCAATCACATCCAATGCTTTTGTGGGAAACCAAGGCCTGAGGGAAGCAACACTGGTTTCTGTAACTGAGTTGCTAGGGAAGCTAAAGGGAAGGGAATCCAGAAACCGTGGCCCACTCATCCAAATGCTGTGAATGGCCATGTTGAAGTCTAAAGAAATTTCCTTCTGGGGCTACCTGAATAGACCTTAGGGAAACTGTGTATGTGTGGCAGTAGAACATAACACAAAGATAGCCATCTCACCTGAGAAAAACTCTGTTCTGAATCAGTGCTAAACCTTTCCAGGAACTGACCATATTCCAGGTACCAGGGAAAAAGAAATAGAAGTCAGGGTTGAGTGAGGCTGTCAAGAGTATATGCAGAGGGAGGTCACAGAGTCAGGATGTTTCCTGTTAGTAATCACGATGTGAGATACGTGGATGGTATCTCACAGATACCAGCCTTTTATCACGGGATGGGGTTTGCCTGAAAGAACTTCAAGAAGGGATTCAGAATAAGTAAAATCTTTCTACTTATGTTTCAAAAGCTTTAAATGATTGTGAGGAATGAGAATAAATATATTACCTTACTCATCCCAAATGTCCCCAGCCTCTCTGGGGATGGCCAGGGTAGAATATGGCTGGCCTACCTGTTCACATTCGGTTCAGTAATCCAATCTGCCAACATCATATTTTTCTCATTCTGGCATTTATAATGTTCTGTGATGGCGGGAGGTTATGAAGATTTAAAATGACACAGAGCAAGACCTCAATAGATTAAAACACTCACATTCAACCACACTGTGAGTCTCAAGAGAAAGAGAATTAATGAAAGCTGATCCTGTCTCTCTTCTCTACAACAGTAAAGAAACAGTGAGTGGCCTCCCGATGCTGAAACACATTGGTAATTAAACTAGAGCCCCAGTTTGCTTGGTTGATTTTTCCTGAAGGCTTAATTGTGTGTTATGGGTATGGGTGTTTGCTTGTGTGATTGTAAAGCACACCTGGTACCCTGAAGAGGGTATCAGACCCCCCTGGAACAGGAGTTACCATCAGTTGTGAGCTGCTATGTAGTTGCTGGGAATAGAACCCGAGTCCTTTGCAAGAGCAGAAGACACTGTTAACTGCTGAGCCATCTCCTCTCTTCCTGTAAACACTATTTCTTGATTTGATTTCTCCACCTACTGACCTTCCTCACTATCATAGGCATAAAAAATCACACACACACACACACACACACACACACACACACACACACACACATACACTGTTTGAAATAAGATATCTATCTTGTCTTTTCTATAATTCTGTAGTGTGTCATGACCCTCATCTAACTGGCATTTTGCTCTCCGAAACCTTCTCCTTGATCAACCATATCAGTGGCTCTCAGCCTTTGAATCCAGTTCTTCAGTCGTGGTAATTCCTATCCATAACGTTTTCATTGCTACTTCATAACTGTGATTTCACTACTGTTATGAATCATAATGCAAATATCTATGTTTGCTAATGGTCTTGGGCAATCTTTGTGAAACAGTTGTTCATCCCACAAGGGGGTGGCGACTCACAGTGAGCACCACTGGCCTATATTTTCAGTAAACTATAGTTCTTTCCTGAACTTGATTACAAACTATATAAATAGGACCTTCTGAGGAGCTACATTAGGGATGGTGACTTCTGTCGTGCACTCCATTCAGGGCTTTTGTGAAGGAAAAGTTCTAAAACTCTGCTGGTGGTGAGATTGAGTTGTCTTTAATGAATACTTCTTTCTAGATTTTTTTTTTTAACAGATCTTGCCTCGAGTTTATTTGTAAAAACAGCCTAGGACACTGGTCATCTGCAAATAGTGTGTGGGTAGGTGTGTCATGGCAGTCCATCTGTCTTCACACTGGCAGGAGCCTTTTCTATGGGGCCTTCACGGGGGCCTGGGCAACTTTAGGAGCCTGGGCTGGAGCTTTGGCCTGGGCCTTAGCTGGAGCTTTGGCCTCTGCCTTGGTTTGAACCTTGGGCTTTGGTTGGCAGAGCCTACGACCCTTGGCCATGTAGCTTCAAATCCGCTTCCCAAGCTTGAGGTGAGCGATGAAAGCCAGGCAGCTGAGTTTGCAGCTGGGGCCCTTTGGCATCTTGGGCTTGGTGACCTGAGGCTTCACCAGGGCCTTGATGGCTTCTGTGCGTGCACTCACTGCCTTTGCATTGTTGGCCTGCATCTTCTTCAGGCCTTTCTTGCTGTGCTTCTTGGCAAAGCGCATGTTCCTCAGGAACTTGGGGTCAACCCCCTTAAGAGATTCGTATCTTTGTGACTGGGGTTTCTTGATGCCATTTCTGTGCCATTTGCGGGACTGGTTGTGTGTGGTGTGGTTCTTGGACTTGGCCATGTCTGCACGGTAAGCTTCGGCTTCCGCAGCGCCTGGGACCAGAAGAGAAAGAGCTTCTTTCTAGATTTGAGAGCCATTTTTTAGATATGGAAATAAAGGCCAGATGTGGTCTCACACACACCTGCCTCACTCAGGAGGAAAAGGCAGGAAAATGAGAAATTCACATAGATCCTCTGCTGCATAGTGAGTTCAAAGCCAGCCCCGGGTGACAAGAGACCACCGTCTCAGAGAGACCAGAACAAAACAGGTAGAAACAGTTTTGTGTACTCCATCTCTGCTCCTGTCTGTCGCAGCGGCTGTGATTGTCACTGACACCGGAAGTCCTGCTGGTGGGCAGAATGTCTCCGGGACCTCTTACTTTCTCATCTGTGGATTTGCCTTTTCCAGATGAGAAGAGATTTATGCACCATGTTTGTTCTCAGTGGCGTGGTTACTAAGGGCACAGCAGAGTGAGGTTGGGATTGCTTTCTGCCCGGAGCTCTGGTCTCACAACTCATTTTCATGCATCATTTACGCGGTGGTTGGTGATTCCACAAAGTCAGCACATCTCGCCAAGTTAACAAAAAGGAAGCTGGAAGCGAGGAGATGTATAGTCTGTGGTATCTAGGCATGTTTGTTTCTGCCCACGGACGACATTTAAAACCCACGGACAACATTTAAAACACGAGCCCACCGGGAAGAAAGAGCAGAGCGTGAGCTGGGCACTGGCAATTATGCAGGTCTGCACACTGAGGCGCATTCACCCAGCTCATTTGGAGAGAGTAGGGTGGCAGAACCTAGCTTCGTGTTCTCAATGCGGAGCATCAAGCTGTAAGCTCTGCAGTATTTACACTACGGTAGTGAGGAACAGCCCACTCACAGTGCAGCTATGCATGAGAATAATACAATTTCTCTTTATTAAAAAATAAATCAATGTTCATTATCACCAAATCAATTTTTATTAACAATTAGATAACCCAGGGGATTAAAAGTTTCTAGTTTGGGGAGCATATGTACCATTCATTCAAATTTGTATTGAACAAGTGAGTGAAGGGGGCATGGTCATTCTCTGTGCTGTGGCACAAAGGGAGCCACGGACACCACGCCACTGAATGTGTAAAGAGACTGCCCAGGACGCAGCTGGGTCACATAAAAGGGGTTTGGTTCCCAATACAAACAAGGTTCAAACTGGCCAAGGACTCTGGTATTGGAAGAATATTGAATAAAATAGCTAAGGATGAGGCTGTGTGGGGAGAAGAGGATGTTCAGAGCCACATTCTAGCTAACCAGTATTCTAGGGCAGCTTGATTTGCATACAGCCATCCGGAGCCTGAATTAAACATTGTGGGATCAACAGAAAACATCAAAGTGTACCTGGATGTGTCCATTTGGGCAGAAATAACAAAATACTGGCTACTGAGCAACTGGATCAAAACAGAAATGCCCTCAGGGTCAGTCTGGTCTTAGAGTCCAAGGTCATGGAAGCAGACTCCAGACCCCAGGATCCCATGCATTTCATAGATGGCAGAGTCTATACCCTGAAGAAAGGATCTCCACATCCTTGCATAGCAGAGAGAATAGGAGAAGTGGGGGTGAAGGATGGGGGTGGGGTGGGGTGGGGTGGGGTGGGGTGGACTCAGCTCCCTCTTAAGCCACTTTATAATGGTTTCTAATCCGTACAGGAGTGCAGAGCCTCTCTATTCCTGCATTTGACTGAGTTATTCCTCTACATTTCTGTTTTTGCCTGGGGATCCTTTGCATGGTCTCGGGGGTGACTAAAGCATTCAACGAAACAACAGCTAAAGCACTGTCACTGCCTGTGAATGTACTTCCCGGTGCTTCTGTCAGAGACCATGTCCACATCAGCAGCCTTACTTACTGTCAGCATCGGGTTTTTCATGTTATGCCACCCTTTGTTATTTCCCATTGTTTTGGTTTCCCATGTCACAGAGCTGGTCCGACCTCTGCTCTTATCATCTCCCCATTCTTCCTTACAATAGTCTTTGCCTATTTTACCAGAGTGTCTGTGTTGTCAGTCGATGGAAAGAAAAACTGTAAGGGTAGAGTAACATACAAATAAAGACTAAGGGTCTAAACATCCATTAAAAGGAAAGTGAACATGGTAGAAGACAGGATACAAAGTTGATATTTAAAATAACCAAATCTTATATATTATCAGTAAGTATAAATTAAACATTAAGCTGCTATTTGTGGAAACATCAAAAAGCGATTGATACATCCAGCAATATAGTTATGGATATGTAGATATATTAGAATATGAATAGATGATTTAGATACAGGTGGTATGAATAAGGATTTTATGCTTCAAGCAGCACATTTAATGATACATAATAGATGTGAAATAAATGGAGAAGAATAAACCACACGGGGTCAGCAGACACTCGGTGTTTTTAAGATACAGTCTCAGTTTGCAACTGCCATTACCACAAAATGCCTGAAGCTGAGAGGTTTATAAAAAGCAGATGTTTCTTTCTTGCAGTTGCAAGGCCTATCCAGCACAAGATTGAGGCCCTAGTAGGTCTGTTGTCTATTCCACAAGATGACACTTGTAGGTGCATTCACATGGCAGAGGATGGGAGGGCAAAAGGGACAATGCATGGTGGAAGCTGAGTAAGTAAACTAGCTGAGGACGGTTCTCTCCAGCCCTCTATAGAGGCACCAATCCATGAACTGCTTCCCAAAAAGCACTTTTACAACTTACCACTTTTGAATCAACTCAACACAGGTTCAAAACACAGCAGTAGGAGAAGAACTGTATACATCAAGAGGGCTTATTTTGTGTCTCATCTACCTATGTAATCCAGATGCTGTGTTTGTCATATATATTAAAACTCTATATGCATACATAAAAATATATAATGATTAGATTAAGTTGGTATTTCCCATGTCAGACATACTGAAGGGTCTGTCTTCATCAAATTTAAAGTCAGAGGCAACAGGGTTGGTACGGTCTAGAACTCAATTTATTACACAGTACCAGGTAATTTCCAGCCTCTAACCCAGGACTATTTTGTGTAGTGTCTTAGGGTTTTACTGCTGTGAGCAGACACCATGACCAAGGCAAGTTTTATAAAGGACAACATTTAATTGGGGCTAGTTTACAGGTTCAGAGGTTCAGTCCATTATCTTCAAGGTGGGAACATGGCAGTATCTAGGCAGGCATGGTACAGGAGGAACTGAAAGTTCTCCATCTTCATCTGAAGGCTGCTAGGAGAATGGCCTCTGGACAGCTAGGATGAGGATCTTAAAGCCCACACCCACAGTGACATACCTACTCCAACAGGGCCATACCTTCTAACAGTGCCACTCCCTGGACCTAGCATATAGAAACCATCACATGTAGCTAAGGGATCCTACATCCATGTATGAATCAAAGTGGACGATGTTGATGGTTTAAAATAAAGATTAATTTACATAAAGTTTATTCTGTAATATAGAAAAGGGGCTGGAATTCGGGCATGTTGGAGATGTTTCCTGGCATCCCACTAAGCTCAGATCTTTCAGTGACCAGAGGCTAAGACAGATGCAGGCTCATCTAGATAGAGACTCAGGGGATTTTCCAGTCCATGTAGATTTCTCTCACCCTTGTTGATGTCAACCAGATCTGAATTCCCCATGATTTCATTCATGAAAGGAATGTACTAAAACGTTATACCCAAAATTTGCCCCCATTTTAAAACATAATAGGTGTAAGATTTACTTCTGTCCCTGAGTTTTCCAAGTTAAATGTTCTGCTCAGTGGGATTGAATCAGGGATTGACATGGCGTCTCAAAGAACTGGCTGATGCTTGTGGTTCAACCTTTCCTGTAAACTTGAGCCATAAGTTCCTCCCAGTGCCTCCTTCTAAATTAGCTTACAAAGTTATTAGTAAGAAAAGTGTTTCTTCATATCTATCAATGCAAGAAGAAACCTTTAATGTCAAGGTAGATTCCATTTCTAATTTTCCTCAATTCGGTTGATTTTAAAATGGGACTTTATCACGGTCAGAGTAAAGCACCAGGATACAGGCATCTCAGCATCATTCCCGCCATAATGATCATTCACAACTTCCTATTTGTACAGTATTAGAAAGGCATCTTCTTTTTAGGAGGCTAGTTGCAAATGCATTGTGCCCTTTAATTTTTCTTGGTTCTACTACAATGTAAATGATGTGATTCAAGACAGTTCCTTTCCCATCCACCGAATGTGGTAAGCATGGCTACCTTCATCATTTCTGTTTCCTCTGTGGCTTTCCAGGTGTTCATGGTTACTGTGGGTGTGAACAGCACCAGGATAGAAGGAAATGTGTTCCCAGCCCATTTGTTCTTAATGATTCATCACTCTGGTCTTCCCCATCAATTAAAGAACAACAACAAAATGAAGTATTTTAAAGTGTATCTTCGTAGAATATATCAGGGGATGTTTCACTGGAGAAGAATTAGATTTCACTTATTGTAGTAAATGAGAGAGCCATTGGGCATTGTAGAAGATACCCTCTGGGTTGGCCTGCCTGCCTGTCTCCTGTGTACTTTCTGACATTCTTTATTGATGACTGTTTCTACTTGTCTTATTAATGAGTCAGTGGAAAAAAATCCACCTTCAATATTATTTGTCTTCTTAAAAAAATCTTTTATTTTTTATTTATTTATTTACTTATTTATTTATTTATTTATTTATTTAATTTATACTCCAGATTTTATTCCCCCACCATCTGGTCCACCCTCCAACTGTTCCACATCCCATACTTCCTCCCCAACCCCCCTCCCCCGGTCTCCATGAGGATGTCCCCACTCCCCACCTCCCACTCAACCAGACCTCTAAATTCCCCGTGGCCTCCAGCCTTTCCAGGGTTAGGTGCATCTTCTCTGACTGAACCCAGATCGGGCAGTCCTCTGCTGTATATGTGTTGGGGGCCTCATATCAGCTGGTGTACGCTGCCTGGTTGGTGGTCCAGTGTTTGAGAGATCTTGGGGGTCCAGGTTAATTGAGGACTGCTGGTCCTCCTACAGGGTCGACCGCCTCCTCAGCTTCTTCCAGCTTTTCCCTAATTCAACCACAGGGGTCAGCAGCTTCTGTCCATTGGTTGGGTGCGAATATCTACAACTGACTCTTTCAGCTGCTTGTTGGGTCTTTTGGAGGGCAGTCGTGATAGGTCCCTTTTTTGTGAGCGCTCCATAGCCTCAGTAATAGTGTCAGGCCTTGGGACCTCCCCTTGAGCTGGATCCCACTTTGGGCCTGTCGCTGGACCTTCTTTTCCTCAGGCTTCTCTTCATTTCCATTTCAGACAGGAACAATTATGGGTCAGAGTTTTGACTGTGGGATGGCAACCTCCTCCCTCACTTGATGGGCTGTCTTCCTGCTGGAGGTGGGCTCTATAAGTTCCCTCTCCCTACTGTTGGGCATTTCATCTAAGGTCTCTCCCTGTGAGTCCTGAGAGTCTCTCACCTCCCAGGTCTCTGGTGCATTCTGGAGGATGACTCCAACCTCCGACCTCTCAAGGTTGCCTGCTTCCATTCTTCAGTCCTTTCCCCTACCCAATACCAAATCAAGTTCCTCTCCCCCAACACCGTCTACTTTCCCTCCCAGGTTCCTCCCTCTTTCCCCATTTGTGATTGCTCTATTCTCCCTCCCGAGTGGGATTGATGTGTCCTCAATCCCAGTCCTTGGGCCATTCAGCTTGTTGACCTTTTTTGAGTTCTGTAAACTGTATCTTGGGTATTCTGTATTTATTTTTTATTTTTTGGCTAATATCCACTTATTAGTGAGTATATACCATATTGGTCTTTAGATAATGTAAGAAGTCCAGACAATGCTAACATCAGAGAATCTGAACAGAGCAAAAGTGGCAGGTTGAACACTCAACCTCTAGAGCTGAGCCAATGGGATTGAATAGAGGAGAGTTCTGGCCACTCCTTAACAAAGTTCATGCACACTCCAGAGTGCGTGCTTCCCACTTAGTACTGGTCAATTCTGATTATGAGTCTCTAAAGGCAACCAGGGAGAATGATCGCGCATGACCCTTAAGTGGCACACTGCCTCTAAGACATTCTCAATGAAATGCTTAGTGGGAGGTCGCATCTTTTAAAATATGGAATGAAGAAGCTACTGTTTAAATCACAGAATCTACCAGGTTTCCCCAGTTCCTTTGCCAACTAAGAGAATATGTCCAAGTTATATGTTTCTTTTCTTTCTTTTCTTTTCATTTCTTCTCTTCTCCTTTTCTCTTCTCTTCTTTCCTTTCCCAATTGTGTGAAACAGAAGAAAGCTTTTCTACAACAGCTTTGCCTCTCCAAACAAACCAGAGAGGAGACACTCAGCAGGTAAGCACTCACCAAACCCAGGCATGCTGGGATTGGCAGGGCCTGTTCCAGTTCTAAGTGCAGAACTGAAGGGGGCGCTGTGGAAGTACTTGCATCATTTTTTTTTTTCATGATTTTTTTCCTTTGGTAAATGTGCTTCCTTAACACTCAATTTCACGAAGTTTGCTGGAGACCAGAAGATTAAAATACTGTATTCTTTTTTTTTGTTTTTTTTTTTAAGGTTTATTTATTTATTTTATGTATATGAGAAATTGTCACTGTCTTTAGACACACCAGAAGAGGGCATTGGATCCCATTACAGATGGTTGTGAGCCACCATGTGGTTGGTGAGAATAGCACTCAGGACCTCTGGAAGAGCAGTTAGTGCTTTTAACCTCTGAGCCATGTCTCTACCCTCTCCTTCCCCCCCCCCCCATACTTTATTCTTAGGATCATGAATTATTGGTTAGCAAAAATTCTATGCTTCATGGAAGACTTCTATTTCTATCCTTATTTTACATGCATGAGTGTGTATGTGCATACCCATGCATGTGTGTATATATATGTGTAGATGTAATGGATGAGTATGCATGCGAGTGTGCATGTACAGGTGTGCAAATGTAGATCTTCAGGTGTGAGTGTGCAGGTGCATGTGTGTGTATGAAGCCCAGAGGTTAATCTTGGGTATCTCTCATTGGATACCTTTCTTTGATGCTCATCCCCCCCACCTTCTTTTCTCATATGAACAGTCACTAAACCCCACCCCTCTCTGGTTAGATTGGCTGGCCAATGAACTGTGGGCATCTGCTTACCTTTGGCTTTCCGGTGGTGACGTGACGTGACAGATGTATACCCTCACCCTTGTTTCATATGTGGACATAGAGATCCAAACTCTGGCTCCCAGGCTTGTATAGAACACTCATCACCAACTGAGCTGTCTCCTCAGCTTCCTCTTTAAAAAACTATAGCCACTTTATCTTTAGTACAAGAGCTTGATATAACGTGTCTCCCCACCGATGCTGTGTGCGTGAAGTCTGTGCATTCTGATAAAAGAAGAATCCTTCTAAATTCTACTCTCTGAGGGGTGCCCTCCTAGGAAGCCCCAGGGGCTTACACTGCTATATAAATCACATTTTATATTTCCCCCGAAGTCATCTTTTTTTTTCCCATTTTACAAATTAAACACTTAAATGGCTTTTCATAAACTTGCATGGTTTCGTCGTGGCTGTATCCCAAATGGATTCTGATTTTTTTAATCTTCGTGTTAAAATATATAGTGCTTATCACTGGGAATACCAGAATTTTCAGAAAAATCTTTACAAGCTTCTTTGTAATCTCCATAGTCCCATGGTACTTTCTCTGTATCTGTCTCTCTGTCTCTGTGTGTGTGTGTGTGTGTGTGTCAAAATTAGTAATCACAGAAAAAGATTTAATTTTCTGCAGACATCACCTTCTTTAATATGTACTGTGTTTCTGTGATTCATTTGCTCTGAGTCAATTAACTAATTCATTTATTGCAATGTTTATATCACAGAAAGAAGGGTCACTGGTCTCAGTGACAAGAAGTCACAATCATGATGAACACAGACACATTGTTTCATAAGGCGATTAATCACTGAAGGCTGATCACTGTGGTCATTTACAGATTTGAAGCTCATTTCTAGGTGAAGGCTAGCTGTATTCTCTTGTGTTAAGATCTCCATGTGATTTAATGCTGGGGTGGTTTCAATGGTTTCACAGTTTTGTGTTCTTGGCATATCTTCTGGTGGCTCAATAACCAAA
Source organism: Arvicanthis niloticus (assembly GCF_011762505.2). NCBI lineage: Eukaryota > Metazoa > Chordata > Mammalia > Rodentia > Muridae > Arvicanthis > Arvicanthis niloticus. Next base: position 5,451,833 of record NC_133436.1, read on the forward strand.
GCTGGGCTTCTCTCTAATGGGGAAAGCACTTTGAGTATATATCATGGCCTGTTGAAGTTTGGCTTCATTTTAAAACATTGTACTCTCAAATGCAAGGCGTTTTTGTGAATCTGATTCGCACACTGCTTTTACTCTGTATTGTCGAGATATTAAGGATGCAGCTATTTGGACTTTGTAACCCCTGAGGTGTAATTCAAGCAGAAAGCCTCACCTGAATGAACAGATGCTATGTGCTATCCAGGCACTTAGACAGGCTTGTTTACATAGAGGTAAACTAGATCAGACCCAGTATTATAAAGACATACTAAGGGATATTTTTTTGTATGTATTTGGGTATTAACTTCACCATAGAACTACTAAAACTTGAACCCTGTTCAATGTGATGGCAGACAACCATGGAGTAAATGTTTTACACTGTTACCTTGTCATGTACCCTGCCTACCAAGGTGCTTACCTGTCTAGAACTAGAGAACTGTAGGATGTATGACCAGGTCAGCAGTTGTCTGCAGGTGCATCTCAGTCACAGTAGGATGATGATGACATCTTTATTAAAACCAAGAAGCTTGGGAAAAGAATCTTGCTACAGCATTTCTTTTTCTCTGGAGTTAGTGAGGCACGATGGTTTGCCCTTTTCTTTGAAAGATAAACATGTGGAACCTGTAAACCCACCTAGTCAGTTGGAGGCTTGGCTCCTCCGTCTTCTTACAGCTGCGACGAGGAGCCACAGGCAAGCATCCTACTGCTTGCTTTTCTGAGTTCAAATGGCAGCATGAGAAGCAGGAGACTGGTGATGCTTCAGGCTCTGCTGTCTTCCCTGCATCAGGATAATGAAGTTAGCATCCGTGTTTCAGGAAAATGGATGATGACACCTGCTATCGATCCCCGGACAGGCCGAGAACAATATTATAATAATCCATACCAGTCAGCTTGACCTTTCACTGAATTGGCCTTTACCTTGACTGGGAGGAAAACAGGAGCCTAAAGTAAAGGCACTCATATGAGTGAAAGATAGCTGGGCTTTATTATTATGTATCACTAAAGCTTGGTGATCCATCAAGCCAAGCCGTTAATCTAGTTACAGACCTAGAAAGCAAGGAAGGCAGCCCACGAGGAAGCTTCCTCAGTCTTCTCAGTGATGTGCTTTGAACATTTTCAAGGTCTTAAGATGGAAATGGACCTTAACAGTCATAGAAGAGGCTCCAAGTGCCCATCAAAGCTGAAACATCCCCTCAAAAAAGGTATTTTGGGTCTTTCTACTTCAAATCAATTTCTGCTGTCTGCATACTGTACTTTTATTATAGGTCAAGTTTTATAATCACAGATGTTAGATCTGGGAGGACACTCAGTATTAAATGATGGCTGGAACCAAGAGGCTTATTACAGCAACATCTGTCCTCTCTACTAGATTATAGTTCCTGGCTATTAAACCCAGCTCCTCCAGCCAAGTCTCCTGGTAATTTATGATTCAGGCTTCAGGATATTAGCAATAGGATTGTACAAACAAGGAAGCAGAGCCATGTAACAAAAGCGAAGCATGCAAAGTGAAAATCATTCATAGCTGTGAGGGGGAGAGGCTGAGGAGAGTGGGTGGGGCAGACACAGAAAATGGAACACTATGATAAAGGAGAGGAAAGCCCATTCTGAAAAAGTCAGGAGAATCTTCAGCACAGGGTCAGGATCACCCTGTTGGGTGTTTCCTGTGCTGTGATCACCACACCTCCATGCTTATTAAATTGTTAGAGTTGAGGGAAGCTTAGGTGTGTACATAACACAGTGACAAAGGAACAATGCAATGTCCCATTTATTTCACCCCTTAGGAACCGATGTCAACAGGGCAGCAGTGTCAGTATCCTGGCCTGTTAGTCACGAACTGTGTGATGTGAATTCTCATTTAAATCTTTCTGCCCCATTTGTAAAGGAGACAGCAATAGTGTCTCCTAGAGAAGGAAATATTGGCAAAAGTATTGCTATAAAATTTTTCATGAATATGTTCATTAAGAAAAAAAATAGGAGGAAGGATTGTGGTCCCCAAAGGGGATAGGAACTCCATAGGATGACCAACAGAGTCAACTAACCTGGACTCTTGGGGCTCTCAGAGTCTGAAACACCAATCAAAGAGCATACATGGGCTGGACCTGGGCCTCCCCACACATATGCAGCAGATGTGCAACTTGTTCTTCATGTGGGTCTTGAACAACTGGAGAAGGACTATCCCAAAAGCTGTTGTCTGTATGTGGAATATGTTCTTCTAGCTGGGCTGCCTTGTCTGACCTCAGTGGGAAAGGATGTGCCTAGCCACACAGACTTAATGTATCAGGGTAGGGGCATACCTGGGGGCAGTCTACCTGCTCAGAGAAGAAAGGGAAGGGGGATAGGGGAAGGACTGTGGGAGGGACTGACTGGAAAGGGGACAGTGAGTGGGATGTAAAGTGAATAAGTTTTTTTAAAAAAAGAATTAGATGCAAGCCCAAAAGCATGATTCACAAAACAAAAGAAAGCAAACTGAGGCTTTATAAAAATTAAAATATTTCACTTCTAACAATATTGTTAAGAATATGATAGGCATTGGTTATAATAGTTGCTAAGCATTTGCCTAATAGCTCGTAGTGAAATAATAACAAAGAATATCTCAGTAACATCAACACCGTGAGACTGTTGAAATGAAACAATTTAAATGGGTACTGCACTAAAAACCTGAGAATATTGATCAGTAATCCCCTAAAACCTACTCAGGTATCACCTGGTGCTTTTCTAAAGCAACTCAAGACTACACTGATATTCTGCCTTAAATTGACTGGAATGACCGTGTTGAAAATGACAGACACCATGCTGACCAGCATAAAGAGGATCTGGAACTCTGCTCAAAATTCCAGATGGAATATGAAATGTCATGGCTGCTTTGAAGAACAATGTGGCCATTTCTCAAAGTTAAACATGGGGCTGGATAGATGGCTTATGGGCTAAGAGGGCTTGCTGCTTTTACAGAGGGCCAGAGTTCAGTACCAAGTACCCACGTAGAGCTGCTCACAACCATCAGTGAGTCTACAGGATCCCATGTCCCCCTGTAGCCTCCTCATGCAGTTACATTTTAGTGCATACACATTCACACACATGCATGTTTGTGCATACAGACATACACATAACAGTGTTATATGTAAATCATCTGAAAGCCCCAAACAATTCTGCTTCTTTGAATCCATCCATTCCCATCTCCTCTCCCTCGAATTTCCCCACACGGGGGCATCCAACCTTCATGTGATCAAGGATCTCCTCTCCCACTGATGCCTGACAAGGCCATCCTCCACTATGTATACAGCTGAAGCCATGGGTCCCTTCATGTGTGATGCCAGGCTAGCTGTTTAGACCCTGGGAGCTCTGGTTGGTTGGTATTTTCGCTCTCCATATTGGGCCCCAAACACCCCTTCAATTCCTTCAGTCTTCTGTCTAACTCCTCCAGTGAGGATCCTGTGATCAGTTCAATGGTTAGCTGTGAGCATCTGCCTCTGTATATGTCAGGCTATGGTAGAGCCTGTCAGGAGACAGGTATATCAGGCTCCTGTCAGCATGCATTTCCTGGCATCTACAACAGTGTCTGTGTTTGGTAACTGCACGTGGGATGGATCCCCAGGTGGGACAGTCTCCAGATAGTCCCTCCTTCAGTCTCTGCTCCACATTTTGTGTCTGTATTTGCTCCCATGAGTATGTTGTTACTACTTTTAAGAAGGACCAAAGTGCCCACATTTTGATCATCCTTCTTCTTGAGCTTCATGTGGTCTGTTCGTTGAATCTTGGCTATTTCAAGCTTTTGGGCTAATATCCACTTATCAGTGAGTGCATACCATGTGTGTTCTTTTGTGATTGGGTTACCTCACTCAGGATGATATTTTCTAGTTCCATCCATTTGCCTAAGATTTTATGAATTCATTGTTTTTAATAGCTGAGTAATACTCCATTGTGTAAATGTACCACATTTTCTGTATCCATTCCTCTGTTGAAGGACATCTGGGTTCTTTCCAGCTTCTGGTTATTATAAATAAGGCTGCTATGAACATAGTAGAGCATGTGTCCTTGTTATATGTTGGAGCATCTTCTGGGTATATGCCCAGGAGTGGTATAGCTGGATCCTCAGGTAATCCTATGTTCAGTTTTCTGAGCAACCACCAGACTGATTTCTATAGTGGTTGTACCAGCTTACAATCCCACCAACAATGGAGGAGTGTTTCTCTTTCTCCACATCTTCTCCAGCATCTGCTATCACCTGAGTTTTTGAACTTAGCCATTCTGATTGGTTGTGAGGTGGTTGTTTTGATATGCATTTTCCTGATGACTAAGGATGTTGAATATTTCTTTAGGTGCTTCTAGGCCATTCAAGTTTCCTCAGTTGACTCATAATCCCCAAAATATTATTTATGAAGATTAAAAATTAAGATACTACATGCCTATTAAAAATTTCATGTTAGATACCACCAATTATTATAAATTGGATATTATTATTATTTAATATGAATAGGCATATGTACATGCTTATAGTCATTTTAGAGTTTAAATACATTCAAATCTCTTTTTATTCATCTTATTAATGTGTTTTTGTGACTGAGGCTTACATTCAAGATCTTGAATATTCTAGAAAGCCGCTGAGTAACATTCTCATCTCCAAAACTAGTTTCTATTATCACTCAAATAGAGCTTAAAGAATGATCTTTTTCTCATCTACATAAACTATCACAGTTTTGTTTTTACTTTGGCATGATTTTTGATAAAGCACATACTTCCTAAATATTTTTTTTCATTTTTGTTATAAAATATAGGATTGAAACAGAAAAGGTTAAAAATATTAAAGATTTTAGTCTTAATAATGCTAAGATGGATGTCCCACTTCCTAATAGTAAATTAAATTTAGAATATCATGATGCATGCCTGTAATGGCAGCACTTGACAGACAGCTCAGAAATCCTCTGCTAGACAGTGAGCCTGAAGCTAGCCTGGGTCACACACAATCCTATTTTAAAAATGGCTAGGCAAGTATTAGTCATTCCCCAACTTTTTCATTGTCATTTGTTCCTCTCAGCTGATAATGTGAATCAACAACCATTTTCAATTACCCATTTATGTCACAGAATAACTCATTCTCCCACTGTTTCCTAAGGGTGACTGCAGAGCACCTCAGGACACAGATAGCACGTGTGTGTTGTGGGTGACCATCTTTTAACAGAACTCAATAAACCCATCCACATCTGCATCTGATTCTCCACCTTCATTTACATAGTTTTCTTGTGTAAGAAACTGGCTAAGGCTGGCATTGATACCCTGTGCATACAATGTGTGCACACACTGTGCTGATGTATACTCCGACTGGGGCTGACATTGTTACCCTTGTGCACACACTGTACTGATGCACACTCTGACTGGGGCTGACACTGTTACCCTCCTGTATACCCTGTACTAATGCACACTCTGGAGGCTCATTTATTCGTTACTACTTTCTACAACCCTGTAGTTTTCCCTCTGGCTATGAGCGCTTTGCCACCACAACTCAAGGAGTTGTTAGGAGGCTCCATAGTCAGTTTCCCATCAGCTCTGTGTGAATAACATTATACTCGTCACAAATACTGCATCCTGATGGATTGGATGTCTCTCCTCTGAGAGGTCTGAAAGGGTCAAGGTCTCTCTAAGTACACTCATAAGATATATACTCTTTTAAGATCATATACTTCTGTTAATACAAGATTGTTAGCCTGGATCATTTCCCAATACCATGTAGTCCTTTTCTTTCCAGTCTCTGATAAATTTTATAATAAGCAAGCATATATATGTATATATATGCATACATATTTATATACTAACATATATCTGTCAGTCTTTTTCATAAACCATGTGTTTAAAGTGAAAACCATCCCCTTCAGGGACTGCAATTCTTCCATCTATTCTTCCATAAATATCTCCAAGCCATCGCTGTGTCTGTCACTGTTCAAAAGGACTTTATTGTATGGTTTTATTAGCATATAACACAGTTTAGTAGCGTGTCTAGATTTGGCTCATTTTCCTCTAAATGTTTTCTAATTATTTGTTTGTCCAGATTTGTAGGAGACCCCCATTCAGACCACAGGAAGTCAACTTGCACCACAAGGCTCTGTGTTATTAGCTAAGGCTTTGTTAACAGTCTGTCCAGTCTGACATTAGTGTTCTTCCTCTTCCAATCGGCTCTTCTAACAGCAAAGACGATGAATGGCAGCTCTTTGGCAATTTCTCCTTCAGAAGCAAGGCATCCTTCTAAACCACTGGCCTGTCCATCCAGAGGGATGAGCTGCCTGATGGGCTCTGTGGTCTGTGCATCCTTTTGTCTGCCTGTCTGCTCACCCTTAAGGCACAGGTAGAGAAATGTGTCTGGCATTAGCTTCTCATGTGTTGTTTTCCAGTGTTAGATTGTACCTGCAATATGACTAGATTGGTCAATATTTTTTTTTCTTTTTCTATCATTTTCTCTTGGCTTTAAAATGAAAGAACTACAGAAGGGATTGTATACAATTTCTTTCTTATTCTTTTTTCTCTTATTGCAGGGTGTTTTCAATGAAAATTCTGTGAGATCTTTGTGGGTTTAGATCCTGAAATATTAACTTATGATCATTTTTTTTCTAAAATTTTATCTTCTGTATTGAATATATGATCCATTTGAGGTTTTGATTTTTATAATGTGTGACCTCAATATTTTTCTACACTATGCTTTTTTATGTCATGTGGATGTTGGGTGGTGCAGGACCATTGTCTTCTTCTTTCCCACTTGCTGTTATCTCTGTCACTGTCAGGCGGTTCCATAGTCTACTTCTGAGTTCTCTGTATGACTTCACTGGTCTGTATGGGTTTCAGTGTTTTTCTGTGTTTTGTCTGCATACTCTTAATTCAGCTATATAATGACCAATTTATCGTTTTTGCCCTTTATTCAAATTTAATTTAAACATTCTGGATCCTTTTAGTCCCCATCCAAGTTTTAAAATGTCTGTGCCTATATCTATACATGTTTTTGAAGAGTTAAATATTAACTCTACTAAGCTTGAATATCAATTTGAGTAGCATGGTATGTGTTTTCTGGTATGTGTTTGGTTCCATTTTTACTAGAATAGAACAATTTCCTCAGATGTTCTACATATGCCTTTCAGAGGTTTGTTCCATAGGATAACTACGACATCTTGAGTCATACTGAATACCATCTTGTTTTTAATTTCAGTGTGAACATGTCTATTGAAAGGTTTTTAATTTCAGTGTAAATATGTCTATTGAAAACAGACCAAATACAGATTAGTTTATATGCATGTATTAATCCTAAATTGTTGTTAACTTTCCTTACAGACATAGGACTTTTGCTATTGAGTCCCTGGGACCTTCTAAACAGTCAGATCATCTGCAAATAATCTCTGCAAGCCGGACACTTTTTCATCTCATTCTCTTGCTTTATGTAACATTTATAAGTCCAAACCACATTACGAGGAAAACATTGACAGTCACACTAGCAGATATGATCTTGGCTGTTGGATGTTTTGCGTACACTGTTTTTAGCAGAAAGCAGCTAGAAAGCAGCTATCCACATACTAGCCACGCCTCCAAGGCTTGAGTCATATCTACGCGCCTACAAGGGGCGTGGCAAAAGTGTATAAATACCCTAGATTTCCCTTCAAATAAAGAGACTTGATCAGAGACTTAATCAGAACTTCTGTCTTATCTCCATTCTGTGCATCTCTTCTCCTTATCCCCACTCTTTCTCTCTTTCTAGACCCTGACCCAAAGATTGGAGTGGCAGTTTGAGCCGAGCAGTGGTGGCGTATGTCTTTAATCACAGCCTTTGAAAGGCCAAGCCAGGCAGAGCAGAGCAGGCCACAACATAGTAACTATTCAGGCATTGTTAAGTCTTTTGTGTCAAGCCAGGTAGAGCGAGCCAGTTGCAACAGTACACTTTGTAAGTTGAATTTTTTTTTCCTTTCTTCCCACTTCAGAGTTTTCCCACTGTGAATCTGCTGCATTCTGCATGATGATTTTCTACTTCAGTTATTATGTTCATGTTATATTACTGGTTTAGTCTACTCTGAGGGGTAAGGTATTGAATTTTAAATACCTTACCAGCCTTCAATCCCTGAAATAAACTTTTCTCATTCATAGTTCATCATTCTTTTGGGTATTGTAGACTTCTATTGTTGATATTTCACTAGTGTTTCTTGTTTGTATTTGTAGAAGTTGTTTATCTATGATATTTTTGGCACCATCTTAGAGTTTGATCAGGATGATGCTAGCCTATGGAGTTCTCAGTATTCCTCTTCTGATATCTGAAAGAAGCTGTGCAGAACTGTGTTATCTGGGCTTTTGACATTTGGTAGAATATTCCCATGAACTCGCTCAGGACTGGAAGACTGTTTTCTTGAAAGTGTTAACAGAGATAACCCAGTCTTCTCAATGGCTATGGGCAGGACTCTGGCTACTTCATGCTGATGTGAGTTAAGAAAGTTTTAAAATGTTTGGACCATTTATCTGAATTGTAGAATGCACCAAAGCCCTGAAGCTCCTTTTTTGGCCTTTGTTGGTTGGGCACTGATGAGATACTCTATGCCATTTATCTGGAGTAAAGAAGTTGGGATTTCAAAACTTGCTGCTTTTCTTAGCTGGCTCTCTCCAGGTTTCTGTTTGTTTGATTTTTAACATCTAAAGTATAAAAGTCTCCCAGGGCTTGTTCTACACTTAAATGTTTTGAGTTTCTGACTCTTTATCTCCAACTATGGGATTTACATGAAGCAAAAAAGAATGCACAAGACTCATGTGTGCTTTTGAGATCCCTGAATCTGTCTTTATCTCTTTACATTCCTGGAATTTTATGTATTATAAAATTTTTGTAAGAGCCAAAGTTAACCTCTAAGCCCCACTTGCTCAAGGACAAGATAACTTCCTGGAATTCTGGGAGCTATAGTTCTTGGGAAGAAACAAACTACATGTTATCATTCTAAACAAGTTTGTTTGACCCATCCAGACAGGTTGTGCTTTATCACAAGAAGGTGGGAATTACATAGGCAGGAAATATGTCAGGATGTATGCTTGCCCCTGATTGGACCTTATGGGAAATGTGATGAATTGAGTTTTGCCTTTTTAAGCCCTTGTAAAATGTGACCATTCCCTGAGAACCCAAGGGTGAACCTGGCAAGAGTCTATCTTTTTGGCAAGTAATTAAAAAGATTGCTTCAAATTGGGCTTAAAATTGTGGAACTGGTTTGTTTTGCTCTCAAGAATCTCAGGATTAACGTTTTTTTGTGTGGTGAAGTTTCTATTTTATTTTCTCAGAAGCTGAATTTCCTATTTTGAACCCATGATCATCTAATATCACTTTCTTAATCATTTTTTTGTGAAGCACCTATATAGTGCTTGAAGAATTCTTCTTACTGATGGCTTGGAGCTATTAATATTGACAGAGAATCTGCTCAGTCTCTGGACCGTACTTCAATAGTAAACATGTGTGTTAGGTGAATTAAAGTTGGCTGTCAGTATATTGTTCAAAGTTAAATATTCTTACATGAGCATCTATTTTTAAAATTTTGTGTGTTATGTGCATACGTGTGCACATGTGTAGATATGTGTGCCCATGTGCACGTGCAGTATCCAGAATAAGTCACTGGGCATTTTGTCTAACATTCTCCTCCTTAGTCTTTTGAGACAGGGCCTCCCACTGAACTTGGGTTAACCATGTTTTGCATAGACTAGCTCCCAGCAAACACCAACAGTTCTTTCTCCTTTCTCTGCCTTATCAACCACTGAAATTACAGATGTGGGGCTATACCCAGCTTTTTACCTGGGTACTGGGAAGATCTGACTCTAGGCCCTCATGCTTGCCCAGAAAGTGCTTTGACTCACAGAGCTATTTTCCAGACCCTGTGTACAATCTCTTCTACTCATAAAGATAGTATTCTAAAAGCTATATAATCTTGCCAGGTTCACCCTTGGGTTCTCAGGGAATGGTCACATTTTACAAGGGCTTAAAAAGGCAAAACTCACAATTCATCACATTTCCCATAAGGTCCAATCAGGGGCAAGCACACACAATCCTGGTGGATGCAATGTTAATGACAAATGGAGTCATGAAAATTTTCTATTAACCGAGTAACAGAAAGCATGCTGCTTGGTTTAATAATTATTCATGCTGACTATACTTTTTATTATTTCTTGGTAAGCTTTTATTGTGTATGTTTTTCATAGTATATTACACAATTCTATCTATATCTATGTGTGTGTGCATGTGAGTCTGTGCATGTGTGTATACATATGTATACATGTGTGAATGTAAATTTTACCACCTTTCAGAACTGAAAGTATAATCAGAGCCAACATTATTGCTTTCTGCAAATGTAAAATTGCAAACTCAAAGCTATCATTGTTTATTGTTATTTTTGTCTTTTATAATAATGACTAATACTTTCAGGGTTCTGTTTTATTTTTAAACCACATAACACACAAAAATAGATTCTATGTACTTGCAAAGGTTCAGATAAATATATTTCACAGTGGGAAATAAGTAGCTTTTCTGAATTCTGACAATAAAACTGGCATCAGTTTACATAAAGCCAGGCAAAAATCAGAGAAGAATACAACTAGAAAAAAAGTCACCTTATATTTTGTAGCTTTCAAATTCAATCTGTAACTTAAGGGCAATTCCAACCAACAGAGTACCAAGTCAGACAGAGCCTGGTACCCATGAGGTACAAAGATTAGAGGAATATTTTACATTGCTGATATCAAACTGATGGAGATGGTTGAATCAAAAGAAAGATCTAAAATGGATGGGGCCATTGGTATGTATATTTAAAGGCTATCCCAACTCTAATGGCAAAATACTGTGGGGAGATCAAGATAGAGGGAAATCAAGTTCTGTTGTGATGTCTAAGCTGCCAGATTGATTAGGAAAAGTTAAGCTTGAGTTAATAGGAAAAGACAAATGTCTTCCCCTACATCTTACCATGGAGTCAAGATTTCAAAACCTCTCAGAGATGACATCAATTCTACTGTCTCAGGGCTGAATCTTGTCCTATTTATCAGCTGATAATAGAAGACAGTATCTTCTTAGTTTTAGGCTCAGTTTTCTAGCTGGTCATGTGGTTCTGCTATAGTGTTCAATCACTATGCCATAGACTCCTAGCCTGTGATACTGGCTTTGTTCTTGATATCATCCACACACTGCACAGCAGAGAGCCCTTCCTAAATAAATACTCCCTTTGAACTTGGCATATAAAACACACACTGGCATTTTTATTTTGCTGACTGAATCAAGGGTAGATGGAGTTTGGGTCATATATTTTAGTTTCCACAGCTAATCGGCATTCCATACAGAATCCAGATGTGTGCATGTATAATGATGAAGCACACCTGCTTTGCTTCCTGGCAGCATAGACTCAAATTGGAATTGCCATGTTCACTTCACAGGGGCCTCATGGAGTGATGCTCTAACACACCTTTACATTGAAGACATTATAATGTGTGAATTCCTGAGTAAGAATGAGGATGAAGTTGGAGATCGTGGTGAATGGGTTATCTGTGTTGTTTGTACCAATGGAGGAGGCATATTTATGAACAAAGCATTTTCTAATCATAGTGCTGTCTGTCCTCCCAGCCACTGGCTACCTCCTGTGGGAACCTCAGGAGTTACATAGAAAAAGTAATCATAGTCCCTGCTCTGGCAAAGAGTGGCCTGTCAGTGCATCACCCAGCTGTTCTTTGTATTTATTGCCATAGTTCTCAGGCTTGGCAGCCCTATAAATTTCTGTGGTTAAATTACAATCTTATTCTCTGACATGTCTACATTTTCTTTCCCCACTCAAATATCCAATATTACTGCTTCTACTTCACTATTATCTCATGTGCCCTCGCCCTCCTCCCTCCCTCCCTCCCTCCCTCCCTTCCCTCCTTCCCTGCTTCTTTTCCTTCTTCTCTTTCTCCCTTCCCTTCCCTCTTTTCCTCACCCCTTTCTCTACAAATAGAAGCGACAGGAAAAATCTCAGCCCAACAAAGTATGTCCTGAGCTGCTCCACAATTTTTTCTAAAATGGACAAGTGGCTCCTGGACATTCAAATTCTTCCCTTCTTGCTAAGGACATCCTCCCCCTAGCCTCCCCTGGGGCTCTGTTTTTGTAATTATCCCTTTTTTCCTTCAGAGTGCTTACTTTGTCCCTACATAAGATCACATTCAGAAAATAAGCACATGCTTTTGAGTGAAACAAACATATAAGTAGGTTGGCTTTTTCTGCTCTCACAGTCTGCTTGCTCTCCCGTGCCTGCTCCTTCTGGGGAACTTTTCTCTCATCTCTTGCTTCTATTCTCTCATTTCTCTTTCTTCCACTTCAGCTTGTGAGCTCAGCTGTTTCATTAATATCCTCCTGTCAAGGACACCAACAACCTCCATCCTTCTACATCCAGTGGTGGATTTGGTGAAGTTGTTCAGTGACTCTCCCTGTTCTCCAATATTTCATTCACAGAACTTGCATTCTGCAGACTTGTTTTTCCTTCTGTCTTCCCTTTCTCTGTCTGGAATCTCAGTGGTTATGTCTCTAGCCTTAAAGCCAGTCTGTGTAAAAATTCACTGCCTGGTGATTGTGTGGTTTACATTTCCTCCTCCTCGGTTACCGCCACAACCAAAACTCAACCAATGCTGCTGTTTGTGATGTGCCACTACATGTCCAAGTAAGCATGTTTAAATCAATCAACCGTTGCAATGTTCTCTATGTCATGCTCCCATTTCAGAATTTCCATAATGTCACGAACAACATATTAGACTGCTAGTGTCCAAATCTGAGATGTCAGACTCCTAAGATGTGAGTCAAGTGTTACCAGCTCTTACTGGATGTCTCTAGAGTCAAATCCCATGCCATCCTCCTAATGACTCTACTAGTGACAAACACACAAACTTGCCACTCAGCTCCTGTTTTCTGTAGTATACCGAGTGATATTCTCAAATATCAATCCCCAGCCAAAAATAGTACAAATGTTCCATTAGCACATAAAACTGAACCCCAGTTCCTCCCATGACCTACCTGGCCATATGCCTGTCTACCATACTTATGTCCAATAAAGTCTGTGTGAGCACATGTCCCATGTTAGGAATTTGGCATGACTGTTCCTTTTGCTTGAGTCTCTTCCTGCTGTTTATAAAGCATTTTTATTGTCTCCAGTTCATTCCTTTACTGCTCTGAGCCAATGCATGGTGATGTGTGGTTTTAGTTAAGGCATCTCCATAAATACTCTTGCTGTCTTTATCACACTACCAGGCTTCACAGCTCTTAGCCTCTGTCTCCACCTGAACCTGGTATTCTGATTTGTTTATTCTATTTTCAGCCTTAGAGATGAGACTCTCCCTTTTGTCACATCAGTGGTCTTAGAACTGATATTTCTCACCTCTCCCACAAGTGCCTCCTTCAGTGATTGTAAGGACCCATCATCTTCCCTCACTATATAGTCCTTGTTTTCCTAGCTTTCTTGATTCATTGTCTCCTGACTCAAAGCCTGGTTTATCCCATGTGTTCTGCAGACTTGGAGAGGAAATTCCTGAAAGTTTCAGGTCCTGTACTGGAAGGAGATCTGTCCAATAAATAGACTTGTTTAGTTTCACAAATATTAGACATTGTTTCCTTTTTTAAAATTTTTTATTGGATTTTTATATATTTACATTTCAGATGACATCCCCTTTCCCCATTTCTCCTCCCTAGAAACCCCCTATCCCATCCCTCCTCCTCCTTTTTGCTTTTACACTATTTTAATTACATGCAAGTATTAAGGTCAGTTCTAGGTTGAGGAACTATCACTACAATAGATGCAAATAGTCAAGGAACAAGCAAGACAATAAACACAAATAGTCCAAGAACAAGCGAGGCAGGAGTTTGACATTGGCCAAGGACAAGGAAGTGGGCTTCAGGCAGGAATCTGACATTAGGCTAGAACAAAGAAGTAATTTCAGATACGAATCTAAATCTTAGGCTACAACAAAGAAGTAATTTCAGACAGGAATCTAAATATTAGGCTAGAACAAAACAAAGTAATTTCTGGCAGGAACCTAAATTTTAGGCTAGAACAAGGAAGTAGACTTCAAACATGAAGGCTAAGACAGGGAAGTTGGCTCAGATATTTTGGTTATCCTGATAAGCCAGTGATCACGGAAGTATTCACAGAATTTTGTTTAGACATTCTTTCCAAACAGACGTAATACACAGTAGTCTCACTGAAACAACAGAGCAGAGAATCTGATGCATTTATCACAGGTAATTTAGAGATGGAGCAAGACAAAGAAATGTCAGAGATTAGACTGCTCCTGAACACTGAGAGAAGAGGCATTTAATAAATATAAATGCCATAAACACGAGGTAAAGTATTAAAACCACCAATTTCTATAGTTATTAGAATACTTATGGAGTGAGTAAAAGAAATTTTAGTAGAGTCAGAAGGGTAGTCACTAAATGGTAATGTATTCAGAAGAAACAATAAGTGTTGAGTATTTCATAGCTTGGCTGAAGAGAAGGGGGAGAAAGACAAATAATTAGAAAAAGAGGGAACCCATAAAAGACATTTGTTGAATTCAGCAGAGGAGGTGGGATTAACTCTGCCTAGTACTATAAAGAATGGGATAAGAACTGGTATAAAAAATGAATTTCCATAGTTATGTAGTAATCTCATTTAAAACATATCCATCTTGGGGGCTACACATGTAGACTTAGGAAGTAAACAACTCACAAGTTTCAGGAAGTTTCTGAAACTGAGAAGATTTACAAGACCCACCTCTCCTCAAGTTTGTATAAGCTGGAAGGACTGTTGAGGGGAGGGAGACTCTGATTGTCCAGCTGCCTGCAGAGAGCTCCAAGGTTTCAGCTTTCATGAGTCATCACACATATGGTGTTCTTTCTGGTGCTTCTCATTATGTCTGTGTCTAGTTTATGGATCAAAACAATGACTGTATTTGAGAATGACCTACATTGTCCTTTGAATTATTTAAAAATTCTTTGAAAATAATGGTGTGAACTCTTTAATTTGATGACAAACATCACAACACTTGTGATGTTTGTCATCAAATTAGCTTCATGGCCCTGTGCTTTGGCTGTTGCTAAGAGAATTTTATTACTTTTTAAGATATTTTTATTGGTTATTTCAGGTTCTCTATCGCCTTATAGTTCAGTTTGGTTTGTTGTATACATCTGAAAACGTATCTGTTTTTCCTAGAGTTGTGGAGCCTTCCCTATCTGCATTAGTTACTCATCTTGTTTTTGTCATAAAATGCCTGAAAAGAAAGTGACTTGAAGGGGGTTGGTTAATTTTGGCTTATAGTTTGGCAGATTGAGTTGATCATGGGCATCATAGTAGCAGATAGGAGGCAGCTGCTTGTATCACATCCAAAGGATGCAGAGAATAATGAATGCGGGTGCCCATCTGGCTCACTCCTTTTCATCCACTCTCTTAACTACATTATTAAAGTCCTCTATAGTGCTATATAGCTCTCCAATCTCAAATCTTTTTCATAATCTCCAATGAATTTCAATTATACCATTGATCTCTCTTGTATCTCATTGAGTTTGATATAATCATCGCTTTGAATTTTTACCTTCAGCAATTTATTTTATTTTTATTTATTTTAAATTACTAGTATTTAATGTTTTAAAAATGACATATGTGTATTACTTTAATTTATTGTCAGTGTAGCTACTTCAGCAATAATTCTGCATTCAATATTGCTTAAGTCTATAGGTATCTGTAACTTAAGTCTATAGGTATCTGTAACTTGGATTCTAGAGTTTGTGATGGTGGAATGTAGCCTTTTAGAAGAAAGAACAATTTTGGTGGTGCAGTACATGGTATGGACAACTGTTATGTAGAATGCCTTTCATCTTCCATAAATCATTTGAGGTAAGTTTTCATGGTGGGTACACATGCATGAGAAGCAGATATCAGGGCAGCAGAGATATGGTGCCTATCCATTTCCAGAAACTATGCAAACTGTGGACCACTCCAATGATACAGGGTACTTGGAAGACATGGTATGTGTCAAGTCTTAATCATCGAGGCCAGTGGTTTGTCCATCAGTGTCTAAGTGCTGTGTAATGGCTCCAACTGATAATGATGATGTGTTCAATCACTTCCAGGACAAATAAGACTACTCACATGTTCCTCGGGGCCTCAGAACCCTTAACCTCTGAGACTAGACTGTCTAGTCTGCTTCTTGGAACCAGAAGAGAGTGTACCTAACTCCTGGTGGTCTCCTTGGGCCCAGGCATCCACAGCTAGTGTGTGGCTGATCTTGTGGCAACAGGAGGGTAGATGTATCATTCATTTTATCCCATTAGCCTCTGAAGAAAAGCTATGCACGAGTGGCTGCCTAGGTGCCTCTCAGAGACATGGTCATTTATAATTTCCTTGTACCCTATAGAGAGTTTGGGGTCATTTAATGAGGAATGTTGAAATTAAGTTTTATTCAACTAAATTCTCATTCGAAAGTGACTATTATATTCACAGAAGTGACATTGTGTCCAAGAAGCAGTGATCTGAGAGAAAATGGCTCTGATCCTTCTGCCCTGTTGTTTTCCTTTTGGGTATTGACTAAAAGCACAATCCACAAGCAAAATATATAAATACACATTCAAAAACTGTCCAATGCAGAGGTGATTGTAGTCTCACTAGCAAGGGAATACAGGATCTAGTTCAGGACACAATTCACATCATCTAAATCATTGTACCATGGGGAGCGTTAAGTATATTTCAGAGGGAATGGAGAAACTGTTCACTACTGCCCGGGGCCTCAGGGAGGAGGCCGAGTTGTCTACATCTTTATATGATAACATAAATGTTCCTCCATTTTCTGTTTTCATGTATTGGCCACGAAAAGGGAGGATTTTAGAGAGAAAAATACTGACGCTGGCTCATGTTTGCTCAGCATGGATGGAGTCATTTAAGTGATAGGCTTCAAATCAAAGGACTTACAGTGACTGCTGAAACACCAGCTTTCAGGGTCTTGAGTTAATAAAGCTTTCCGAATCCAGGGCCATACATTGTCCCTAGAGGTTTCATTTGCAAGAGAGCTAGAAAAGAAGCCCAGAGCATGTGGCCACTGGAGGGTCACAGAGAGTTCATGTACCAACAGGGCCCCAGAGGTGATTAGTAAAAATATCCACCAGCCTGTAGCTTGTGACTACAGACTGCAGAGACTCAAGAGATCTCTATATTCATGAGATAACTAAAGGCCAGAGGGCATACATAGCCAATTAAGCATTCCTTCTCATACCCTCCTACTTGCAAAAGGTATTTAACCTCAGGCCTGCCCTGAGAACATGGGGTACAGCTTCATCTACTTTTCTCCTTGACAATAAACCTTTTAAAACAGTGGACTACCTCTCATCCTTGGGACCCGTAGTGGAGAACCATAAAGGGGGCCTTTAAATAATGAGCTACTATCTAATCTCCCATGGAGGACTCCTCTACGTTCTAGCCACGGAGACACTGCTAACCCAAGTGGAGTTAGCCAAGCCAGCCATGACCCAGCCAAGTGAGTTGCCTCGACCAAAAATCTCATTTCCCCAGGGTACTTCCGAAGCTCATCTTCTCCCCCTCCACCCCTTTCAACTATGGGCCAGTTCAGCCCATATGACACCCCCCCTGGTCCTTCTGCAACTTCCCAGCGGAGCCTAGGAGCCCAAGGACTTGAGACCAGTTGGTTCCTGGCCAGCTGCCTTGGCCCGGAGACCCCCAGCCCAAGAGCTCTGCCCCCACGGGACCTCAGACTGGGATCTCCCTACGCCCAGAGTGGAGCTCTGTGGCTTTCCATAGCCCTAGACTGCTCAGTGCCTGCTTGGAGTGAACTCAGTCGAATTCCTGAACTTACGTCCCCTGAGCTGCCGTTCCAGCCACCTGGGGCAGCAGACTTGCGGGACCTACAACTCAGCCCGACAGGACCCACTCCCACATGCAAGCCACAGCCCCACACACTGTAGTGAACATAGATGACATACATGTACCTCTGTGGTGTGAAGACTTATTTTCCTCTGGGCCAGTGCCATGGTGTGTTGGGGGACCCTCCATGCTGGTATTCCTACTGTCTACATCATCTTTCATTCTCGCTAGCTCTCTATAAGGACTCCTTCCATGACAGATTCTCACCGGTGTTTATTGATACTTGTTTTTCTTGATGGCAACTATTCAAAGTACAGTGAGAGGAATTTCCATGGAGTTTTAAATGCCCCCTCCAGATGGCTAAGAATCTGACACATTGTCTTTGTTTGTTTGTTTGTTTTGTGTGTGTGTGTTGACAATTTTTATTTCTTTTAAGAGCTGTCTTTTCAACTTATTTGCCAATTTAGGGAATTATTTCTTGTTATGTTTTTGAGGTATTTCTATTTCTCAGATATTAACCACCCTGTCAGAAATATAAATAGCAATGATTCTTTTCCATTTTGCACTCTGTCTCTGTACTATTTTTTTTTTCCTCTTGGGAAGAGACTTTTAATTTCACATAATTTTAGTTGTCACTTGTTATTTCCTAAGCTGCTGGACTCTCTAGTCTTTGCTTTGCTAGTATTTCCAAGTGTATTATTATGTTTTCCACTGAGAAATTAATTTCAAACTTTTGGATCTTAAACTCTTTTAGTTTTGGGGGGGTTTTGATAAAAGATCATCAGACTATAGCCCAGGCTGGTGTAGAACTCAGACTAGTCCTGTCTCAGCATACTGAATTTTGAATTGATTATTATACAAGATGATGTACAGTGATTTATTGGATATATATTTATGTGATTTATTTGGTATAGTGATTTATTTGATATGTAGTAATTTCTTTGAGGATCTTTATTAAGCTTTAATCTTATTTCTCATTTTAGATCTGTTTTGAATTGTTTATAATCTATTGATTTAATTTAATAAGTTATATGTGTCTAGAATACTATTTAGTTTTTCATATTTTTCTGTGTTTTGGAATATTACTTTTCAAGTATTTTCTAACATTTCTCTTAATTCCATTGTTTTGATGAACCCTTACAATCTCTAAGTTTACTAACATATCCACACCCCCCCATAGTTTAACTAAGAGCTCATCATCCTTGTTACAAGGAGTCAGCTTTTTGATCATTGCTTTTTTGCATTATTAATTTTATCTACAATTAGTTACTGTTAGCTCTGACCCTTACATTGTTTCATCATTTAATGATTTGGGGCTTATTTTGTTCTCGTTTTCTCCTAAAACCCTAAGGTGCATCATTAAGTTATTTATTTGAAATCATCATGATATTTAACATAAGCTCTCAATGATATAAATGTTCCCTTTGCTGAATCCCAAAGATTCTGATAGTACTCTTTAGTTTTTATTTGTAGCTAGTAAAATTTTAACTTCTTTCTTGATTTCTCCAGTTACCATTCAAGAGTGTATTGCTCAATCTACATGTTTGTGTCATCTCTGTAGATTTGTTCCTCTCTAATGGAGGAGCTGGTGGTCATAATGGACAAAGAGCTGAATTTCTAGGAAAGACAGAAACTAATATATGGAAGAAGCAACGAGAACAGTTTATTAAATCAAGAGAACAGCTCCTTCCAAGATAGAAGGGTCCCAACACTGGCAGCTTGTTAGCCAGACCCTGGGTTGGGTGTTTTATAAGGCCTTTAGGTTCTCGTCTTTCCCTTATTCATTCTATTAGACAGCGTCCCTTGTGCCTTCCTGTCATGTCTACTCAACATGTCTTCTGGGAATAAGGAGCAACCACATGAAGAAATCCACTCTTGCCTTCCCTTTCTGCTATGTCTTTCTCACTCTCCCTCACCTCCAAGATATTATACAATATAGTTAATTGTTTTGATTTTTTCACAATCATTAAGACTGTTTCTAGACTAAGATTATTATCTAGTCTAGAGAAAATTCTATGTGTTGCTGGGAAGTATGTGTATTGCATAGTTATTGGAGGGTATGTTCTATAGCTGCCTGTTAAATCTTTTGGATGCACAATATAATGATGTTTAAGTCTGAAATTTCTTTCATCTGTAATTGGCACATGTGTTGAGAATAATTTCACCTTTTTGATGGTTCCTTCCCTTTAGTAATATCTAATGACCTTCATTTTGTTTCACTAATTATATCTTAAAGTCAATTTATTAGAAATAAATCTGGATACTCATTTGTTTTTAACTTCTGTTGACTTGGTATTTTAATGTCCACACTTGAATTTCAGTACCTGTGTCTTTCCAATGGTGTATATTCCTTGTAAGCAATAGGTAGATGGATTCTGTTGATACTCCAATCACTTACTCTGTGTCCTTTAACTGGAGTCATTACTATTTTCTTTTACCACCATAATTGAAAGGGGTAACTGTTTCCTGTAATTTGGGGGACCAGTTTCTATGATGACGAGACATTTGTTCTTTTCCTTCTCTCCTGCTTCTGTTAGAGGCTTACTTATTCACCAAACTGGGCGTAATTCTTCTACACTCCCCTGTCTTTATCTATTTCATTCACCAAATGTATTTTTTGCTGTGTTGTTATTTATGTGAATGCTGCTCCAGATATCTCTTCCTATATATTTGCGGATCTTGTTAGTGAATAGCTCATTTTGAGGGTTCAATACCCATTCGTCATCCCAAATAGAGGAGAAAAACAAATTACCATATAACTACTCTTAATGATATCAACCATAGAATAAGAGATGACAACAGTAATGTCAATTGTTTTGAAAAATCAAAACTTATTTAGATTGCAAGTAAAATTAGTACATAATTAAAATAAGGAAAAAGATAGAGAAGATTTAGTAAAAGAAGGAAAGAGAAGAAGGATAGAAGATTGCTATGGAGAGGGAGGGAAAAGAGCAAAAGATAAAAAGTTGTGGAAAGATAAAGATCCTTAAGCAAAATCTTATAAATGTAAGAAGAGGAATAAAAATGCAAAATAAAAATGAAGTTAAATCCTATTAGAACTGTAGTAAAACAGTAAAGTGGAAACCAATAACAAGATTAAGAGTTGGAGTGGTTACTTTCTGAATCCTGTAAACTTGGAGTCAGCCCAGTAGAAAGGGCTTAGCTGAGACTGGAGACTCTTTCTCTCCTTCAATTCGAGCTGCTGTGAACTCAGACTATCCAGTAGTCAGACAGTCTCGACATGTCTTCCCTGTCCTTCTTCACACACCAGAAGCTTTTGCTGGACAGTCTTAGTTTTACGGTCTGTGGGCTGAGCAGTTTCTCAGATGCTCCCCAGACTCCCCAGACTACACACCCCTGGGTAGCTAGTGTTCTAAACAAGCGTTGTGGTCTGACAGACTTGAGAGGGGGCAGAAGCAGACACAGCAGTTGTTGCTGGGTAGTAACATCAGGCCTTATGCTGGCACAGCCCATTGATCAGTAAACACCACATTCTCTGGATGAAGCTGCAAATCTGAAATCCAGAGCTTTGAGCTCTCAATCCCATTGACAATGAACCTCCTGCCAGATACATGGGGATGATCAGACTCTAATTATGTTCAAGTGATGAGCTCAGCTATAAGACATGGAAGGCAATGTTATCATTCATGGAAACTCTGCATGATCTGAGCTTCTGGTTAACTGCGCTTAAAAGTATTTAATTGTTTTAGAATTTCATATGAGATATTTTGATTATATTTACCACAATGTTTTTGTAACCCCAAGTTCTCCTTATAACAACTCTTCGAATCCCCTAATTTTATGGCCTCTTTTCTTTAAACCCATGGAGTCTAATTTGTGCTATCCATATACTTCCAGGTATAGGAGTGATCCACTGGAGTGTGGTCAACCTACAGAGGTCACAATCTTAAAAGAATATTCTTCCTCTCTTAACATCTGTCAATTGCCAATAGTTCATTGATTGGAGGAGGACTCTATGACTACCCGTCTCTTCATGCTTGGATTGTTGTCTGACATGATCTTGTACAGGTCTTCTGCATGTTGTATCAAATGCATGCTGTTGAGGTCACATTGGAATGCCTGCTTTTCTGTCCCCTCACTAGAAGTAGAGACAGACCAGAACAGTGAGAAGGCTGCTCTATCCTCCAGGTGCCATAGCTTTGGGACCCTTGTGCTATCTTTTGTTTGTTTCAACTATAGCTCATGCCCCTGTAAACAGAAGTTTTATGAGTGTAAACCTATCAGACCATCTTTAGTTTGACACTAGTGCACAACAAAAGAAAAAAAAAAAAGGTAAGGTGGGATATTTATCACATAATGCAAATTTTGCTCTAAATACCTTTGTTTTCTCCTTTGTGAGAAACAGATGAGAAATAAAGTCTGGGTATTGTGAACTTATTAAGCACTTGCTCCAGTGTCTGAGCCATTACAAGTTCAAAGCCAATTTAAACTACTCATCAAGTGCTGGGATATCCTGGACTATATACCAGGGCACCCTATTTTAAAAATGAAAAGAAAAGAAAAAAGAAGAGAAAAGAAATAAAGCAGAGCAGTGCTGTAAATGGTTTGAGGTACTCTCTGGCCTTCTCAGTGTCACAGTGAGCACTGCCTGTAACAACCTGTGTCTCATTTCATACATCTTTATCATGTCCTCTAAGCACTGTAGCTGCTCACTCTTCTCCAACTCCTTTCCTGTTGACACTCACTTTAGTTTATTAACAACAAGAAGAAAATGACAACAACTCCCCAAAACAAACAACAACAACCAAAGCTTAAAACAAAAACAATTTTTAAATGGGGTTTAGCACATAAAGAGTCTATCAAACTAGCAACCAAACCTGAAACATCATAAACACAGGGAAAAACATTAATTTGAACAAGGGCAGTATTCATCCATCTTGGGTAATGTAGGCATTTGGCTCTATTCTATAGTTCTGCTGTGACTTGTTCAGCTCATCTTCTACTTTTGTCCTGGCTATTGTGTTAAATTACAGGTGATTGTTCCTAATCGTACCTCCATTCCTCAGGAGCCGCAGGAGTCATCTCAGGCAGCCTGTGGGTCCTGAGAGCCTCAGAGTGCACATATTATGTCCAGAGTGCAAGGTTTTCTATGCAAGGACAAGGCAGTAGATAACACTTGTGAGTTGCTGAGACCTTTGTCTTGTTTATTTTGGATGCACAGTTGAGAATGCGGAACTATTGGAGCTACAGATTCTTTCCTTTTTTATTTGAGTAATGTAAGACAGCCCAAAGCCTCTGCTTTCCGAGGGCAGGGGGAGCAGAAGTGATCATTATCCATACTGATCATACTTGATCAGTGGCAGAAATTCCTGGGAGTTTTGGCAATGTATTGTTTAAAGAATGACCGTTCTTAATCTCATCAGCTTTAGGAGGTTAATATTCATGCCTACATTTTAGAATTGAGCTTATTGATATTTAGAAAAAATATATATCTATGAAAGAATTGAGAGCCTTTTGGTTACTTATCATCAAGATTTTGATTTGAACCAAATATGCCAGCTCTTAAAGAGCCCTTTGATGGAGGGTTAGGTAATGATCCAAATAGTTCTACAGTACCACAGAGATCAGAAGGAGAATTGATTTTTATGAAACATAATCGATGACAAAATAGACTGAAATTGTTGAGTATTCAGGACTTAGCTGAGCCATGAGTTGAAAATGGTATAAACAAGTGGGTAGCTTAGGCAGAAGGCACCACTGGAACAGGGACAGCAGCTGCAGGAAGCAGACTTTAGGCAAGAGAAAGGCAGCCATAGTGGGAAGATGGAAACATTGTAAGTGCCTGCCTGGATTCTTGCTGGGTTTTATCTCAAAATTCACAGCAAGGGCCACAGAGCCTTCTTCTTTTCTAAGGACTTGCAGAGTTCTTTTTATCACAACCTTCAACAATATGGAGAAACTTTCTGTAGATATGTTTTTGAAATGATATTTTGGATTAAAAGCAGGCAGACGCGGGTCAAAGATACATGTTCTCAAGTTGCAATAGAAAAAGTATAATGAGACCCCCAGTCCAGTCCTTGTTTCTGGGTTTCTAGGACCATGATGACTCGGACATGGGGTCTGGCTTAACTGTGGCATGCAAGGACCTTGCTATTGCCCTTCTCCAGGCCTAATTGTCCCCTCTTAAATCCCAGTGAGAGAGTCGGAAATACTGGAGTAAATGAGGAGGCAGTAACTGCTTGTAATTGCTACTCCTAAAACAATGCCCTTTCTGAAGGAAAAATCCCGGTAGTTAATTAGATGCTGTGGCCCTGTCTTTATGCTGTGGTGTCGCTGGGCTTCCATGATGATTGCATTTTTCAAAAGGGCCCACACGTTGAGGATGATTGCTGGGTAGGCTGTGGGAAGTCGACAGTGTACTTAAAACAGAAAGCTACTGAAGCTTGTAAGCTCCATATTGCCATCTTTCTAAGAAGATTGGACCAACTGTGATGGTGCTTTCCTCTCACATGTCACTGTTTCTTATTCTGATGTTTAAAACATTACAAAATCATAAAAATTAAAGAAAGATATATGCCTGTGTACACATAGGGATGTTTCCTAGAATTTTGTATACATTAAATTATATTTTATGAAATTCTCTTGAAACTAAATAAGTTGAAGGATAATTCAATGCACTAAAAATTGGACTTTGGTTTTTATTTTTAGAAATTTTTTAGTGTGTGTGTGTGTGTATTTATTTTTGTATGAATGCATATGCACCATGTGCCTGCAGTACCCACAGAATCCAGAAGAGGGTGTTAGATCACCTGGACCCTGAAATCAAATAGGTTTGAAGGAGAATTCAATGCACTGGCTACACAGCCTCTCTTGAGAGTCAATACACGTTCAGTCCATATTTGCAGTCTGCCAGGCTCAGAGCAACCTGAATCATACAAATTCATAGGCAGCAAGAACTTTTAGCACTAAGACTGAACACAAAAACTACATGGAGAGGTTAAACATGAAAGGGGAGTAATGCATTCAAGTCTACTACAATTGGAGACAAAATGAAGTGCTGGGGAATGTAGGGGAGGTGGACAAATGTGCTGAGATCATCCGTGTTTGCTTAACAAAGCTAAAGCTCATCCCCCCACTTTCAGAGACTGGAAGTTGATGGTAGTAGTTTTCTCCATAGCTACTTTCTTTTTGTTTTCTTCCTTGTGAATATCGCTTTTATTTCCTCAGATGAAGTAATGAGGCGAGAGCCATACCCAAGCTATGCAAATACAAGTCTTGGGCTGAGAGACCAGACTGTTTTCTTCTCTATTCTGACATTCCCTAAGCCTAGGTCTGGAGACTTTTAGCCTCCATACAATATAATCTTCCAAGCTGACTGATTCAATCCAGCTTCTTTTAGCTTTTGACTGAATTGCTCTACCTGACCTCCCCATATTACCTCTCCCTCTCTTTCTCTCTCTTTCTCTCTCTTTCTCTCTCTTTCTCTCTCTCTCTCTCTCTCTCTCTCTCTCTCTCTCTCTCTCTCTTCTCTCTGTTTTAAGTAACCTCTCTTCCTCTGTTATTCTCATGCGAGTTGGGTGTATCCTATCTCTGATTCATCACCTTGTCACTCAATTAGACGTCAGTTTCAAACATGGCTGCTTCCTTCTACAAACTAACTTTGCCTTCATTGTTAGGGATTAAAGATGTGTCTTAAGGATGAGTCTGTATTCTAGCCAGAGCATACTGTGATACAGGGCATGTATGCATTCTAGTCAGATCATAATTTTGGATATGATCCCTTACTAGAAAAACCATGTTGATGATTTACCTCTACACTTCCTGCTTAAATGCAACATGTATTTAAGCTCCACATATTTAGTAACTGTTTTTTTTAATTCACAAGGAAAGGAGACAGAGAAATTGGTAATAGAAAGTTTCCCCAAAATAAATACTATCTTAAAAGGGAAGCCAGGAGCCAATAGTCTGACAGGCACTTGTTTAGTCTGTGGGGAACTCTTAGGTATCTTATCTCTATAAGATGACCAGCTGCACAGAGAAGGAATGGTAGCCTTTAGTGGAACATAAATCACATCTTTAAAAGAAATCTAAAGGTGAACTCTGTCTCCTACACCATATTTCTTCTGTTTAATTATTGAATTGTGGTGAGATCCTTTATGGACAGCTTCTCAAGATTGAGGAGGTACATGGTCTGTAACACAAAGCATGCCAGATTAAATCACATCTCTTCATTTCTCTCTGCTTTGGTTCACTGGGTGATACCGTGGATTATGAACTGAACGCAGTGTATCAAGACTTAAATTTAGGCTCAAAAATGAGTTTTAGGAAAGTCCTCTTACAAAGGCATGAATCACTCTGTCTGTGAGGAAGCTTTTATTATAATGAGAACTACATAATGGAAGTCAAGTATAAAAATACACATAGGGCAGTTGACTTAAGTATATAAGCATGGGAGGATTAAAACAACATAAAGATATGGGTAAAACTATGAACTAAACAGGAAGTGGATGGGGAGAGAAAGGAGAGGGAAAGGAAAAATGAGAAAGAGAGGGGAAGAGACAGAGAAAGAGAGAGAGAGAGGGAGAGAGAGGGAGAAAAGGAGAGAGAGGAAGAGGACTGCTTTCTCTCACAGAATCTTTGATGCTCCTTCTCTGGGACACAAGCCCATGGCCAGTACAGGAGGACATGACTTCACATCTGCCATGGTTGCCATGGTTGCCAGGGTTGCTATGGTTGTCATATACTTCTTAAACACTAACCTGTTTTCAATATGGATAGTGAAAGCATTGATGAGCAGATGTTGGGAGATGTTAAGCTTAGATGAGATGAGCAGTTTGAGGCCACCGTGATGGCATCTGCCACTTTAAAAAGATGAAGACAAGACACCTAAGAAGCTGGCACGATTGCTATCTTCGGCTGTTTGGTGTCCTCCACTATGTGGTAAAGCAGTAAGAAGCGTTATCACCAAAAGCTGGCTTCTTGCCTTTGGATCTCAAGAGTGCAGAATGCAAGGGGACATTGATTCAGTGACCTAAGCTGTGGTGTTCTGGTGTGGCAGCAGTAAATGACAGCAATGTCTTTGTGTCAGTCATTCTCACGCGTGTAGGAACCTCAAGTACAGTGTAAGAAAGTGGGAACATAGAACTCACCGAGCAAGAGAAAAAAAACCCATCGATATGCTATAGGGAGCAGTTCAAGATGGTGGCCATTCAGTGAAGAATCAACTAGTGGGCTAAAGAGCCTTTATAACTTAAAGAAAGAAAACGGTGCCCAGAGAAACAAGCTGCACAGTCTGAGAGCAAGGGCATTTGCAGGTTTCAAGATCAAGTCAGTTCAGATGAGATTTTTCTTGCTCGAGTGTCACTTGAGCCTGAAAATCCAGTGGGTGTTTGGAAGTGAGCAATTGCCATCCATTTGCTGTGTATATTTATGGACATAGAATATTAAAGCCACGTTAGATCCTGTCAAATGTAATGCCAGCTTGGCCAGAATTTGAGCATGTCTTCTGTGGAGAAGTGACAGGGAACTGCTACAAAGGAGGCCTGGGATGATTGATTTATTAATGTGTTGGTGTACAAGGCTCTTTGGGAGAATATCAGGGCACTGCCTTTATTTACCACGACACAAGAAATAATGACAGAGGCTCTTCATCCTGGGTTTTTAATAAATCGTCCACAGGAGAGCAAGATGGTTGTCATTTTCTAATTTCTGTGACAAGTTAATAAGAGGCAAGCAACCTGAAAATTGACACGACATCAGCTCAGTTCATTGAGTGCTGTCTAGGCGACATGTGTGGGGCTTAGAAGTCCCAAAGTATTTCTCTGAAGTCTTATAAGAAACTTTGGGTTAGAAGTTACTACTGAACTTCTAGTTTTCTAGGTGACCTAGCTTTTTTCTATGTCTCCAGAGATACATCTGTGTTGAGATATTTCCAAAAGAAAACATTTGAACCAGAATCCATGTGTTCATGTCGTTACATCTCACCATTGTAATCCTGACTCCCTCACCTTCACTTCAGGCAGTGGAGAAGCATTGAGATCCCCAACACCTCTGAATATCAGTGCAGAGCCGGCCTTACCTGAAAACGGGATTTATTTGAAGGTGTGTCTTTCAACCAAATAAGCTTTATGAGGTATATGTTACTATGTTAGGTGGATATTTTAGTATCTGACATCGTTTTTGATTTCCTGAATAAAACTGGTAATTAAGAATATTCTGTGTATACTGTGTATTTAAAGAAGCTTCTATAAGCTGGGCAACGACTCAGTTAGTTAAAGGCTTGCTGCATAGTAATGTGAGTTTGATACTCTAATCCTTATGTGAAGGTAGGCATGGTGGTAGGCACCTGTAATCATTGCATTGGGTTGGGGGCTGGGCAGGAACAGGAAGATCTCTAGGCCTTTCTGACTATCCTGAGTAGCCTAATGGACAAGCACCGTGTGCTAAGAGAGAGAATCTGTCTCAGTAACTAAGATAGAGAGCTCCTGAGGAACAGCATCAGAGGTTAACTTCTGGTGTATACACCCATGTGCACCCCCACACATAAGAGCCTATACACAAAAGAGGGAAAAAGAAGGAAAAAAAAAAAGAAGAAGAGAAAGGGAAGAAGCTCATATGATTGTATACCTGGGAGAAAAGAGGACCTTAAACTCTAGTGACCTATGGCACTCAATGATAATATAGTTTTGTTTTTGAATTTATAAGATTTAGTTGTGATTACTTATTTAATATATATATAACTTATTATATGGTTTATCAGTTAAGGATGATATAGTATGAGAACCTTTTAAGAAGCATTTGAAAACCTCTTTAGAAAAAAACTTGGTGTCTACATATCATATATACTTTAATATTTCCAGTAACTTTTATAAACTAAAGAAAATACATCTTTGTAATAATCATTCACCATTCATGTATTAATTAATTTAGGAAACATTTGGTCATCGATTATGAACTAATTGCAATATCAATTTTTTTCTTAGCATACAAAGATAAATAAGGGTCTTGCCTTCAAACATGTAGTCAACAGCTAAAATATAGTATCCTTTTGAATGATGTATTTATTTTTATTTTATAATTTACATGTATGAGTATTCTTCTGCATGTACATAGATGTACTATATATATGTACTATATATATGTAGTGCCCAAGGGCCTTCAGAGGTCAGAGGAAGGCATTGAGTCCCTTGGAGCTGTAGTTACAGATAGTTGTGACCCAACATGTGGGTGATGGGTACCAAACCTGGGTCCTCTGCTTGAGCCTTGAGAGCTCTTGTAAACCTCTGTTCTCTCCATACCTTACTTAATTTCTTAGTTGACAAGGATTGTAATCTCTGTATGTTTTCAAGGGATGAGCCACACTCGGGCCAGCCCAACAGCTGAGTCTAACTTGCCTGTTACTTGAATCGATAGCCGTCTTTCTTTATCTAACGTGTTTGAAAACAGTCACCTTTCAAGGCACAGTAATGCAAGGACCATAGTAAACATCATGGCAGCGCTATGTAATGGTTATAGATTAATGAAGAACATTAAATATCCAGGCCATTTATTCTGAGGAAGAGGGAAGAATTAATCACAAAGGCAGCACTCTAGAACCACATTAATTCTGTGCTTGAGTGAATATATTTATTTGAATACATTTTTAAAAGGCCATACATCTTGCAAGCGTAAGAAAAATTGAAGGAAACTTCCTGTCTTAGTTGATTTCACATTATGGTGAACTTCACATAATTAGCTCACCGGAGACAAGTACTCCAAGTGGTACAAATGACAAGGATGGTGGCAAGATTTCTTGAGAGCAACTCTCTTGTTACCTGGCAAAGGGACCCTGTACCACTTGAAGCCTCCTCTTTGGGGTTCAGTATGCAAGATATTCTGAGATTTTAGTTCGCTTCTCTGGGAATGTGTCCTGGGTAAAGAATCCTGCAATGGTCGCTTGCTGCTGCTTTCCCCAATTAAACAGATGAAATGCCTCCACACTCATGTGCAAGATATGTGGGACATGAAATTGGAGCCATTTCACACTCAGTCAACCCAAGGAAGGTCAAGACGAAAGCACTTGCCACGTTTCATATTTAATACAGCTCTGCCCTTCTGCAGGCAGATGGCCTGGCAGTGCATCCGTGGAACAAAATTTGCTTGCTATCTAGAACCCTGCCAGAGATAAGTGCGGGCTGCCTTCCAAGTTGTGGCTTTAAGAAAATCCTATTATCTGATTATGTAACTAAGCAAAGCTAAACCCTGAGATTAGCATCATATCAAAGAGGAAATTGCAAGAGAGCTCAGCAATGAAAAATACCAGGCAGGAAAACCTGGGCTTTTCTGTTTTCCAGGGAT
Source organism: Arvicanthis niloticus (assembly GCF_011762505.2). Classification (NCBI taxonomy): domain Eukaryota; kingdom Metazoa; phylum Chordata; class Mammalia; order Rodentia; family Muridae; genus Arvicanthis; species Arvicanthis niloticus. Next base: position 5,482,009 of record NC_133436.1, read on the forward strand.
ACAAATTTCATCACAGAATGTCCCATAATTCTCTGATCTGAAGAGAGAATGTCAGTTATTCATATCATTTTGACAAAGCACTAAAATAATCTTTGAAATTGGAATGGCATGTGTCCTTTAAGAGCCTACTAAGATGGTCCCTAAAAATAGTTTACCAAGCAACAGAATCGAATTGTTAGGGAATTGCTCTTTAATGCGTCAGAGAGTTGATTCCTGTGGCACTTCAGCTAGCCAAAGTAATAAATATAAAATGGTAATTTTTTTTCTCCATGAGCTGTTCTTACAACCCTCACGAGTTCATCCCACCCAGGAGTATTATAACAGTGTGTGCTTGCAGGCACCCGGACCCACAGGAGAGGCAGTGTGCTCTGGTTGTTGGTTAAATGTACTCAAAAGAAGTTAGCAATTACAATTAATCCCTCTGATGCTTGCCACTGCTGTGTCTATTTCCAGAGTATAAGTGTCAATGGGGTGTTTGGAGTACAAGGAAATTTTAGATTCCAACAACGAGTGGATGAACCCCCTCTCCCTACCAGCTGCAGAGCACCCATCCCCTCCCCACTCCTCCCCTACTGAGGCACAAGAGGAAATGCTGACAAAAGAATTTCATGTCGATCTAATTGAAATAACAACAAAATCACCATTCAGGAGAAGGGCAAGCTGCTAAAATTAAATCATCCCTGAGAAAATGTGTGTCTGAGGAAAACGATCAACACAAATGATCAAAATTACCGCGGGTTCTGGAGAAGCCCTGCGAGGTGCGACACTGGGACTGTTTTAGTTGTATTATTCGTAGATTGCTTTCTGGGATCTCCCAAGAGCTCTCCCTTACTGCACATACATACCACTACCTGCTTTTCTCAGTAGATGTGAAGCAGGGAGAGAAGGTGTTGCTATCTTATGCAACTGAATGTCTGGCTGGAGATGTAGCTCGATGGTAGGGCAACTCACCGGGCATGCAAAAGGTATTGCATTTTACCCCAAGCTTTGAAGAAAGAAATGTAAATTCTACTGCATCTGAGGTTTGAAACTTTCACTCTTGTTACTGCCATATTCTTTCTAGCAATTTCTAATTTATTTTTTATTAAGCTCCTATGAGAATGTTGTTAGGTAGTACACTGGGAAAGTAGACAGAAGTTGATGGCCTTAAAAAGGTGAGAAGATGATCTGAATATACTAATTTAAAAATAAACATAAATTCTAATATACTAATTTAAACTAAAAAACTGCTAAAGCCAAGAGTGGACTAGCATATGGCTATAGAAACTAGAGCACTTCAGAGATTCTCTTAGGGTATGCCTGGAAGCTTGTCTCCTAGGTGAATCTAGATTCTGCCAAGTTGACAGTATCTGCAGTTTCAAGTCTCCACTGGGGACAGAGATGTATTAGAACAAAACTCTAATAGTTAAACAGGAACCTAGTATATTATCTTCAGAGGCAAATGGAGACTTATAAAACAGCTGTGAGCCAGGGGACACCAAAGCCAGAACTGTAATTCACTAGAGTCATGAGCTGTGTTATCATCAGAAAACTTAGTGTGAAAAGGTTGACATCTGGGAATCCATGTGCCCTTGAGGGCCTGTCTCAGGCAGGGGCCTTGACACATGGCATTTGAATTTCAATTGCAAGGACATGGAAGAGTTGTTAACAGCTGGCACATCTTTAAGACCAGTTGATAGGGCTGGGAATAACACGTCTGACAAGAAATATAATCACCTGGAACAGACAGGGTTAGGAAAAGGTGGAGGTGGTGCCCAAGTTTATAGGAAACACCGTGAACCTTCTGGCTTGGATGGATAGATAGAGAGATAACTGCTATAGATAGATATATGGATGATAATGAATGGTGGATGGGTGGTGATAGATGGATAGATGGATGAATTAATGATGGATAGATAGCCAGATGATAATGAGTGATAGATTGATGAATGGATGATGGATGGTTGATGGATAGATGGTGGATGGATAGGTGATGGATGATGATGATGGATGGATGGATGGGTAGATGAGACTGAAACAAAAATATTCTGTCTCCCAGTTTCCTGGAGTTATAAACAAGTATAATTAATTCAATTTTGTAAAAGATTACACAAACATTAAAATTTCAAATATGGAAATGACTAAGCAGAATCCACATTTTTTAAAAAATACACAGGATATTAGCAGGCATTTTTTCATGTTGTCTTGAGCCCTCATAATAGCCAAGAGGTGTACACCATCAGTAGGACCAGTTTTAGTACTTGGTACTCAACACAGGAGTCTCAGCTCAGACACTGTGGTCTATGCCATTAGGATATTTGCAGAGAGCAGCAAGCTTTGCCTATAAAGACCTAAGGTTAAGAGAATTCTCTGAGTTTTCACTAAATGTGACCTGCAGCTCGATGGTAGGAAGCTGAGAAACCATACAGGAGAGCCCAGTAACACAAAAGCCACTCTGCTCAGTTCTGCTTTCCAGATTGAACTTTCTGTGGGTTGCAGGAGACAGCTTACCTGTTGGCAGATGTAGGTAAGAGTCCTACATAGCAGGAGAGGCTGCCCCCTTCTGCCCAGAGCAGCAGCAGCTTCAACACTTCTGCCTGTGAGGCAACAGCTGCTTGACTAGAATAGTCCAGAATCCACTCACAGGAGCCTTTACAGAGATACAGAAAATAAAGACGTGAAATCCAATCCCAGAGGCAGAGCAATCTCAAAGGGCCCCAGGTGCACATTTCTCTGTTACTAGGGTCTGACTTCTGTTTCTGCACTTCCTCTGTGACTAAAATAGCTGCAAGTCTTCTACCTGCACTGTGGCTGCAGAGAGACCAAGGCTCTGGGCCCCACCACCACGCTCTGGTGGATGACTCTGGCTTCAAGAATGCTCCTCTCCAGCCCAGATCTACATGATTCCGGCCTAAAATATTGGCGTGGCTGCTTCCAGGAACTTCTCACAGAATGCAAAATATTCTAGCTAGAGTCTCTTCTCCTCTAGGAGGGAGGCAATCATGTACTATGAAGGTGCATACTCCCAGAAGAAAATCATTGGTACTCTGATTTAAAATGGGGTGATTAATTATACATTTAATGACAGTCTCGTCTGCTATTGCAGTTGAGTTCCTTTAATAGCGCTGCAGGCTTTGGGATGGTAACGCATCTATTATCTGCAGTGTTGGGCTGCCCATATTGCTTTGGGAGGAATTCTGCCTCCCCTCTGCCCACTCTTGGTGGTCTTTCTTGCCTTGGCAGGGAGGAGAGAAAAGAATGAAACAACCGTTGCCTAATTACTTATTTTTATTATCCGGCTTCATTATGTGTTGCTGGACCACGGGGAATTGATTTCACTAATCCATTTTACCCTTTTTGGCTGTGGGAGGGTGGGAAAGAGCGCCAGGAGAACAGTGGAGATTTAATAATACCACACTTAAAATCCTACTGTACAAATAAACAATGATAAATTAGACTCTGATCATCTTCCTGGGCAAGGGCCCTGAACATCTCTGTTGTTCAACTCTGTGTTTCCTATCCACCCTTTCCTTTCCTTTCTTGGTCCAGCAGCAGACGACATGCTTTCTGCCTTATGTTTAGTTCACAGATATCATTCCATAAGCTCGGTGGGCCGTATCCATTCTTGCTTCTGTCACCAGGACACTCACAGGCCTTAACCCACTTTCTTCGTCTCCATCCCCTTGCTGAGCTGGATGCCCCCCTCTAACAGTTACATGCTAATGCAGGTCTCAGCTCCCATCTGTAATTATCTGTGCTTGATAAGGTGCGTAAGTTCGGCTTTACAAGTGCCTCTGACCTGCAATGCAGAGCTAGCAGTATAGGGTGTGTAGCTGTAGAGAGATATAACCTTCACAAACTAGATGACATATTCTTAAAACTGTCATCACCATTGTCATCGTCATCATCATCACTATCATCACTATCATTAACAATGTTGGAAGATGAATAATGCTTATGTTATGTGGTCCTCCCTCCTTTCAGGGGTGGGGGGCCTGTTGGCCACTAGCCCACAAGGACAAAGGGAACCGAGTCCAAGAACAGTCTGAGTAAGACAGAAATGACAGCCAGCCTTCCAGGATCAGCTCCAGAGAGTTGGTTAGGATGAATAAAGGGCTGTATAGTTTATGGAAAGGGGGTAGGGATTTCCAGGGTGGGTAAGTATCACTGACTACAGCTTAGGGTAATGAATGCCTCATTTGCATCGAGAGGCATTCCAGGAATTCTTCTCAGGAGAAAGGAAGTTGAATCTGTAATCCTGCCAAGGCTATCTGACATTCTGTAGGTAGAGGATCTGGGGTTCAGGATCCGCCCTGCCATCTTACACAGAGCTCAAGAGAGCCATCTGGACACAGAGGACTTGACCGTCAGCAGCAGGGCCCAACAATAGTAAGCTTCGAAGTTTCTTTGTCTTTTTACTTTAATCGCGAATCTGCTTCAGTCAATCATCTATCTTAGATTATCTTTTATTATGTAAAATCTATCAGATTTTACATAATAATTGACGACGTTTGGAAATTCATCGTTAGACACTATCACTATCACCGTCACTAGTATAAACCTTTTCCTCATACCCTCCCATCCTTGAGAATTATTCTACCTGTCCATTTCTAACCCCGACCTCTTATGCATTAGTACAAATGATTATATAAGAGTAGAAAAATGGATCTTTATAGGTAATTTGTCTTATGGCAAATCCAGGCAGTGGTAGAACCCCAGAAAGGCCTGCTGGCCTTAACCATGTGCTTTGTAAACCGTCCAACTTGACAAGGTGGTCCTGTGAGCTGTGGCCCTACAGAAGGCAACAGGCCTTCTCCATGGACTCATCTTTCTTCAACACACAGGATAGGAGCTTAAAATATGAGAAGTGACTTGGAGAAACAGATGTGGGTAATATTTTTGGGTAAAGACCGTCTCACATATTTTTTAAATGTTTCTTAACTTTTAACTGAAAATATTGATATAACAAAAAGCCATTTAAAATAACAGATTTGTGGGAGGAAATATGTGCAATCTCACAATATAAATAAATGCAGCTCATGAATAATTAAAATGTGCTTTGGCTTTTTTTTGATTTTCATAGATTTGAATTTTCTGTTCTCTGAAAGAGTTACATTAGCGTCATTAACATGCAGACGATTAGGAAAAGGTGTCTATGGGCTTCATTTACAATTCAAGTGAGTTTTTATCTTCACTGTGGAGGAAAATGTACTGACAGAAATTACCCCAAATTCCCAGCTATGGCTTTTGATACATTTTTAAATATATCAAACTGAACTGCCCTTACTGTAACTATGGTTCATGCATTTACAATGTTTATATGGACAGTGTGTGGACATCTATAACATTATATAATTAGGATGTAATGAAGTTGGTATTTCATAAAATTGAAGGAAAAGACAAAATTGTGCTCTTATCAAAAGTGTGTGTGTGTGTGTGTGTGTGTGTGTGTGTGTGTGCTCCACACTTGTGATCTAAGTTTGATTCTGTCCCCAACGACTGCCATGAGCTGTGCCCAGCCTTTCACACTATATGAAGCTAACCTATTCTGTCACTCACATTAATCTGCAACCACTTGGGCACCCCGGAACTGCTCTTTGCTCTCTGGGCTGCTGGGCATAGATTTTCTGGGATTCTTTGGACTATGATCTTATTCTTCTCATGTGAAGCTAGCTTCAGACTGTCACTACTCTGTATTCCCATTCAAATACACACAAGGAAACCAGAATTCTTGTCCAAATGAAGCAGGCATGTCCCTCTGCATGTTATGGTGAATCATCTGAAATGCAAATCAAGCACTTTATTCTGTAAGAGTCTTAATCTCATCTCTGCTGCCATCTTTCCTGGACTCCACTACATTCCTTAGTCCTCTTCTTTGCCTTTGATCCTCCTTCCCTCCCTCCCTCCCTCCCTCCCTCCCTTCCTTCCTTCCTTTCTTTTGCCCCCCAATATGACTGTCAAGTTATATTTATACTAAAGCATAATAATAATAATAATAATAATAATAATCTTCTATATATTTTTGCAATGCTCAACCATTTCTTCTCAAAATTGAAACTTCATCCCCAACCAAAGAATAAAATAAAATAATAAAGTAAGCCCACTGAATAAACACAGAAGTACCTGCTTCATTACTTAAATAACCAGCCAGAGTGGAAATAACTGTCAATCCCTAGTAAATGCCTTCGAGACTTTCATGGCTTCCTTCCCCTGGGTTTGGAGGATGGGTGTGAAGACGGAGGGAGCCATTCTCACAGCTCCAGAGATGCAGGAGTGTTTTGGCAGGAATAGCTGCTTCTGCTTTTTCTGTAGCGACAGAGCTGAAGAAACGAGGCCTGGACAACTCCTTCCCTTAGCTGTGTTGATAGATGTTGGTGATTTGCTAGGCACTCTTTAATAAGGCCAAAGCACCATGGGGGTAAGTTAGGAAGAGAGAGCAAGAAGTGAACCTGGAGAGGCACTGCCCGCAGATGGCAGGGAAGAGTAGTCAGGCTGGGAGGGTTGGTGAGAGGGCTCTGCAGGTAAAATGCTTGTGGCTAAGTATAGGATCTTGGACTGACAGCACTCAGTGTGGTGGAGGGTCAGTGAGTCAGCCAAAACTGTGTCCTAGGTTCACTGAGAGGTCTGTCTCAAAAAAATAAAGGAATTGAGGAAGAGATTCTCATGTCAGCTGCTGGACTTCATATATATGCACATAAATTCAACAAACACGCGCACGTGTGCACACACACACACGCATGTACACACCCATGCATGCATCCCACATCTGGAGAGAAAATATGGCAGGAATTAGGTCTGAACACACACACATACACACACACACACACACACACACACACACACGCATGTACACACGCACGCATCTCATATCAAGAGAGAAAATATGGCAGGAATTAGGTCTGAACAGGAAGTGAGGCATACTATAAGCTTTCGGAGTCCTTCCGCAGTGATGCGCTTCCTCTAACAAGTCTCTACCTCTTTCCAATGGGTCCATGCTCTGCTCAAGCAGCGCCACCTACTGGGAGCCAGTGGTTTAATACTTGAGGCTTTGAGTGACATCTCTCAATCAAACCACAAGCACCATGCTATTTTGTGATGAGTGTTCGGCAGGATAATTGAAAACAGGTGTCGTGATGTCTCCAGCATTGTTCTTTCTGCTAAGTATTGCATTGACTAGTTGGGGGGTCTTTTGTGCTTGTGAATTTGAGGTCTGTTTTCTCTAATTCTATCAAGCACAACATAGTATTCACAAAGCAGCGGCTTTGGTAACGTATAGTTTCACAATGGCGATATGGCTGACTGTGAGCATGAAAGATTTTTTTTTTCCAACTTCTAGTATCATCTATAGTGTTTCCTTCCATGGTTGGTGTCATGTGACTGTCAAGGATGTTACCCATCTCTTTTAGAGTTTCTAGTTCTCTTATAATACAGATCTTCGAACACCCCCCCCCCCCTCAGTATTTTGCTGAGTTCACTGGTATCTGTAAAATCTCATTTCATTAATATGGGTCTCTTAGGTGTTTTCCTGTTCGGTTACCTTGCTTAAAGATATGGTGATCTCGTTTATCTTTTCAAGAGCCAACTCTGTACAATCCAATATTTGCATAATTCCTTTAATTTCTATGTCATTAACTTCTGCCCCTCAACTTGTTATTTCTTTCTGTTTTCTGATTTTGGCTTTAACTCTGTATTTTTCTCTGAGAAATCGAAGTACACCATTAAGTTATTTGTTACTCCTGATTAATTTTTAAAACTTTTATGTGCATGAGTGTTTTGCTTGCATGTGTACTGTGTGCATTCCTGTTGCCCATGGAGGCGATAGGGAATTGGATCCCCTGAAATTAGAGTTTGAGATGGTTATGAACCACTATGTGGTTGCTAGTTATGGAACCAAGGACCTCTGGGAGAGCAACCTGTGTTCTGGGTGCCTAGATACTCAGGTTTCTTTGATTATAATCGTATAGTATACTTCTTATTGGTTGTTGTTGACACAGGATTCTTGGGGCTACAAGCAGGGATGTAGCTATTTTCCTGAGTGTTTTAAAGCCTGCACTGATGCTAATATTTTCCTAGATTCACAGTCTCTCCTTTTGTCTTGCCAGTTTTAGTTTTACACATAAGTGGTTTTAATCACCTCCCTCCTGCTTCAGGTTGATATATTCTTACTGCTCTAGACTGATGATTCTATGATCAATTTGGGGGAATTTTTGTTATATTTTTAACAACGTGTCATGTTCTTGTACTCTTCTGAAATCCAGATTGTACACCTGGTGAGATGTTGATATTATCTCATAAGGCTGGAACTCTATGAGCTTTCCCTCCGTCTATTTTCCCCTCTCTCATTCCATTTTAAAACTATGAATCTGTATAAATTCAATAAATACTAGTTTTTAGCCATAGCCAGCCTGAGGCTAAAACCATCCAGTCATTGTCCTTATAGCTTTGAACACTGAGCTTCTAACTTTGCCATTTGACTCTTTAAAACATTTTCATATGCCTAATGATATTTCTATTTAATTCATAACATTGTATCTCCTTTTGAAGATGTGAAATGTATAATAGTTGTTTTATAGTTTTCACATAATAAGGCTAACATTGAGGTAATTTCGTGATTTTTTAATTTTATTCTCTGATAGTCTTCATTAAGACAATCGTTAACATGCATGTGGTGATTTGAATAGGTTTGGTCTCCATAGATTCATGTGTTTCAATGCTTGGCCGTAAGGATTGTTACTATTAGGAAGTATGGCCTTACTGGAGTAGCTGTGGCCTTGCTGGAGGAAGTGTATCACTGTATTGGTGGGCTTTGAGGGTTTCTCAGTCAAGATCAAGCCAGTGTGAGACAGTTCCTCCCTGCTGCCTGTGGATTAAGATGTAGAACTATCGGTTCCTTCTGTAGCCCCATGTCTGCATGGATGCTGCCATGCTCTCCCACCTTGGTGATAATGAACTGAACTACTGAACCTGTAAGCCAGCCCCAATTAGATGCTGTCCTTTCATAAAAAGACTTGGTCATAGTGTCTCTTCCCAGCAATAGAAACCCTAACTAAGGCACTCGATGTGGTCTTTAAGGCTGATAACTAGCTTTTATTTTGGAGAGACACTCTAGTTCCCAAATCAGACATCTGTGGAGTTCCAGAGGACCTGACTACATTGATTGATAATTCTATCCAATCTGAGGAATTCCAATTGCTATACATTTCACATCTTCAAAAGGAGATACTATGTTACATGTAAATAAGTAGAAAGATCTACTAAAATAATAACCAATTAAAAGATATTTATAACATAAATATGTATAGAAAAATCAGTGTATTTCCACATTTTGCAGGGGAGGTGGGAATAAAATAACACCCCTAGCTGAGGAGCTATTGTCATTTTATGGTTGCTGGGAAAAGGCAGGTCAGTTTTCCTTGATGACTTAACTCTTGGTAGGTTGACCATACACCAAGGCAGGGGAAACTTTCAAGATTAGTGGGACAGCAAAATGGGTCCTGATGGGGAAAGAAAGAAGAAAACCTGAAGTTTGGTTGTAGGGAGTGGAGGTAGAGAGAGTTGGTATGGGAAAGGTTGTGTTGTGAAAGGAGGGTGACTATGATCTGAATCCAGTATATGACATTCTCAAAGTATTAAAAAATATTATTTTAAAAGAGCATATGGCTGTCTATGCCAGTATAGGGTATTTGTTTACAATAATAATATATGCATTTTTTAGAGAAAATGAGGTATTCTAGAAAAGTTTAATAAGATACTATTATTATTCAAATACACACTCCCTTCTTGACCATAGACACTGCTCTTCATTCTTTTGATGATTGCTTCTATAAATTATTTGTCTATACTTACAGTTATAATTGAACTCATTAAACTTCTCCACAGCCGACACTACTTCAGATCAGGAACATGGGTGGAGTCATTAGTGAAAAAGCTGTCTGTTCCTTCCAAGATCTTGCACCGAGTATAGGCTTGTACCCACAAATGGATGGCATCCTTTCTTCTATGGATATTTCAACTGAGGAAGTAGAGCCCCATGGTTTAAGGCTCTAACGTGTTTTGTGTGTTAAGCATCATTGCTGTTGATTCAGCCTGATTATTCCTCATGATTCCAATGCTGAGTCCTGGTTTTGATCACTAGACTAAATATCTCTTCAGCATAAACATCTGGACTGGAATTCTGGATCAGGGAACACATTCATTTTATGCTTCTGTAGAAACAGAACAATAAAATATCATTTCTCTTTAATCATCAATGTTTGAATGTCCATTTTGGGATCTTACAGAATCAAACAATTTTCAAATTGCTACAGAGGAAGACTTTTATGTCTTTAGCAGTTGGTGTGTTGAGATGATGCAATCTGACAGGTTCTGTAGAAAAACAGTCACAGGTCATTATTCATGGATAGGAAGTGGCCCTCTTCAAAGGTTGTAACATGCTGGGAAAATGTCACAGGTACACTGAACAAAGGTCATGCTGATGGGAGATGCTTCTCCAGGATCAGCTGAGGATGAGAATAAACAGTAGCTTAACAGTGAGAAGGAGGCACAGACACCCTCTCAGAGAGCTAAGGCAGCACCCACTTTGACTGTTATGAGATTGCAGGAAGTCTTGCAGGGAAGTGATTTTTGCCACACCATTGCTTACAGATCAATAAGGATATATATATGATGTAATTATTATTGGATGATTTTTTCCATTTAAGTAAATATATAAATTGTTTTAAGATTGGGGAGAAAAACAGCCTAATAATTGAAGTTTATTGAATATGTTAACTATTGGGCAGAAATATATTAAGAGGGTGTATTGATTGTACATATATAATTACCTATATAATACTTACTGATTTTTCTTAGTAATATATCACAAGCATATAGTCTCTTTGCAGAAGTTAATTCATTCTTCATTTAAACAATCTATTTGTGATAGAAAGATATTTTTGGAAACATACTTTCTTATATAATTTCTTTATTCCATTTCTTGGGGGGGGGGGGTCATACTGATTACTTTTCCCATGCGGTTTGAATGAAAAATACCCCTCACAGGTCCACATGCTTAAACACTTGGTTCCAGCTTGTGGTGTTGATTTGGAAGGCTGTATTTTTAGGAGGCAGAGGCTTGATGGCGAAAGTGGATCACTGGGGGCAGGCTCTGGGGTTTAATACCCTAGCTCCACTTCCTATTGACTCTTAGCTTCCTGGTTGTGGACACAATACAATGAGCTACCTTACACTCCTAATATATACCTTTCCTGATACAATGGGTGGTATCTATCTTGATTGGAGGATATTGATGTGGAATTCTAAAATGATAGTATTTGCATATATCGCCTGCACATGCTCAATTCAAGCATTTACTCCAAATCATCCCTAGATTGCATATAATGCCTGATGCCGTGTAAATGCAGTGGAAATGGTTGTTACAGGCTATCTAGAGAAAAGAAGTCAGCATGTGCTCAATGCAAACATGATTTCTTTCAGTATTTTTATTCATAGCCGGTAGGTAGAGCCCTCATGTATGGAGATATAATGTACAGGCTCAGGTAGATTGGACAAATGCAAATGAGAAGGGCATAGTGAGCTAGAAGTAGAAATTGAAGCATTTTCCTCATGAGTCATCTCGAATGCTGAAGGCCATCAGAACACTGGCACTGAAAAGGAAACTATCCTCTTCTAGAACCTCGGAACAACAACAACAAACCCATGGCTAATATATCTGAGAATAATAGACATTGAGATACTCTTATAACACAACTGTGTGGCTTGAACATAGAACATAGAACCAGGAGCACAGGGCATGAACAGGGCAGGGCTGGCTGGCCCATACACGTACAAGCAATACAAGGAAGTAGAATGTTCATTCTAGGTGCTCACCTTAACCTTTCTCCTGATGTAACCATTTATTTTGATGTTGACTGAGTTGGATCCCTATTGAGTTTGTCTGTGAAGAGCTTTCAGAAGGGATAAAGTGAACAAAGGTGACCACAATAAAGGTCTATGGTATTACACCATGGACCACAGTTCCAGACTGAGAGGAGAAATTCATCAGAGAACCCACACTTTTCATCTCTGCCTCCTGGTCACAAGCAGCTTCACACTTCACCATGCCTTCCCTTGGTGATGGACTGTATCATAATATGCAAGCCAAAACAAATCCTTCTTTATGTTGCTTTTTGTCAGTTCTGGTCAGAGCTACTTATTGTACATCTGGTTTGGGCCAAGCAATACAACAAAAAGTGAGACTCTGGGCCCAGAAACATGGCAGGGTGTATGGCACTTGGGAAGGAAGGTATTCCATTCACAATATCTGCCCCTCAATCCTGGATCCTAATGGCTGGAGTCAGGATACACAGTGCATCAGTAGTAATGTTTATTCTAAGATGAGGATGGTCCCCACAGCAAAGACAGCACACAACCAAACATCAATATATATTTTAGAAATATCAAGAAACCAACCCTAAGGAATCATCAAACAGAAATACAAGAAAGCATTAGAGTAAGACTTGGAAGATTTGAAAAGTCTAGAAAGAGGTATTGAACAGGTTGACTCATGGTACTGGGAGGAATGGGTGCTGGGATCTCACCATGTGCCTGAGTTCATCTCTGCCTTGCTTGTAAGAGCTTCACTGTGGTCTGAGATTGTTGATGGTAAGGCCAGAAAGGACTCTGAAAAATGCAAGACAAAAACAAAAACAGTATCCAGGTGTCACCATGAGGACATGACTGTCACTGTGTTCAGTGTATGTCTGTGGAGTAGCTTACCCCAGAAGCCCTTGAGTTGGCAGGAAATACATCAGAAGACTTGAAGGAAAGCTACTACTGCTTCTTACTTGCAGCTGGCTTTATGGAGATAGAGAATTGAACTCTTATCAAGCCTACAATTGCTGCTTGTGGTGACATCACACACATCCACAAATCTTTGATTGGGATAAAAAAGACAACAGAAGACTGTCTAAGTGTGCCTGGAGTCTTTAGTACCTCAGGACTAAATATTTGTAACTGCCTTCCAGTGTTTATGATTTCAGTGTACTGCATCTCTATGAGAAACACAATTTTACCGTTTTGTAATTCCACTTGAGAAAGTTGGAGGCTTAATTAGACCGATCAGATTTCCGCATATGAATCTTAACCATATTTAAATGGTACTGTGGCTTCAAAGAAGCTATTGATTCTGACATAGGGGGTTTGATTGAGTTGATTGGGTTTTAATTGTGATGCAGACATTATAGTAACAAATATTTGGTTTTGTACAGCCATTATTCCAATCTGGTGCTAAGCTCCTGATTGCTGCTCACCATTGAAGCTGTTACAGCAGGAAGATACATAACTGTGTGAATAGTCCTTATTTCCTTCTCATAGTTCCCATATCCTAATGAGTAAGCTACACTTCAGAGTCATTGTGAATTATGAAGGAACCCTTATCTGTGGTCCTTCCCCCTCACCCTTTTAAATTAAGTGAGTTCCAAGCTTTCATTTCTGACTGCCTTCCAAGTGGCTTGTAAGAGTACACATACCAATACTCTCAAGTGCTCTAGTGTTTTGCTGTGTGTCCTTCCAGTATTTCCCAAAAGGAATAAATTTATTGAGAGTCATAGCCTACCAAGTCTGACTTGGCCATGGTAAGGATGGCATGAAATGATTCATGCCCCTCGAACAGGCACAAAAGGGCATGGGTCTCCAGAAGTGTAGATGGTTGTTGTACATGATTACTTCATGTTCCTCCTTCTGGAAATATTCTCCCTGCCAAAGTTAATGACTCCATGAGATTCAGAGACAGCAGAAGTCTAGGATACAGGGGCGTGGCTAATGTTTCAGCAAAAAATTGGTAGATGCTGAGACCTCCAGGACAGCCCTCAAGGCTGTGGGAAAGAACTCTAAAAATATGAGTTCAAAATATATAATTTCTCAATTATACAAAATATAAGGATGCAATATGAATTGTATAAGGAGCTTCACAGATCTAAAGGAACAGGGGCAGCCGTACTATGAGTCAGCTTATCAGAAAGATACAAAGACAGGCAGATAAAAAGGAAGACAGTTTCCTGAGTTCAAGGTCAGTCTGGGATAGAGGGAATTTAAGTCCAGACCCAGGCATGGTAGGAATGGTCATTTCAGGGCAGGGTTCCACACAGCTAGCTTATTGTTTGTGCTTCACAAAGGCAGGCAGATCTCTGCTGAATTCTCTTGCAATGTTAAAAAAAAAGAAAGAAAGAAAGAAAGAAAGAAAGAAAGAAAGAAAGAAAGAAAGAAAGATGTGCTTGCTATCTTTTTCTAAGAATCAGGGAACTGGGATCATAGGATGCTGATTCATAGGATAATTAAAAGGTAACCTGGGGTAGATGACTGAATTGATATGTAAATAAAAGACTGCACTTAGCCTTCAAGAAGAGCTATCTGGAGAATTTTTAGAATAGCAAGAGACAGACAGCTGTCTCAAGCAGAACACAGTCTATCAGCTTACAACCCATGTTTTCACTTCAAGCTATTTGTTTTGCCATTCTCAAATCCTCTTCTCTCAGGAACCCCTTTCTGATCCTTGGCAACAGCCCTCCCTTTCATTGTTACTGTAATGCCTGGTGTGTGCTGTCATAATGTCTACAAAACCTAAAGAAATTAACTGACATTCACCCAAATGATTACTGTGTACATGTAACTGAAAGGATGGTATTAAGATGTCCCCAGATGGGTGACACAATAGAGTGATTTACAAAGATTTAGCTTTGGTTAAATGAGAAAGCTGTATCAATGTTCTCTGACTTAACTCTGGCCTCAGGCTCAACTTGGGTTTTGTTTTGTTTTCTCTCTCTTTTTTTTTTTTTTTAACATGGGGTAAAAATTGCAATCTATTCAGTAGATACCAAGCTATAAGCGCTGAAGTTTGCTCCTCTCCCAGGCCACATGTGGTAAGGGGTACTTATACGCTCTTGAGTGGCAGTGTAAAATGTGTCTTGTTGTCTGTCATATGACCAAGAGTAAAAAAGCCAGTGCCCTAGAGTTTCTATACCCCTGAGCTAGGACATTTGGTAGGGCCAGTATACTAAATACATTTTTAATTTATAATTATATCATCAGACATAAAGGAACATTCACACTAAAATCATTTACCAACTAAAACTAAAGCAAAAGATTTTTGTCATATAAGCTCTTAATAATAATTACACCTGCACAATAGGGAAATGTATAAAATAATAAACTTTAGATATCTTGTCTGTGTAATTTGTTTAGGTCAACACTTTTCAAATCTTTCAAATCTTAAAAAATTTACAGGCATCTTTTTTTTTTTTTTTTTTGTATCTGCTGCATGACTTAATGTTGAAAGATCTATTTTAATTCTTTAGCAGATGCCCTGTGCCTGGAGCCAAGAGCAGGACAAAGGAGGAGAAGTGTCCTCCTGAGGTCATTGTTTGAAAGAAGGGAAGAGGCTGTCTCCAGAGAGTTCATGAGGAAGCTGCTCTGTTCTGTGCTAATGAAAGTTCAACACCCATAGCAGCAAAAACTAACCTAGGGCAAATAGAACTTGGTAGGAATACATCTAAGAGTTTTATAAGAATCTGAGTTTTCTCAAGACAGTTTATATCTGCACACTGCCATGTGGGAAATACGAGTTTCCATGAAGTATTGGTCTCAAAACAACAGTGGCAAAAGCTGTAATTGCTAAAAGTGTAGAATCAGAACCTGGCAGACCGGGCAGCCAAGGATAGCACATAATTGACTTCTGCCAATAGAGAGATGGAGGTAAGGATGCTGCTGCTGCTGCAGAGACACGGAGCATGGAGACAGGGCTGGGAGGCTGCTATTGGGCTCCAGAATGTGTTTGATGCTGAAAGAGATGTATACTCAGAGAGGAGGAAGAGAGGAAGTTAGGATGACCATCCGTGGCTCCTGGTCAAGCAGCCACAGGTGCATTTGTTGGCATCCATGTCACATTTGGGTTTGCTAGTCTTCTCTTTGCCTTCTCCAACCCCACCTCCCCCATCCCTCCCTTCCCCACCTCTACCTCCGTTTCTTCTTTTCCTTTGTTTTTTTTTTTTTTTTTTTTTTTTTTTTTTTTAGAGAAGAGAATTCTCCACATGTGTGGAGAAGCCCATGATGTAATAACTTGGGGGGGGGGGGCAGCTGATGATTACTGTCGTGAAGGACAAAGCCTACTGAGTATTTTGCATAAAAACAAAATAGAGCAAGCTTTTAATCTCACCTCTCAGGAGTCGGAGACACGGGAATATCTGTTAATTCACAAGCAGTCTGGTCTCCATAGTGGTTTCTAAGTAGCCAGAGCGACACAGTGAGACTCCGTCTACAAAATGAAACAGATGAACCTAAAGTCGAAGATTAAATATGTAAAAGAGTGAGAATGAGTTTTGCTGTCTAAACAGAAAATAGATAAAAGAGGACTTGAAAACTTGGTAAATTTAAAATCCTTATGTTCATGAAGAACTGGAGTAGAAAAGCAAACAAACTGTCAAAACATGATATGTTTTATGTATATGCCATCATTTTAAATGGCAAAAGAAGAGAAGACAAATACATAACATAGCTTATAATATCTAAAAATACTATATCATATTATTTTTAAAAATGCAAAAAAAGCTTTATGGTTTTACCGCCATTTATCAAAATGTTTTTAATGATAATATCAAACACATGAAAGTCATGTATAGAGAAGATGAGATTTTAGTGTAGAGAACCAAAAGCTTTGAATAATAAATGCATACCGCATCTTGAAATGTGTCCTAAGGAAACATTAGGGAAGCATGCAGATGTTTTAGGGATCTCAAGGAAAGCATGCAGATGTTTTGGTTGGCTTGGTCAGAGGAAGAGAGAGGGCTGTGCTTGACAGCTCATGTTTGAGTCAGTACCTGTCCTTCAGTGCCACAAAAGCCACAAACAAAACCAGACATTACAAAAAAAAAAAAAAAAAAATCAATGCACAGCCCACTCCTTAGAACTGTGTTATGCAAGGTTTCTAAGATATCATCAAAATGGCTCCGATCCATAATATCAGCACCTGGGAAGTAGAGGCAAGAGGATCTTAGGTCCTAGACCAGGCTGGACTTCAATGCTAAGATCCCCTTTGAAATCTGTAAGCATTTGAAAACCCCCAACATAATCTCTAAAATTAACGATTGGTAAAATTTCAGATGAATATTCTCAGGGGAATGTTATCTGATATGCTCAATGTAGGGCCACAGTTACACCGTCTCTCCGTGCTGGTGATTCACTACCCAGTATAAGAAACCATCCTTTTAACATCTACACTGAATGCATAAATCTGAAAAGCACTCATCTTATAAACAGATAAATTAGTTTGTTAACTCCATGGCCATAGGATCAATAGCAATATATATCTTGGGCATTCCTCCTGTTGTATTTGACAGGGGATTCTGTATTGACTTTCTATAATGCATATGGCCTCGGACTGTCCAGTGTAGGTGAACTTGTACTTTTTTTTTCTGTCTTTGGGAGCCTACTAAATTAGCCTTCTCTGTGTTTTTGGCATTATTGGAAGCCCCTGGATGAATGGATTCAGTTGATGCTCACAGCAATCCTGCTAAGTAATTACACTGATCTCCCTGTTTCACAGCAGAGAAACAGGATGCTGTGGAGGGATGTGTTACATACAGAGACAGTTACTGGGGGCAATCCGTGTTCTTGAGAAACGAAGCAGACAGCGATCCAATCTGTGGGAAGGATGTGTGGTAAGGCACCACCAGGGAGTTATCCTTCCCTCGGGTATCAGGAGTAGAGGACACAATTCCCCAGAGAAGTGGGGGAACTAAGGCAGATCTATCCACGGTGCAGATCCTTAGCAGAAATGCCTTTTGCTTTCTCATGTCACCCTTTCTCTTCTATCTTGTTATCTAATGGCTTGCTCTACCGCGTATCCAACTCCTTACCAAGCATATCCATCCATCTCACAGCCCGGCCACTTGCTTCATTTTGTCTGTTTTGTTCTTTGAGATGGGTTCTTCTATGTAGTTCAATCTAGTCTCAAACTTGCCGTGATCCTCCTGCCTCTGGAGCCTCCATGCTGGGTTCACAGATGCCTACCACCACACCCAGTAGTCCCCAAAGCACTAAACTTAAAATTAGGCTGTCGAAAACCCAAATGGCATCCTGACTGGTAGTCTCTCTTAAATCTGTTGTTCCTCACCCCAGGCATGGGGCTCTGCCTTCTACCACACAACCCAAAGCAGACAGCACCACAGCATCAGCTTCGGCTTCTCCTTCTGTCTTTATATCACTCTGTCACCTGGCGCAATGATTTTACTGCCTCAATGCCTCCCAAGAACATCCTCCCCTGTAACTCTGAGAACTGCACCTCAGTCTGGGGTTGTTTGGATAAAGGAGGAACCTCTTAGTTTTTCCAGCATCCTGTAGGATGCGGGTGGTTACAACAGGCTCTGGTTCTGTTTGAACATCTGACTGTAGAGAGAGACCGGAGTGACTTCCTTTACTTAAAATTTCCATTTCAACCTCCCAGACAGAGGAAGTTGTCTGCTGCTTAACCAACGATAGTTACTTTCCTCACTGGGCTCACAATATATTTCTATCTGCTTTGGTTTCAGTTGATAGTACGTGCCCAATCTTTTGTTAAATTACATTGTTCATTACCAAGTACTTCAACATCAAACCAGGTCCGTTTACCATCGTCCTTGCTTCAGTCTGTTTCTGCTATGATTTGGGTAGAACTCTGCTCTCCTCTATGAGGGGAGTTTTTTTGTTTTGCTTAGTGGTGGTGTGGGGTTTGTTTTGTTTTGTTTTTCTGAGCATGCGCTGACAGTACCTATAAGACTGCTAAATACCCTGATCTCTGATTGGTTTCCTCCACACACCCACACAGCCTCCTCTTGCTTTGCCTTGATGGAGGTCCCCAGTGTGCTTCCTGTGTTCCTGAATCTTATGTGGCAGTTCCTACTATTCAGTGATCCAAAAGCCAGGCAGCTGGAAGGTCTGGAGAAGGCTCTGAGCCACCCCACGCTCTGGCCTGCAGAGGGCATGGCTACTCTTCCTCCAGGGCAGTATTTCAGTTTCTTGCATGCTTGTCATGGATCATCCCAGGCTTCATCATTTGTTTAATTCGCCCTGACTCCAAGCATCTTCTAGTGTCCTGAGCCAACAGCTGTAGTTTTTGCGTGAACAATAAAACTAGTCTTAACGATGTGAATTCTGCAAAGACAACACTAGCCACCCTTTACTGACACTCAGACAGTGTCCTCATCACTCCCAGGGGCTGCATGGAGAACTCTCCCAGACCAGAGAACAGCCTGAAATGACCCACTATAAATACCTCTGCAGGAGGGTGTATTCATCTTAATATGCTCTCCCCAGACTGCCACAGCGAGATGTCATTTGCATCTGAAATTTACCTTCCTTCTCTTCCCTGAGTCCAGCCTGCTTCTCTTTAAGGAGTTGGCTGTTAAAAATTGAAATTACCAGACATGCTGTAATTTGAGTTTATGCCAGAGCTCCTTAGGCAAATGCTTTCTGCATTCCCAAGCAAGAGGAGAGAGAGCATAGTTCTCCCAACTGCTTTTGTCAGGCATTCTCCTTTGCTCCTGACTTTTGTGACAAGATCCTTGTATCTGTGGGAGCTGTAGAAAATTATGGTATAAATTCCATCACCCAGGAGGTTGCTTCTCTTGGTGATAAATCAGTCTCATGAAAAAAAAAAAAAAAAGGACTCCCTCACTGACAGTGAATGCATGATACATGGCCCACCATCACTGGCTTGTCACCTCCCTCTGCAGGGCTCTCTGTAATGATCTAGTTACTGGGGGCACATTCTGAGCCTCACCTGGGCTATACCTGAAAGGCCCATCTTTCTGGGTAATTATCAGATCATACACAGAAGGCAGTTACATGGCCACTCAAGTTATTCAAAGAGATAAATGTCCCGTCCCCTGCCTGGGTCATTGAATGCTAGCCAATTATGTAACAACAAACATGTTTAAAGTACAATGAAGGGCTATGCTCTCTCTCTTATGAGGGAACTAGAAAAGTTGTTTGAAATTTCAGTTCTGTGGGATGGTTCTGGCCTGAAACTGCCTTGTTGATTTAACTCAACCTGTTCTTCTCTGGACTCAGCTGAGTTTGAGTTCGCATCATATGTGAAACACTGACATGCACACATCCCGTAGAACATTACAGAGAAACTTTCACATGGCACAGGGTCCTAAAAAAGAAGCTACCTTTTTCATTTTTTTCCCAGAGTATTGAAAGCAGGCCAAAAAATCATCACAGTTTATAAGTCAGTGAAACAATTATGAATACTCACTTTATCTCTCTTGGGACAGCGGCATCTGTAGTTGACATGCATGTTCTATGAGAAGTTAGAGGGAGATATTTGTGAGGCCAACAGGCATGCAGAATCTCCATTGTGCCACAATTCACTATGGAAGGATCACTCAATTTTTAGGTGAGTATTTTAGTCAAAGACCCAATAATTTCCTTGGGATTTAAATTTGAATTTAAATAGATGTGACATCATGGGCAGCTAGATCAACTAGTAGGCAACTAGAATCAACTCTAATGCAACAATGTATAATAAAATTGTACATGTTAAAACTTAAGGACAGCTTCTCTCCGTCATTTATAATCAAACATTTGTGTGTGTGTGTGTGTGTGAACATATTCTACCTGTGTCCTACTTATGAACTGCTTGATCAGTATTTATAGAAAATAAGTGTGTCTGCTACTTTTAAATTTTACTTATGGTTTAAATTCTGCATTAGATACTTAGTTTCTTGGAAAGGACAGTTTTCTGCAGCAAGCATGTGGGAAGACACACCATGAGGCTGTCTGAAGAAGGAAGCAGAGATGCTAAACAGGAGACACCTGATACACACACACACACACACACACACACACACACACACACACACACACACACCTCTCTTTGGGTAGAGCAGGGCCAGTATGGAGAAACTGCCCAAGGTTTTACATATCCATCTTTACAACTCTATCGTCAGACTGACTCTCTCCTTAATACTTGAGAGTATTTCTCCCAAAAATACTCATGATACCATTCTGCCAACGTAATGTATACCTACAAATAACTGACCCAAGACTCCATTCAAAGGGAATGAATGTTTCTCCTTTATTATTTATTTCTTTCTTACTCATATAAATGTTGTGTGTACCAGTACATATATGCGTACTGTGTGCCTGGTACCCAAGGAAGTGGGAAAAGGGCTCCAGCTCTGCTGGACCTAAAGTTATGCATGACTGAGGGCCATCAACCCAGGTCCTCCGCAAGAACAAGCAATGCTGTTAAGTACTGCGCCATCTCTCCAGCCCCAAAAGTGACGAGTTCTTATGAAAAACATGCTACTTATTGTAAAGATACATTATAAGCTTCACTTAATTATTTGTTTGTTTTGTGTAGATAGGTGTTTATATTTGTACACAGATGAATTTGGAATATAGCTGTCATGTGACACACACAAAATAGTCTTTGCCTCCTACCTTGCTTGAGACAGGGTCTCTATATGGTTTCATGCTGCACTGTGCATGTTGAGCTGGCAGGACCATGAGTCAGATTCTCCTGTCTCTGCCATCCGTTTTACTGTAGGAATTCTGGGATTATAGACACATGCTACTACATGTGGCTTTTACATGGATTTTGGAGATTGGGGTGAGTCCTCCTGTATGTGAGTCAAGTATTTCACTCAGTGAGTCATCTCCCAGCTGTATAATACCCTATAAATAACTGGATCATTATTTGGAAGATGATGTAATAGCAAGATTTGAACTACTGTCTTACTGCCTTAAGAATAATTACAGGGTGGTCGTGGTGCGCACTTTTTATCCCAGTATTTGGGAAACAGAGGCAGGTGGATTCCTGTGAGTTCAGAGCAAGTTCTAGGATAGCCAGGGTTACACAGAGTAACCCTGTCTGGAAAAACAAAACAAACAGCAGCGTGGGAGAGGAAAAGAGGGAAGAGAAAGGAGGAGGAAGAGGAGGAGGAGGAGGGGGAGGGGGAGAGGGAGAAGGAGAGAGGAGAGAGGGAGAGAGGGAGAGAGGGAGAGAGGGAGAGAGGGAGAGAGGGAGAGAGGGAGAGAGGAAGGAGAAGGAGAAGGAGAAGGAGAAGGAGAAGGAGAAGAAAGAAGAAGAAGAAAGAGAGTGTAATTTAGCCAAGCAACTTGCTTTGATAAGATCTTAGACAATCTCCTAAAGTGAGCTTGCTTGTATGCCTTCTTATTGGTAAATCTGTTATGTTGTTTTGTGTCTTATCTATCAATGAGGTTGAAAAATTTCAGACAATGGATTCTCATCTTACCATTGCCTCCTGTTCAGAGTCCATTCTTCTGTCAGTTACCCATTATTTTTGGCAAAGCCCATCAACCCTGTAGCCTCTGTGAGACATGGTTCTAAAAAATAGTAAGGTTTGGGCAAAATGCATCAAGCTCATATTGGAACCAGCTGTTCTATCTTTGAAAAGTATATATATGTAATCCCAAACCATTCGATTAGTGTGACAACAGAGGACCTGAAATTTTTCAGGTTTTAGTGCAGACAGAGCAGAGTAAAATACCAGTGACCTTCAACTATAAGTCTGTGCAGCCTGGCCTGCCAAAACCTGACCATAGGTCTTGCTAACCTGTGCCTATGGCAGTAGGCAACCTATCCAAGGAGGGCATTCATCAGGCTCACTGTCTTCACCTTAAATCAATAAAATATGACTAAACTAGACAATTCATCCAACTATTCATACACCATTTCTGGGGTCATAGGTTCCCCATCTTCCCAGATGAACACTTCATATTTTCTTAACTTAACATTATCAAACTGTCCTCATTATCAGCTAATGGTTTTGCTTCCTCATATTTGTTGGGGGGGCCGGAGTTGGGGGAGGTAAGAAAGGTCTCCTACTAATTCCCAAGATCCAGATGCCCTGAGTTTTGCTTACTCACTCACTTTCTTCTCACTGAGCTCCCACTATACTCCTGGATGTGGGCAGGGTACCTTAAGTCAGGTCCTGTTGTCTGTTCTAGGGCATCATTTCCACTGCCCATGTCAGCCATTCCTGTGTGATCAGCTGCCCTGAGTCTTTGTAGTCTCCATCTCTTGCATATTTATAAAACACACACACACACACACACACACAAAACAACTTTCTAAACCTCTCTTGGGTCCTGTTTTATTTGTTTGTTTGGTTTGTAACTGTTATTTGGAGTTAAACTTCTTGAAATAGTTGGGTATCCAAGCTCACCCTGGCCCTGCTGCTCTCAGCATCCTCACAGCATCCCGTCAACTTGATGTGCATTTGTAACCCAATGCACATCATTATCTGCCTTCACTTCTTCATTTGGCTTTCAGGATGCCAGAGTCCCTCACTCTTTCTACGTGGTTGCTTTCCCCGGCCCTTCTTCTGTCTCTCTCCAGTTATGTGGATTTTGTGGAGCATCAGTTTCTTCACTATCCTTACTGGATGATCTTATCTAATCCCTTGGTTCTGTGCTCCAATCAATGTTTTGTTTCCAACCTGGATCTCCTTATAGAATCCCAGAGGTGTAGAGACAGCTTTCGACATTACAGTCTTGTTTGCAGTACAAATACCATTTTTCTTATATAGTTATTTTTGTTTATACAGTTCCCCCTTCACACTGTGGGTTCCACATCTGTGGCTTTAACCACCCACAAGTCAAAAGCACTTCAAAAATATCGTGCCTGAACCTACATAGCCCTTTGAGTCTGTGCACTGAATATGACAGCTACTCCACAGCACTTACATGAAACCGTGTCACCAGAGAAGTTAATATGTAAGACTATATGCAAATGCTGTTGAATTTCATAGCCAAGCTGTGGTACCTACAGATGTAGGTACCCAGAGGGGCTCTGAGAGCCAATCTTCTCTGGATGCAGAGATGCCTACGTTATTTTTGACACATCATAAATAACATACATTATAGGATGCCATGATGTTTTGATATATGTGTGTGCAATATGGAATGATTCAATCAAACTAATTAACATATCCATCATCTTGATAACCTATAATTTTTAGGGAGACTTTTGAAAAGCACTTTCTTGCTTATTTTGAAGTATACAATGCTGTTATTGACTGTAGTCACTTGCTATGTCATAAGCTCCAAGCACTCTGCCTGTTTATGAGAAAATTTGTGCCTTTGATGAACAAACTCCAGTTCCTACTTCCCTCACCCCTTTACCCACAGATAATCCCAAACTCTTGCAGGACTTTAGGTGTCCTGCTTGTGGTTTAATAATAAAGACAGACACAGAGACATTTGTATAGTGTAAGGCTGTTAGACTGTTTTCTATGCCAGTCACCCAGCTAGCCCCTAACTTAACCCAACTTCTCCACCATTTTGTCTCTCTGCGTGGCTTGCTTTCTGCTCTACCTTCCTGTTTTCTTTTGTCTCCCTTCTGTCTTCTGCCTTTGTCCTTCTCTAGGTTCTTCTGCCATAGCTCTAGCCACCAGCTCTTTGCTATGCAAAAAGCTACGCTTTTTAATCATCCAGTTGGCATTGAGGGCTATGTGACCTTCACCATGGTAGCTTGCCTTCTGGGGGGCAGTCAGGTGAAGAAGTGACAAATATTTATATATTGCATTAGCCTGGAGCCACAGGAATAGCAATTAACAATTGAGAATACAGGGAAGCCCTTTGATAGTCAGTTGACACAATATGTGTGGGTTAGCCTAACAACCAACTAAGCTACCATCTACTTCCGTGAGTTCAACTTTGTAAAATTCATAGTCTGCATACGGATAAAAGAAGGGGTACAAGGCAGGCTGTCCATGGAAGCTGGGCAAGGTGAAGGCATAATATCCCTCTGGGGCACTGAGCTTTTAGGGTAATGAAACTCATTTGGAAATTCAGACTTCTACAGCATTCACATAATCAGTCTATCTTGTCTTAGAGAAAAACAGGTCTGATCACACACTCTCGCAGCAGTGGAAAACTAATATAGAGCTTTTGGTGAAAAGCTGTATTCTCAGAGAGGTCTCTGGTCTATTTGTACAACTGAATGTGCTTTCTCCAGCTCTCATCTTTATTTTCAGTTATTTTATTTTAGTTCTTATAATTACTCAACAATTATTATTCCCCTGACATTTTACTCTTTTCTACATGGTAGCATCTAAATGTTTTAAGAGTATATTTATATCAACAATCATTGATATTTCAGTTTGCCAGCACCTGGAACACCAGTTTCAGTATGCTCGCATTTGTTAAATGAATAATGAATGGAAGAGAAGCAGGACATTGTGAAGTCTTCATCATATTACAAGCATTGTTCTTCCGTCCTCTCTGCTCTTCTCTCCATCATAAACACCACTTCCTCCTAGACTGTGAGGTCTCTGTCCAAACTTTTATTATGACATGCAACAGTTGTTGTTTTGTTTATAGTTGTCCACATTTTATTCTCCAATTAAGTCCAGGAGAGCAGGGTCACACTCACCTTGGTACCATACAAACATGTTACCAGGAATGGAGTTGATTCTCTGAATGGAGAGCTAGTGGAAAAAGCCAACATTTATAGCACTCACAAAAACAACATCAGTCCCCTGAGTTCTAACATCTCCTCCCCTCAGGAAGCAAGTCTAGAGTCTATCAGTTCCTCATAAGGAGCTTCTAGACAGGTCATGAGATATTTCTGAGTATGCAATAGCTTATAAGGGAGTAGTCAAATGAGTTGATACATGTGTAAATCACATATTACCTATAAAACATAAATCCACAAGTTTATAATACGGTATCTCAGAATCAAGTAGTGAATGCTTTGCTGCCTATTAGAGGGCATTGCTTTTGTTCTTAATGGAGACACTTGTAGCATCTTTATCCTTCACCTTTATTGAAGTAGCTGTGATTTCCACACAGATAAGCAATAACAAGCCTAGGTCTTCACCCTTGAGTTTTCTTTGAATTTATGGAAGACCTAGATGCATTTCTATGACTAAATTGAGCCTTGAATGTTCACACAGCTGAAATGTACTCCATCTATGTCCTCAGTTCAAGGCACAGTTGAACAAGTCTTCTGTATATGCCGGGGGAATCTGCTGAGGGTATAGAAGTGCCCTATCAGTGGAGTGCTGGGCTCATCTGTATTTCAGAAGAATCCCTACAACAGCACTCCCTAGAAGCAAGTGGAAGTTGAATGTAAGGGTCAAGCCCAAGGCATGCCAATTAATAAGGTAGTCCTTTCAATAGCCTCTGGGATTAATGAGACCCTGACTCAAGAGAGTGATGATATAGACTCAAAGATTAACTGGACTTGAGGACTACTAAGAAAATGAAATATGCATGTTTTGTGTTTAGCTTTGCAGATGAGGTAAAGGGAGAAATAAAACCCACTAACAAGATGGCTGGGTGAGCACATGGTTAGTGATATTTTAGCTATGACAGAATATGCATAGGGAAGTTGTTCTATGGAGCGGGTTATTTTTATCGGGATGACCCAAAACCTCTCAAGAGCACGTGGAGTATCTAATGATGCTCAGACTTGTAAGAAATTGAGGGTTTGTTTGTTTGAAGCAGTGTTGAACTAGCGTGATAGCAAGTCTTTTGATGAGCAGAGTAAATATCTTCCTCTCAGCCATTGCACTGAAAACTTCAAGTATTACGAAATAAAAAGGTGAGGTGATCTAATCTTGTGAGCGATTTTCTGAGATGTGCTTAGATCCCAGTGGAAGGCTTTCATCTTCTGTTAATGAAGAGACTTAAGCATTAGCAGTCCCAGAGGCCTTTCCAACAACTCCGATAAGCCCTGAACTAACTGTCCACCATGAAATATCACAAATAGAAGCATCATATCATAATGAAAAAAGCATGTCATATATTGATTTCCTGCTCTCGCCGGATCTTCATTAACACAGATTGTACTGTTTATGAAATCTCATACCCTTTTCCCGGGCAAAATGTGCTTTAGAGAGAAGCTTTGACAGATCAGCTATGACAAGCCCTGTTTTGCAATTACTGCATGTCTCTCACACTGCCATCCTCCAATTCATGCTTAGGACACCCCTGTGCCTGTAGGATCATTAGCAATTATTTTTTAGATGGGAAAACCGAATCAAAGAGCAGACAATCACAGTAAGATTTCCAGCTATAAAGCCAATATACTCAAGTTCAAATCTAAACAGAAGAGAGAATTTTTTATCTCCTTGAACCCCAATATGTACACTCATGAATTAATATCTACTTAACAAATATATTAAAAATTCGGTAGCTAGTATGGCTGGTTGGTAGTTAGTGTTTACTGTTGAACAAAAGCTAGTCCACTTTACTCATGATCTTTGTGCTATTTAGACTTGTTTCGCAACAGGCTTCAGTGCAATGGACATGGGATATCTTTATGTATCTCATAATACCAGTACGGCCTAAAGTTTATGGGAGATGCTTAAATAGCAGTGGGAAAATATTTAGAAACGTGAAGATGATGCTAGTTTAGAGGTGATGAGGCAGAGTCTCGTGTCTATCATGGACAACCCAGACTAAATTATAGTTATAGACAACAACTACTTATTTGACAGAATTTTAGGAAACTCATCTTTGTGGTATCTCAACACATATTCTCAGGTTATCTTCTGTGGCGGTTTGACTATGCTTGATAGGATTATTTGGAGCCATAGTCCTATTGGAGGAGGTGCAGCCTTGTTAGAGGAATTGTGTCACTGGGGGTGGGGGGAGTGGGCTTTGAGGGCTTCTCCTATGCTCTGGCCCTGCGCAGTGCTGAGGAGAGTCTCTATTCAAGATGTAGAACTCTCAGCAACTCAAGCACCATGTCTGCCTACATGCTGCCATGTTTCTCACCACAATGATAATGTACTGAAACTGTAAGTCACCCCCAATTAAATGTTTACCTTTGTATGAGATGCTTTGGTCACGATGTCTCTTCACAGCAATGAAACCCTAAGACATCATACAAATGGCAAGTATTTAACTTTCGCAAAGACCAAAAAAAAAAAAAGTCCCTGGGAAACAGACATATCTAGGATTCCTGGGACACAGGACTTCCAGTATTATACTGGTTGCTTAAGAAGGGTGTCATTTAAAAAACAGAGATGAAAGAGTGGCACTGGGGTTAAGGAAAGGGGATTTGGAAAAAATTAGAAAGCAGATATAGCAGATGCTCAAATACGGTGGCCTAGGGCGATGATGACAACATTCATGTGCAATGTCCAGAAGAGGCAGAAATCAGAGAAGCTGAAAACTACCCTTGAAACTGCTCTCTGGTACACTTCATGTTTCTGCCCCCAACTTAGCCAAGCATAACTGACCTAGGAACTTAAGAGTTCTGGTAGATGGGACTTATGGTCAAGTCAAGTGAATTTGCAATTTAAAGATTATCTGGGTGAGGCTAACACAGTTCCCACAGCCCACGCAGGGAAGAAGAGCTCCGTGTGGAAGTTCCTTGCCATCCCTCAGAAGGATGAACATTAATTCATTCAGGGTGTGCTGTGGGATGTATTTGGAGACAGGTGCTTCCTGAGGATGAGAATCATCTCAGACAGAGAGTGAATGAGAAGTAGAGTTCTCTGTGCCTCCACTGGCAAATGAATTCCACCAACTAGGAAGCTGGCAAAAGGATTCAGAGACTCCCATGTGTCCTGATTTCACCCCAGAAGACCTGAGCAAGGATCCAGCTAGCCAGTATGAAAGACTACTTAGCAGCCTTGGGCCTTACTCCCACGAGACTAGGCACTGTCAAGTGACTTGCTCATTTATAAGTCCATGCTACCCAGTAGAGAAGGAACCTGAGAGCACCATCCCCAGAAGGCCTTCAGCTCTTTGTGCTTCTCCCTATCTTCCCACCCTTTATTTTCCCTTGAGCATGAAAGACAAGCATCTTGTGTCTCCTTGTAGGCTTCAGCTCTTCTTCTCCTGTCTGTCTTTTGACACTAGAAGTCCTGACTCTTAGATCTTTGAACTCATGCAGAGGTTCTCCGAAGTTTTCAGATCTCTGGATCTAGGACCAATAATTACCCCATTAGCTCTGGTCCATGCTACCAACATCCTTGAGTTCCCTAGACTACAGATGCCCTGCTGTGAGTCTTCTTCTGTGATAGTAGTTCCCAACTCTCCAAGTATATCTGCCTTCATTTCTATATATCTATGTGTGTAGGTGTGTATGCATGCATGCATGCATGTGTATATATATATATATATCTTCAGCCATCTATCTGTTCTCTCTCTCTCTCTCTCTCTCTCTCTCTCTCTCTCTCTCTCTCTCCTTCCCTCCCTATCTCTGTCCCTCCAGAGAATCTGGGTGCTGATGTTATTACGCCTGGCTTTGCATTTTCATAGTGACATGGTCTTACCTTTCCTCTCCAGTCTCTATGCTGCCTTCATCTCCTATATAAAATGAGAACAGTGTCAGATATAGACTCTCTTTAAGAAATGGACAAATTAGTATATGTGAAGCATTTAAAAGAACATCTGTGACATTGTATGTGGCAGTTATGTAATTTAAAATAAAATTAATCATAAAATTTGCTTAATATCCAGTTTCTCAATGAGCACAAAGAAACTATGATAAGGCATTAGCTATTTGCAGCTGAATACGCTCTGTAGCCACAAAGCACAACAGACCTACATGTTACATGAAAACAATAGTACTTGAGTTTACTGTAGAAAAATAAGTGTGGTTTTGACTTTTTTTTTTTTTTTTAATTCTCAAAGCAAATAGATCATTCATTAAAGGAACCTTTGCCATCGTATTGCTGTGACTGAGTTGTGCCCTGTGGTCATCATCTAGGCCTGCAAGGATGGCATTACTGAGTAGGTCCATCCGCACACTTGTCTAGACATCTTTTCAGTACAGAGTGAATGAGCACAAACCAATCGGGGTTCCCATGGAGCAGGTGTTAGAGATGGGACCCCAGGCTGCCCAGCATTGCACACGTTTACATCCTCTTCAGAAAGTTACAAAGCACAGCATATTTTGAGAAGGGAAGTATTTCATCAGATAAGCATGTAGCTACTTGCACCATAATTTTAAAACTAAATATTGATTAAAACACAGTTTAAGCATCCTGGGAGTTTGCCCTGAGATAGATCAATGTGTGGCTTGCAAGAAGCTGCTCCTGCCAGAGTTAGAAAGATCTTTCAGCACATTGTTAAGAACACATAAGCTGGACTTGCTTCAATACCAGCATTTTAGTGTCTCCCAGTTTCATAGCATCTTATTTTGAAAAAAGAAAAAAAAAAGGTGGGGCTAGGGGAGAAAGAAAATGCTTTAAAATGGTCCCATTAAGCTGTCTCCATATTGTATTTGCAATCTGTACTATTTTATACAGCCATTAAAAGTTCAAATGTAAAAAGAGAATTAAAAGCATTAATTTTTTAAAACTTAGAAGTGCACAAGAATGAAAAGGGAAAATCAATACTATTCAAGTCACATGTCCTGGTTGTCTTGATCCTTCCGCCCTCCTTGTTGGTCTGCTGGCTCCTCCCCTCTATTGCCTCTGCCTAGGGGCTATTCCTTGTCTGCTGCCTATCCCCTACTCTGGTTCTTAGCTCTCTGCTCTACTTGAGGCTCAATTTCCATGTAAGGTTACATACTGGATTGTAACCTTTGCTAAATGTAGAAATGAATAATATTTAGAACCAGGAAAAGACTTCCACTTTGCCTATGTGGAAAAAAAGATATCACCTTAGTTCTGGGTTTAGGCCTCTGTACTTGAAATGCAGGAGAAAACAAGGCCCTTAAATACATCTTGGCACAGCATTTGGAGTGGCTAATGAGGGTGGTTTTTTGCCAGTGCCTTGTCAGAGAGTGCCTGTTGAATATTCATGACTACAAGTCTTCCTCTAAGTCCTGCTCACTTTTAACTCAGCTAAACTGATCTTTTTATTTAAGTTTCACAGGTTAAGAGGCCGAACCTTACAAAGTTTCAAAACCAAGATAGTGCCCTTAAAATAAAGCGCTCATGTTGCAGAGGCCTCCAACAGCAGCCGTGAGCACAGTAATAGCTGGCTCAGAGTTTGAGGATGCAGCCTAAAATATTAGAAAGGGGCCCTAAAAGGATCACAACACAGGCTGGTCTTGGCATGCACTCTCAATAGTCTTCAAATACTCTAAATGCTAGAGAGACCTCTGTCTCTGTCCCTAGCTTGGGCTATCCCTTTCTGTCCACAGAAGCCCCATGCTTAGATGGGTCCTGGCCCAGAGAGGACCCTACTCAAGGTTGGTTAACCATCAAACCTGGGGCCCAGTTCCTAGTGAACTGAGGTTAAAAACATGAGGCTGGACAGGCAGAATAGCTTCTAATGCATCAACTGCTTTCAGTGTCTTCTGGAATGACCTTGAGGGTAGTTGGGAAAAAGCAAGGTGGAGCTGCATTGACAAACACTTAGCACAGATCCTCTTCCTGGTATTGGAAACAGAGTCAGGGACACTGGAAAGGGTGACTAATACTTTCCATGACTATGCTGTAAGGGGGTCCAGTTGTTCAGCTCTTTCTCAGATGGTAATGCAGAAGTTCAGGCATACTGACAGCATGAGGAGGAAGGTGCTCATGTACAAAGTTTCAGACTTTGGGTGTATGTGTGCGCATGTGCATGTGTGACTACTTCAAAAGGTGTAGTCGGATCCCAAGTTCAGAACCACATTGCTGCTTACACAAAGCCCTGAGGCATGCAAGTGGCTTGGGCTATCCCTTTCTGTCCACAGAAGCACCAACACCTGCAAAGCAAGGAACCCCTGGCATTTCCTTGCTCCACTAGAACCAGAATTCAGAGATTCCATGTTTGTAACTCTGTCTTTTTGCTTAATATTTCACATCAACTTTTTCCTAATTAAAGATACAGTCTGATTTACAAAACAAAATGGCTTGCCTAGAGATGACCGATATAATTAGAGAGGAAAAATTCTATTAACTTTTATTTACTGCCACTTTTAGATGTGATATTTAAGATTAAAATATTAAATTGTTTTCCTTGAAGAATTTTATGAGCTTGCCAAGAAAAAAAAAAAAAAAACTTGAAATTATATCACAGACGGTAAAGCAACTTAGTAGGAAATGCTGATTGAAGCTAAGTGCGGGGAGCTATTGATGAGTTACTAGTCTCCGCAACACAAGACGAAGCACAT
Organism: Arvicanthis niloticus; assembly: GCF_011762505.2. NCBI lineage: Eukaryota > Metazoa > Chordata > Mammalia > Rodentia > Muridae > Arvicanthis > Arvicanthis niloticus. Next base: position 5,514,038 of record NC_133436.1, read on the forward strand.
TTTGTATTAATTTATTATCGAAAGGACCTTCGCTTACAGTTAATCATAGATTATAAAGAAGGCTTCCTTAATCTATGGTGTAGAGCTTGCGTCTTTACTTTCTGCAGCATTAGTCATGCAACTGACACAAACAGCCTCACAAAGTTAAACAACGGCCAAAGATAAATAATAGGAGAGAGAAATATTAATGGATAAAAGAAAGCGAGAAAGGATACATTATCGAAGGAGTGGGGAAAAGGGACGGTGAGCGTGACTTAAAGTCTTGTAGGAATGGACTGGTCATTCCGGGAAGAAAACCTTTCCATCATGCCTCTGGCACACTCGCCAGCCTGTGACAAGAACTCCAGCCAGGAGAGCAGGAAGAAGAAGGAATTGAACACTCAGACTCAGAAACCTCATTTATCATTGTGGAATTGTTACTGTTATCTTTAGGAGGCTCCTCTAATCCTCTCCCTCCCTCTCTCCCTAACCCTTCTCTTCCTCTTTCTCTCTTCCCCTCTCTCCTTCTCTTACTCTGTCGCACACTCTCGCATAAATCTAGATTGCCCTCTCTTCTCTTAAAGCATTACCAAAGACACGGTAGCTCAGCTCAGTGTGTAATGCTGTGTATTACTAATTTCCAGAGAGGACCAGATGCTGGAGAGAGGCCACAGAGACTTCTGCTCAGGCAAGCAGCTTCATCAGTAGCTTAGGGTATGGAGGACAAGAGGGGACCTGTGGAACTATGGCTTTGCTGAGGTTCACAGGTGATGACCTTAGGGCTTCCTGTAGTGTTGCAAGAAAATATGAGAGATGCCAGAGAGACGACTCAGCTGTTAAGTGTATGTAACGCTTTTGCGGAGCAGTTCAGTTTGGTTGCCAGCACTCACAGAAGGTATGTCTAGAAAAACGACCTGTAACTGCAGCTCTGGGGAAATCCAATATCTTTGGCCTGCATCAGCACAAACATTCACACTACCACCATTCTAATGGACATACACATCATTAAAGATAAGATTTAAAAATCTTAAAAGCAAGGAGGCAGGAGTGACCAAGGAAGTCACAGGGCCATGCATGGTGTTAGGTTCAGTTTGGTGGAAGTAGCACAAAGAGCAAGCAGACCCAAACCACTACATATGGGGCATTTAACCATGCTGAAGATCATGCGGACACGACAATATTTCAAACAATTGGTGTAGAAAGAAATAAAAGTTGAAGCAGCAGCTATAGAAAGCTAATGTATATGTAGCAAGCTAACAGCTAACATACACAATAGCTAAGATCTGAGGATTCATCCTTCTAAAACGAATGCTTGCTTTCCCGAGAGGCATGGCTCATAGTAGGCTGAGCCTAAGGATGAGAATATGCATAGAGATTGCTCAGGCAGGAACACGCGATGTTTCCAGTTGCTTTTCTAGACTCTGTCCCTTCAGGCCTTTCCCTGAAAGGAGAAGGATGATGTCAGGACAAATGGAAGCAGTGAGGACAGAAACATTCCCATCCCAAGCTGATGCGAACGAACCCCAAGACAAAGGACTTCCGGGAATCAGCTCTCCTCTAAACAAGAGAGGAGAATGAGAACAGTGTTAAGACAGAGAAGGCTGAGTAGACAGAGATGGCAAAGGTCTCACAGGGTACAGGGACAGCACAGGACCTGGGGTCAGTGGAGCCCTTCTTGTTAATTTGCATTTCACTTAGCATATGTGAAAGGGTAGAAGGCCATGTGACTGTTGCCACAAGGAAACAAAAGCAGGCTGGGGAAGAGAGGGTTTATTTGACTTACATTTCCACATTGTGGTTAGGTCATCATTGAAGGAAGCCCAAACAGAAACTCAAACAGGGCAGGAAGCTGGAGGCAGGAGTTAATAAAGAGGCCATGGTGGAACAGGGTGGGAAGGGGATGCTAGTTAGTACCTACTTCCCATGGTTTGCTCTACCTGCCTTCTAATAGAACTCAGGACCACCTGCCCATGGATGGCATCATCACCGTAGGCTGGACCCTTCTTCATCCATCACTTAAAAAAAGTTCTATAGCTAGGTCAATTGAGATTCTTTCTAGCCATGTTATGTTGACATAAAATTATCCAACACCCACGTATGCACTTTTCCCCACCACTGAGAGGAAAAATACTACCAAATAATTTATTTTCTTCTCTTTACACTTGAAAAGAAAACTGAATAATCGAAAGGGATAACAAATAATTATAGGCTTCATTGAGATTAGTGACTGCAAGGCAATTATCATAAAATTATGAAGGTTTGTTTCAATATAAACTGTTTAGAATCTATATTTACATATGGATTGCCTAGAAATCAAGATTGCATAGTTCATATTCACTTAAATCATATAGGCCCTGGGACTGGAGAAATGACTCACTGATTAAGAGTGCTTGTGGCTCATGCAGAGAGGCCAGATTGGTTCCCGGAAGCCATATAATGACTCACAAACTTCTATAAGTTTAGTTCCTAGTGATCGATGTCCCCTTCTGACCACTGAGAGTCCCAGGTATGCACATTATATACAGATATATATGCAATCAATCAGTATATACATATATACATATATGTATATATGTGTATATACACATAAAATTATATATGTACATATCCTATGATTATAATTATATATTCCCAGGTATGCACGTTGTGTACAGATATATATGCAATCAATCAGTATATACATATATACATCTATGTATATATGTGTGTGTATATATAAAATTATATGTGTATATATCCTATAATTATATATGTACACATTCCTATGTGTGTGTCCCCAATAATCTTCCCATATATGCCTATGTAGCCTATGACATGATAAAATGGATCTGCAGACCTAATATGTGGGATCATCATATTCAATGAGTTCTTGTTTAGACTCATGGGTACATCTATCTCCGGTGATAATATTTACAGTGCTGAAAACTGACATACTAAAATCAAGGAAGACTTACAGGGATGGAAAACTAAAAGGAAGCAAAGTTTAAAGAGAAGGGACAGAATGATGGAGGAATGCCGGGGACTCTGAGGGATCGACTGCCTCAAACGCATCCTATCGATGAACGCTCACGTGGCATGCTGCCCTCCATCCTCAGTGGAGTTAGTGTGTGTGCACTGAGGTAATGGAACCTCTGTTAGTGTGGATGTACTAGCCCAGCCCAAGGCTACTGCGTTTGCTTTTGGTCAGCTGTTCATTTTCCAAAAGAAATAGTGATCAAAGCAAGGTCAGTGACAATGGAGGACAAATTCCCAGCACTCAGAATAGGAGGGGGCCTTCACCTTCCCATTCTCTACTGAAATGAACCTGCTGTGGGAGGTAACGGACATGTTCTCCCTGTGAGCCCATCTCTGGGTCTGAGAACACTAGACTCCAATCTGGTTTTACACCAGGATGAACCCTTTAAAGAACCCAGGAAGCACAACATAAGCATTGCCTGACCCATAGGCTGGAACTCTGCAGCCTTAGGAGAAGGTGGGTGGGAAATTTTGGTTTATACCATTTTCCACCAAGGAAAGGTAGTTTGTTCATCTAGAAAACAAGGTTTCTTTTCTATCATTCAAAGCAGCTAACTGTGCACATTTCATGGCCTGGTGTGGTTTTGAAAGCAACTTAAATAATGCACGTAAAACAAACCCTACATAGATTCTTCTTGGGAAATAGTAACTGTTTCGTTTCCTAGCTGTTTTATGTGTACCATGTGTTAGCTTAACCTGACTGCTCACTATTGTATGCCTACCCCTTCCCTCTCCGTTGAGTACTGTTGACATTGATGCTTCACTGCTTCGTAGCTAATGGCTGTGAAGCATCCCTAAATAATCAAAGGACTAGGTCTAAACATTCACCATTGCAGGCTGGCTGAGGTGAGCAAGAGGATCAGAGGTTTGATCCTCTGAGCCTAAATACCAGGTGGGTGTGGTAATTTCAGCTGTAATTCCAGCTTCAGATGGCAGGGTTGGAGGGGTGGGGCTATCTATAGGGTAAGCTGCCTGTCTAGACATAAAGGGTTACTCTGGTTTTTTATCGCAAGAGCTTGCTTTCAAAATAGTAAGATGAGGATAAGATTCCTGATGTCAACATCTGGCGCCCCACACGCTCACACTTTTGTTCATGTGTACTCACATTGGAGTGCACCCGTGTGCACACAGTGCACACAGGCAGACGTACTTTGCATGTACATACCCTACATACACATACAAACGAAAGAGAAGAGGGGGGAGAGCAAAATAATCCTCCCCTAAACCTGGCACGTCTCCAGGACTTTGGCCTTCCTTTAGAAATGAACTGTCTGTTGCTAAGATTAGCCAAGCCCACCATTACCCTGACTTCCGTAGTCAGCAAATTGCTTCTCTGACCTTTTCTCCTCACCCACCCCTGGAAAGATGGGCAGCCCTGCAAAGCTGGCTGCAGGCAGTGATCAAAGAGCTGATGGCTGCTTTGAAGGAAGAACAGATCTTCAGTAGGGAAGGAGCTATGGGCTCTGCAGGTTTAGATGTTTGGAGTTTCAGGGAGCGGCTGTTCTTGGATTGCATATGCAGAAGGCTTGCCCTTTCTTGGCATTGACTTCAGATGTGTGTGACCCTTCACTTTTGTGACTGCGTGCGTATTGCTCAATTTTATTTATGATAACCACTGGAAACAGGTATTGCAATTGTCGTCATTGGTTCGGGGAAACTTTTAGAAATTTGGTTACAGAATTGCAAAGAAGCAAAGCTGATTTCATCAGACACTGACAGCAGAGACCCAGGAAGTGATTTTAAAAGCCTTTATTCAGTAACAGTAAGGAGTCAGGCAGTACCCTGGATGAGGATGGTCATAAAAATATTAGTATTTCATTAGCTAGGACAGCAAACTTGAAAAGACATGAAGAAACATGAAGAAGACATGTTTCTTCAATGACAGTGTTGTTGGGCACCTAGTTCCACGACTGTCTATGTAAGACAGGCCCAAAATGTTAGAGTGAGGTGTGTCATTTGGCTGTCATCCCAGCTTTTGGGAAGTGGAGTTAAGAGGCTCCAGGGTTTAAGGTCAGCCAGGTCAGTGTGAGACTTGGTATCAAAGACTGCACAAAACAAAACAAAAAATGTGTACCTTAGAGATGCAAATGTCCACCTAGGTTTGGGTTTGGGGTTGGCATCTCCAGCTGTGGCGAAAGGCAAGCTGTACTTGTTCTTGGTTAGTTTTGCCCTGCTTTGATTATCACTAAGCACCTGGGACATTTTCAGATGATTTTTACAACTTGACATTCATCAAAGCTGCTCTACTTTCAACAATTAATGCCATTCTGAAGGGTGAAAAAATTAGCTCTTTTGAAACCTATTAAGTCATCAAAAAGTTATGGAAGCATCCTAGTGTTGTATCATACAGGGATCAGGCAGTAGGACAGGGTGCAGGGGGTGGGGACAGTTTTTGTTGGTTAGTGTCTGCAGCCTGGCAGAAGCTAGAGTCATCTCAGAAGAGCAACTGTCAGCTGAGGAATTGCCTCCATCAGGATGGGCAGGTAGACATGGGCAGGGGGTCCTAGATTGTGTACAATAACAATTACGGAATCTTAATCCATGAGAGACAGACAGCAGGCAACATTCTTCCATGGTTGCTGCCTCTGCTCCTTCTTGAATTCCTGCCCTGTCTTACCTCCCTCAGTGATCAACTGTGATGGAGATTTTTAAGCCAAACAAACCCCTTACTCCCTTACATTGCTTTTGATGAGTATTTTATCACAGCTACAAAGCCCAATTAGGACAAAAGTTATTACTTCCTAGGAGATAGCAAATGCCCGTCTAAATATAATAGTAAGTGTGTTTTCAAAAGATGTTCCATTCTAACATAGACTTTGGAGTATTTTTAACTTCTAAAATAACAAGCAGGTAAATGAGTTTCAAATTTGGTTCATCTGCTGTATGGTTTTAAAATATTTTATCTAAACCTTAAGGAATGATCATCTGAGCAGCCATTTACTAACACTTTTTGGTACTTTGCCATAAAAGTCAACCCAATTTAAAAGATTGTCAACTTGCATTCCTTTCTTGCTTGGAGGACTGGGTAATTTTGCATAGGAATATATCAAACAATAAGTACACTGTTGGAAATATGTAGAAATGAAGCAGGGAACTTATTTCTTAGTGCAATTATATCCTGAGAAGCTTTTGAAACGCTGGAAATACAAAACAAGAATCGTGCCTCTGTTCTCCAAAGGCAGTGCTCCGACAACTGACAAGGAACATGAGCCCACACTTTAGTTGGTTGTGGAGTAAAGTCTTTATTTAGATAATCAAAAATGTGTTCATGGATATGCTTAACTAATTATAATTACTTGGAAGTTTGAGCAGCAGATGCCATTAAAAAATGTGTATAAATGTCTCTCCTTGTAAGTTGACATGGTTTAAAAAGACAATACAGAAAATTTAGATACTATACAGAAATAGGTATAGAAACATCACATCCAACTTTATATAATTATTGTCCTTCAAAAAGAATTAATCAAACAATCAATATATTTACAATTGCTATGTTTTTATTAGGTTTGAGCATGGGGTAAATTTATATTTACTAAATTATTCTTGTTCTAAATTTGAGAATATGTTTATTCATAAGTTTAGAAGTTGTTGTAGTTGAAGCAAATAGCTGAGGGTTTGAATTATGATGTTAGTGCCACACACATAATTTTAATCATTTTTAATGACCTCACTAATTCTTATTGAGATGCCTGCTACAGCTGAGCATTGCAAGCCAACTAGTTTGAGGAACCGACATGGTGAATGGTTTTAATTGGTAGCACCAGAGATTTACTTGATTTCTCAGTTACATTCCAAGAACTTGTCATATCCCCCTGCTCATGAAAGATACCGCCAAGAGGATTCACATCACATAGTGTGATTCTTTGGTTATCAATATTCAGTAAATATTAACTGAACCTGTACTGTTCACCAAGATGTGGGCTGGACTTTGGAAAAGCAGCTGTGGTGATAGCTAGTGCAGTGCATAGATACAGAGAGTGGAGATGGAGCTACGTGAGCAGATGGCATAGTCACATGTTCCCCATGTAATCCTCAAGGGACATGGACAATGCAATGCCATTTCCCTTTTTGTAGCTACTGAGAGAGGTAGATTATTTTGGTCAGTGGTCTTGCTGTCACGAGGTTGTGGCATTAAGGAAGCCTTTCATTGCCAAGCCAGAGTTCATGAACCAATGTGGTGGTGGTGAGGGGGGGGGGAGATGAAGCAGCGTGTTAAGAGAATCTTCAGAAACGTGAAGCCAAGGAAAATGGGAATACAAGGGGTGTGCACATCAGGCACATTTGTAGAGTGGAAGGGATCTTGGAGAGGAATTGGGTAGGAGCTGACAGCATGGAATAAAACGAAAAGAAAAGGTGAATTAAGAAACAAGGCCTGGTCTGGATATTTGTTCAGTAGAAATGGACTTCAAATCAGGATAAAGTCAAGGAGGATCCAGGTAGCTAATGTTCTTAGCCATGTGGGTCTTTGGAGAGAATTCCAGAGACAAGTTCAGGAGTGTATGAGTCCACGTGGGAAGACAGTCCTAAGAATGCTCGTGGGAGTTTTGAAATGTTTTTCCAGGTGAAGAGGAAGGGCATTTTGGATAATAATGATGCTTCAGTTCTCTCTGATTCTTGAACATGGAAGACAGGCAGACATCCTTAACTCTTTTCTATTCATGGGATACAAGGGTCCGAAAGAGCAGTAGGAAACGATGCCACAGACAGTATCATATTTGAGATATTTACCCAGCATGCTGTGGGGCTTCCCCAAAATGTCCAAGACACTTCCTCAAATGAGATGAGTTACCTGAGTTATGAGTATGAGGGTCGAAGGAGACAACTGTGAGTGGCTCCTACAAAACAGATCCATAAGAACAAACCCAAGTTCCTCCCACTTACAAAACAAACCCATACGAATGAACCCAAGCTCCTCTCTCTAGTTCATGGTGACATTCACATTGTAGGAAGCACACATCAACATGGTTAGGAGTGACAGTGTTTAGGTGCACCAGGGGATGCTCACTAGAACACAAAAGAGGAACTTTTCAGCTCAACTGGGAACCCTTGGATCCACAGCGCATCATTACAGGACAAACATTTCCACAGTTCAGACACTTAATTAGGCAGTTGCATGAATGGTCATCCTATGGCTATGAAGATGTGAATAGTTTATGGTTCATTGTGGCACACACATAGGGAGGTGCAAAAACTCACACCATAGTAGGCCCTGTCTTTGTGTGAGTAGAATGATGATGTTTGGTATACTAGCGTGTTGCAACCGGCTCCCTGGCTTGAGACAAAAGACTTAACAATGCCAGAATAGTTACTATGTTCTGCTCCTGTTCTGCTCTGCCTGGCTTGGCCTTTCAAAGGCTGGGATTAAAGGCATATGCCACAACTGCCCAGCTTCAAACTGCAGCTCCAGTCTTCGGGTCAGGGTCTAGAGAGAGAGAGAGAGAGTGCGGATAAGGGGAAGAGACGCAAGGAATGGAGACAAGACAGAGGTTCTGGTCAAGTCTCTTTTATTGAAGGGAAATCTGTGGTATTTATACACTTTTGCCATGCCCCTTGTAGGCGCGTGGATATGACACAAGCCTTGGAGGCGTGGCTAGCATGTGGATAGCTGCTTTCTAGCCGCTTTCTGCTAAAAGTCGGCTCCCAACACTCAAGTGTCTGAGAGCACCAGCTTAATACTTGAATATAAATATTCAACCAAACTTGTCTTTAATAAAGTTAAAACCACAATTTAGTGAAAAGTTCAAATGTAAATGTTTAAGAAAAACCAAAGTAGAAAATTATAAAAATATAATTAAAAGAGTAAAAGCAAAACAAAAAAAAGTTTTTTTAAAATTTGGTTTTGATAAATTTTGAAGAGTAAATGAATTGAGAAAGAATATGATAATTTGCCTATTTCCCAGAAAATTGATTACTAAATAGATTAGTTTGTGTACTTAGTGTACTTTGTATACTAGATAAAGAGGTTATGGCAATGATTGTGAGAGATAAAAATCCAGCCTTCATTTAACCCCTTCCCAAGTCTTTCTCTATCCTCTCATGAAAGCTCCCAGATAAGATTCCGTTTGTAAGATTCCTTACAAAGCACCCCTGAAATGCAGTTAGCAGTGGCATCGTCACTGAAGAGAACTCACATAGCACAAGGACTCTTGTGACTTCTTCATATTGCTGTGTCTCCAAGGTTGTCAGCATGTCATGGTTTGAGTCAGAACTTTCCTTTTATGTAAATTTTTGTCTCAAATGGCTGTGTTTGAGGAAAACTCAAAGGAGGTAAGAAAGATAAAGCTTTCTTCCCTGATCCTAACAGGACTTCAGTTATCTCCCAAACTGGGGATGATAAGCTATAGAGTGGATTGATGGTTTCCAGTGACCATGAATGTGGCAGAGTGGGAAAATCTTTTACTGTGGGAAAGGAACCCAAGAGTTCTCTTATGTGACATGTCCAGAAAAGGCAACTCTTCAGAGGAGATGAGTGGCTGTTTCCTGCTGGGGAAGCAGATGGTAGCAATGGCTGAAAGGTGTGAATCTCCTCTGAGTGGCCAAACATACCCTCAAGGTCACCACAGTGTGGGCTGCGTGTTTGTGACCATACTAAGAACCACTGGCTTCATATTTCATCCATAATCTTTAGCATTTAAAAAATATCAACTGTTTCATACATACAGAATTTTGCATATATGAAATTTTTGTGGTAGAAAAAAAATCATTCACCTGTTTAATAAATATAACTTTGTCCCCCTCCCCCCCCCCGACACACACACACACACACACAAAGGAGAAGAAGTGGCTCCATGGAATGTGAAATACAGAGCACATGGATATCATATGTGAAGAAGTCAGAACCTGCTCAGAGGAAACTGATGTGAGTAGACAACACATGCAGAGAGAACACATGTCAGAGATAAATCTCAATGTCAGAAATTATGTAGCACACATTTCAGGTAGACTTACAGCAAACATGTCAGATAGACATATAGCATACATGTCAGGCAGACATATAGTATGCATGTCAGACATATAGTATGCATGTCAGACATATAGCACACATGTCGAGTGGCTGCTTGATCTCATTCAAAATAAAACAAATGCTGATTACATTAAAAAATACCATATGGTTGTTTCTACAGTTCTAGATTCCAGAAAAAAATTATATGCATATGATTTTATCTATTGTTTTCATTGTGAAAAAAAATATTCCTAAAAGTTATGCACATAGAGTTCCAAGACACATATTAAAGAAAACTTTATTCGTTTTATAAGATAAAGATGAGTCTATTCTAACATATTAGAAAATTAAATGCCATAAGTGGAACATACAATAAAATGTGTAATAGCCTACAAATATACAAAATGACAGTAGTTTTACAGAGAGTCATAAAACATAAACTGTAAGATGGTGAATTTTAAAATGTCACCTTCCTCCAAATTATATTTCACATTTGATGATGCCATTTCTAATAGAGTTTCAGGGGTACTTTTTAAGGAACTCAGGAGTCTTAGGTAGGAGCTTTTTTGAGAGGATAAAGATAGATTGGGAAGGGATTAAAATGAGGGCTGGATTTTGATCTCTTGCAATCATTGCTACAATCTCATTATTTAGACCCGGCTCACATCTGGCACGTAAGACACACTTGACCAGTATCTACAAAATGAAGGAAATATTCAAATGCAGGTCCTGGGGGCAGCGGTGAACATGCTCAGGGAGCAAATGCTGGTCATGGAGCGTAGGGATAGACATGCTCAGGGAGGGAGGGAACGTGCCTGGGGTTGGAATACAGCAGTGAGCTGACTGGTCCCTGGCCGGACCATCACAGAAAAACATGTAAAGTTGGCCCAAGCTGGAGATCTTAACCATCACACATAGTATCAAAAAAAGGAGGCTCCAACTCTGGTAGGAACCCATAAGATAGAGCATGAACCTCTGGGATTGTTCTGCTCAGCAGTGGAAGGGGAATTATTATATCTTTTAAAGATTTATTTATTTATTTGATGTAGGTGACTACACTGTAGCTGTCTTCAGACACACCAGAAGAGGGCATTGGATCCCATTGCAGATGGTTATGAGCCACCATGTGGTTGCTCATTATGGTGGGCATTGAACACAGGACCTGTGGAAGAGTAGTCAGTGCTCTTAACTGCTGAGCCTTCTCTTCAGCCCCCGAGGGGAATTATGAATAAGACTTTCTTCAGGCTCATGGGTCACTAACCACTGCTTTATGGATAAGAAAATGACAAACTTCATCAACTAGAAATAAACATTTACATTATTTAGGAAGGTTTGTTGCATGGGTACCCATAGGTACTGAACTTGGTAGAAAAGAAAATGGGGAATAGCCTTGAACACATTGGCACAAGTGAAGACTTTCTGAACAGAACACCATTAGCAAAACCATTAAGATCAACAAATAATAATGAGACTTTATAAAACTGAAAAACTTCCGTAAGGCAAAGGACACTGTCATTGACATAATGTGGCAGCCTATAGTATGAATGAGAAAAAGTTTTAACCAACTCTACATCTGATAGAGAACTAATATCCAAATTATATAAAGTACTTAATAATATTATAATATATTATAATATTATAATAATTTATATAAAATTATATAAAGTACTTAATAGATACCAAACCAAATCAAACAAAATAAGACCAAACTACACAAAAAAATGGTGTAAGGATCTAAACAGGCAATTATCAACACAGGAAACTCATGTGGCTGAGAAACAAATGTTCAGCATGCCATCAGGGAAATGCAAATCAGAACTACTTGGAGAAGCCATATTACACCTGTTAGAATGGCTAAGATCACAAACACAAGTGACAGCTCATGGTGGTGAGGACGTGGACCCTGGAGAACACTCCTCCATTGTTGGTGGGTATTGTTTAGAAAGTTGGGGATTGATCTATCTTAAGATCCAGCTATACCTCTCAGGAGTATATTCTCCCTCAACAAAATTTGCTGAACCATGTTCATTGCCACTCTATTCATGCGCTATTCATGATACAGAAAGTAGAAACAACCTAGATATCCCCCAACAGAAGAATGGATGAAGAAAGCTTGGTTCATTCACACAATGGGGTTATTATTACACAGTTGTTGAATAAAATGACAAGGTGACATTTCCAGGCAAATGGATGGAACTAGAAAAAAAAATCCTGAGTTAGGTAACTCAGAAGCAGAAAGATAAATATGGTATGTATTCAATTCTATGTGGATATTATTAGCTGTTAAGTAAACGATAAGCAAGCCATAATCCATAGCCTCAGGGGGAAAGGGCTACGTGGGATGTAAGGTTCTCGAAGGGACGATGGACTAGTGATGGAGAGACAGAAACAGGAGGATTAGGTTGATAGTGAGGTAGGGTTGAGGGAGGAAGTGTGGGGAAAGCCAGCTAGAATTGAAGGGAATTTGATGGGCAGTATGGGAGCCGAGTTCAGTGTCAAACTCCTAAATCCTAAATCCTAGTGCAATGAAAAGAGTCCTAAATTAGGATTGAAGACTATCCCAATCAAGTTTCCAAATAATGAAGGAGACTGGAAGTGGAGTCCCAACTGGCCACATCTCTTATACCTAAAAACTGAGTCTTGGAGAACAAAGGCCTCTAGATCAACTGATCAAATCTCATCTGAATTCACAGAGACGGAATCAGCAAGCTCAGCGTCAACCTGGGTCTATAGCAGGTCCTCTGCGTATATGTTATAGCTTTTAGTGTAGTATTTTTGTGGGACTCCTAAGCACCTGAATAATGGCACTCTAAATCTTGTGCCTTCTCTTAGGGCTCTTTTTCTTCTGTCGGTTTTCCTTGTGCCATCAAAAATAAATGATGAGCCCAGAAAAGAAGACATTGGCTAGACCCAGGGCATTTCCTTTATGATTTCTCCATGTTATCAATGCCCTACTAAGAAGCACTTCACCAGCTGTGGTCTTCCTTATACTAGGCTTCTGTTTTACACTCCAGATTAATTGTACAATGCTAGTTCTTACCTGGCAAAAATGCCACTTTGGAGTGGAATCCAAGTGCTTGGATAGGACCCGCAATGAGTAGTTAGGCCAGCTGCTATTAGCAGGGTATATTTAGAAGATACTGTATTCAGCCTCCCTGAGATTTATGGCAGATAGAGCATTATCTAAATGAGCAGACAAAAAATAAAGTGAAAGTCTCTGACATGACTAACCATAAAATACCGTAAAACAAATAAATTAATTCAATCGCTTGCTCCAAGTGACATTTCCGGAGCACCGCCTTTGGCTAATGTCTTTTTGAAAGAAGGATTGCCAGGCTATGCAGGGAGGAAAGCATTTTAGAAACCATTCCTTGATAATTGTCACTGATACACTTCCAATTTACAAAATGCTCTGCCTGGGAATGAAGAATGCCCTTCACTGTGGGGTGGGTGGCAGGAGAGTTTGATTGGGGCCATATTTTCTGCTATGGTGAAAGTGTATCTGAACCACTTCTGACTGTAAGAAATGCAGACGATGGGAGGAGGTGGGAAATGGAGTGAGCATATGTGGGTGAGTCCCAGCATGTTTAAGTTGTCTGATCTCAAAGAATAACGTGGTGTTTCCTATCAACAGCGGTGGTGTTATCAGTGCTTCATGCTGGTTGCAGGAGAGGATAAGGCACTCAGATCTCTGATGCTAGCTCACCACTAAACTCACATCCAATAATTTCCACTCACTCTGCCTGGGAGGCATTAGAAAGAACAGACTATTCTGCTGAGGGGTGAGGTGTACAGCACAATGAGTGGTTGTGTCCATTGTCCTGCTGGGCGAGCCTACAGTAGGAAGGGTCCAGGTTTAAGAAAGGCACAGTGTCATCCTGTGTCCTGCAGAAATGGAAGGCCAACATCCCTGTCCTTTCTAAGAGACAAAGGAGAAATGGCAGAGCACACAGAAGGCATGTGCCTGCTTGATTTGACTTCATGTAGCTTGAACACACAGCCTAAATTTGTAAACATGGGGGTGGTTAGCCAGTAGGAATATTTTAGCAGTTTTCTTTTGAGTCTTTCAAGAGAGCCCTCCCTTTTGGAGAATTAGCAGAATATGTGTTACCCACATGTATTTCTGCTTTTTTTTTTTATTGAGTATCTTTTCTGCTACCCACAGTGTTCTGGATCCTGTCACTGTGGCTGTAATGCTGAACAGAGCCAAAGGAAACCTTAATCTTCTTGCTCTTGCTTGGGATGGCAATAGACAGAAGTCAGTTACAGAAAGTAATAAACAAGAATGAAGTGTAAAGGGGAGTTACAGCTCTGCAAATTATACACACACACACACACACACACACACACACATCTAAATACATATACATATAATATATATCCATATATATTCATAAATACACACATATATACATATATCCACATATATGCACATATGTGGATGTATTAATATATATGTATGTATATGGATATATACACATATATCATACACATATGCATCGTGTGTGTGTATATATATATATATATACATCATATACATATACATTATATACATATACATACACGTATAAACATGGTAAGAGTAGTTACTGAGATCAAATGAGGTTGCTCAGTGTGACAGACATCACTTGGGGACTGGTGAGTGTGAAACAACAGCCATTTTCAGCCAAGAAGACAGTGTGGAAAGAGAACACAGAAAAGGAAAAGCAGGCATTGGAGAGAGGCTTACATGACAGGCGAGTAGCTGGGAAGGGCTGTGGAAAGGCTGACCATGTGTGCAGGAGCCATAACACAGAATAACTAACCAGGACAGGGACTAGGCTTCTTTTCTAAGGACAATGGGAACACTGAAAGGCTCAAAGTAGAACGGGCAAAATGACCTAAGATGTTGATCCCTCCCAATCTCCACTATGATGAAGATGGAGTCTTCTGTGGACAACGGGTAGATTTAAGGACAGTTGAAAATGCATTCTTTTGCTGCAGTAACCAACTGTCTGAGCTCAAAAACACAAGCAAGACTTGACCCCCCCATGGCTGTAGTCAGACATCTGACATCCAAACTGAAGCCTCAGTGAAAGAGCCCTAGTTACAGAGGTTTCTTCACAGGCTATGTGAGCCAACAGGATGACCCCGCCTCAGAGGCTAATGGAATGCCTATCTGCACATTTCAAGTGATCTCTGTGACTCTGTGGCAATAACTCAGGACACAAGCACTATGCCAGTGACACAGTTAAGTGGAAGAGACTCAGCAGAGCAGCAATGGCTATGTGAGCAAGACTGGACTGAGGTAAAGGTGTGAGTCCAACTTCATACCAAATGCCACATGGTGCTTTGTGGTTGGTTGATTGTTGCCACACGGGTGGCGAGATGTGGGCCATCTGTGAAGATGCCATTCGGAACCTCTTAAGGGCCTACAGGATTCATTCATACTAGAGTAAACAATAACACAGTGTTGGCACACAGTCTGTTTAAACATTTCACCATGATATTTGTCTAAACTGAAGGAAGATGTAAATAGACTTCTCAAATGTCTTAAGTAAACGCCTTTGCTTTCTAACTAATGCATGACGAGGTTTCACCAGTGAACGGTGCACAGAGTAGCTTCTGTCCCCAACAAAACTGGAATACAGTCACATGACTCAGAGACAGTGTACCCAGGAAGTCATAGCCGTTCCTTTCCATGAAAATTGCAACTCATATAATCTTTAGTGCATATGTGTATAAGTGTGTATATGTGTGTGCGTGTGTGTGTGTGTGTGTGTGTGTGTGTGTGTGTATAGTGATGTATACACACACAAATGCTGGAACTTGTGATAAATAAAAGTTTTCATTTTCTAGGCTATTTTCTAGACTAGATTTTGGTTTTGGAAGACAGCTTAATGTCAATGTATTATTATACAGGACCCAATGAAGGTGCCAGTTTTTTTTCCTATACTGTACCTCCCTTGTGCAAACAATGTTCCTGGAAGGGGTTGTAGCCCTTCAGGGATGATTAACTGTGTTTGACAAAGACCAAGGTTGATGCTGCACTGCTGTGTTAAGCACTGCGCACCCTCTGACTGCCCCTTTCTTCTCAGGCAAGGATCTACCACAGCTTGTTACTTCAGATGCTGAGATTTCAGTTTACATTATTACATGATTCTGTTGATCATACACGTGATTAAAAATATAAATGCCTTTAATAATTCCCATTGATCAGAAGCAATATAATATGATCTCTGCAGTATTGAGAGGCTCAAAATTCGAGGCAGAAACGTTGGGTTGGTTTGATTACATTATATTATAAAGTCACTGTCTAGAAAACCAGCCATGAAGGCAAGTTAGTATCTAGGGGAAAAAAGTAAGGCTCCCGTAACTGGAGAATATTGGTTTCTAATATTCATTTCTGTGGTAATAGAAATATTTTTATTAACTCTTTCAGAATTTCCTACAATATGTTTTGAGCATATTCAACCCTGGCTGTAGCCCTTGCTCTTTTAAGATCCACCCTCATCCTCTAGACAATGCTCTAAGTTTGTACTCTTTTTGTTTCTCAAATTTAACAATTTATCAACTCTAATTTGTGCTATCTGTTCACTTCTGGGAATTGGGTCACCCATGGCAGTGCAGTCAACCTACCAGGAGCCACATTCTCAAAGAAAACTAACTCTTCCTTCCTGGAAGCCATCAGCTGCCCATAATACCACAGTCAGGGTTAGGGGCTCACGAGGGTCTCTGCCCTTCACGGTTACCAGTTTGATCTTGTGCGTGTAAGCACATGTGAGTTCATGACTGCAGCAGTCCTGCCATGTCCAGAAGACAGTGTTTTGTTCCAGTCATATTGACATCTGACCTCTGTTTCTAATCATTTTTTCAACCCCTCTTCCATGATGGTCCTGAAGCTTGGGGAAGAGGTGTGAGACAGAGCTTTCATTTGTTGCTGAGCCGGCCCACCACAGACACTACTTTTTCATACTTGAACCAGTTTTAGATTTCTGAGTTAACCACTATCCACTGCACAGGGAAGCTTCTCCGAGGAGATCTGAGAGCTGCAGTAACCTATGGTGAGAGAGGTAAACTCCGAAGGATGGCACTGTGTCCATTTAACAGGAAAAGAGGAGTAAGTTCATCCTGGGATCTCAGTCATGTTTGCCACCCCAGCTTCCTCCAAAAGAGCAGATGTTAGGATCAAAGCATCCAGTTTGTGTTTGGATTTAGTGCCTATACTTAACTGCATACCCATTTTAAAAGACGAACAATGGAGAAAGGTGCCATAAACTTAGTTTCTAAATCAAAATATAAATTTACGGAAAATTCCGATTAAATGGAACCTTCTTCATGTCTTAATAGTCTCAAAATTTTGTAATGGATTAAAACACCACTCAGCTTAAGCAAAAATGATAGTTTTCAATCAGCAAAGAGAGGTGATCTTTAAAAATTAATGTAAACCTACTTTGAAACTGTTATAGAAATATAGTTGGTATTTATGTTTTTCCTACTATAAGCGTCTTTATATCCAGTGTCATGATGCATGAAGCCTATTGTTTGCTCGGGATAAGTGTCCGCAAATCAGCAAGTAGGGAGGTAACTTAGCACATATTAAAACGTTTGATTAAAATTTGTGAATTATTTCCAGGAATGTATCTACTAACTGAGATTTCTCTAAATGTTACTTTCAGTTGGAGACATATAATAATCCTTCTTATCATGTGCTATCATTAATTCTACAGGAGGAAAGGCACTGGTCAGATGTTTAATATTTATCAATCTCATAGTATGTCACAAAGCAAAATTGCTTTGTAGAAATAATTGGTTTTACCCCATCAGTTGCCAATTTTTCTGAGTTGTAGTCCCACTTGCCTCCAAAAAGGCATGTACAATAATGAACACTACAGTGTGTAGAATATTCTTTTTTTAAATATTTTATTTACATTTCAGATGTAAATAAAATATTTACATCCCCATTTCCCCTTCCTAGAAAGCCCTATCCCATTCCCCCTCCTCCCTTTTGCTTTTATACATTTTTTTTAAAAATGTTAATCAAAGGCTTCATAAGTTTGGTAATGCTCAATCAGAAGTGTAACCCAATACCCAACCTAGATATATAAACTATCTTTGACTGGTGGAGACATGTGAACATCTGCCTCCATGCCCCACCCTTTCTCTCTCTCTCTCATCACCTAGCTTCACCCTTCCTGTTAAAATAAAACTTTTCTCTCAAAATGCAATTAGAGCATAGTTATTCCTAATTGTACTGGTAAGGTACAAGATAGTCCTAATAACCAGAAAAGGACACACCAGCAGAATAGTTGACTGATTATATCTGCCTAGACAGAGTAATCAGCCCTTAATAATTCTGCATCACTAATGTCTGTCAGATGATTCTGGGCCAGAAGGCTGAAGATTTGATGCTCCAACGTTCGGTAGTATAGGGGCTTTCCAGGTATTCAGCAGTTTCTATAAATTGGCTAAGTTTTAGAAGCTATGCTTAGTGCTTCCCATAATTTCAGTTAACTCAGTCATTCTGGATTTCTGACAGGGTGAAGACCTATAGTCTCATAGCCAATCCTGGCTATTTACTTTGAGAGAACAGATCTGAGTGGATGATTTTCAGCTGACATTCATTCTAAAGCCAAGAAAAATGCCAGGTTCAAAACTAAGTGCTTTAGTTAGGACAGATGACAGAGGTTCTGGTTGTCAACAGAATATTCTTAAAATACAGGAAGAAAGAAAAAGCAAAGCTCTTGATACACTGTCAGCCACCCAAGTGTTTACACTGCCACTCTTCATACATGGCTGTGTGGGTACAGCTGCAAATTCCCCTTTAAACCAACAGTTGCCTCGTGTACCATTTAATAGACTTTATCTCAAATCTGCAATTCCTTGTAAATATGTATATAAGTGTTTAAATACTACACATTCATCTTCTCGTGTGTCACATGTTCTATGGTTAAGCAATTATTTTGAAAATCTAGAATAACGATTTATTTGCTATGTGATGTTGTCTGACTGATAACCTTTTAAAAACATTAAAAACAGTTCATAAAAATAAGTATTTATTAGACAGCCATTCAAGACAATAATGTCATGATAACTCATCAACACAAGATAATGTAGATTTCCTCTTTTATATTCTGACATAACTAAGTTGTGTTGCATGTTACCACTAGCTATTTTAAACTGTATGTATGTCCACAATGGCAAAAATATGGAATAGTATATAGACACATGAGATTTATATTTGTAATGTTTTATTGCTAGAAAACTCAGTTGCAGAAATTTTATTAGTTATTTAGTGCATCATTTACTTCAAATGTAAGAAAATTAAAATGGTGGAATTTCTCTATGTGACAAGCCAAAGATGACAACACAGGTAACATTATACATGTGTGCATATATAAAATTATATTTTATATATAAATAAAATAATTATAAAACTATTTATATATGTGTGCATATATAAAATGTAAAGAAACATCTTTTTTAATTTTTAAAATTATTTTTATTCATTTGAGTGTTTTGATTGCATATGGTTGTGTACAAGCAGTGCATATGGAGGCCATAGGAGGGCGTTGGATCAACTTGAATCTGTGCAATAGAAGGTTGTGAGCCACCACATAGATGCCAGGACTAGAACCTGGGTCCTCTGGAAAAATCACTCAATGGCCTTAATGACTGAGCCTTTTCTCCAGGCCCTAGATACATGTTTAAGTGTGGGGAGCTGAACTCAAGATGGCGCCTGGCTGGGTGCCAGACACCCCTGGCGTGTTGGTTCACCATTTCAGGAAGCCTGGGTGGCACGTAGGCTAGGCTTTACTGCGCATGCATTTTGCTTGTTCATCGTTACGTAAGATCGGGCCATGTGACGTATGTGCTCAGTACCAATCGAGAATGACCACGTGGCAGGTTCTGATTGGAGAGGACACAGAGATTTAAGGGCTGGGAGCTAGAGCTCGGGGGCTTTTTGCGGTACTTCAAGGTTCCTGAATAAACCATGTTGGGAAGGAGATCCCGTGTCCATTGTCTTCTGTCTGCTGGTCGGTTCGGGAGGTAACATTTAAAAAATAATTATCTAATAAATATATCTGGGGACCAGGAGGTGGTTCAGTAAAGGTACATACTACCAAGGTGGATGATCCCTGGACTCATAAGGTAGAGAGAGCTGGATACTTACAAGTTGTTCTCTGGCCACCACAGATGGCCATATTATAGAACATGCATGCTCCCCCCCACACACACAATAAACAAATATAATAGATAGATTTTCTGCCTGAATAGCTACAGAGTCATTGTCTAAATATTGTTTTTACATCTTTCATGTTATTTAGTTTACACTGCCTTGAAATGGTGTTTTATTTAATATTTATAAAAGATCTTTTTTTTCCCTTTGAACAGCAATATTGAAGCAGCTTCTGTGGATAAGATTTAGTCCTCCAAACCTTCTAGTACTGAACACCAGAACCCTACAGCTTCTAATTAGCTTCACAATTGGAATACAGGCACGACATTTGCATTTGGAATTTGGGAACCAAGAGCCATTAGTGATTCAGCAGGTAGAGTGATTTTCTACTTCTAATGTCACAAAGTATATCCTGCAAATGCTGAAAATCCTTACACCAGCAGTTGTATCGTTAACTTGAAATCTACTGTTGTTTCTGGAGGCAGCAAGGATTGCTTTCTGTAGCATTGCTGTGAGGTAAGTAACGGGCACCTGCAGTCTCTCTTGGGCACCATCCATGTTCTCATTTGTCCAGGTTGACGATAGAAAAGTTGGGTCTTCAATGGTTTGGGAATCTTTTGGGAAACGTTGCTGGGTTTTATTTATAATGAATGTGTGTGTAACAGACAAACTGTAGGTTCTCCTTCTGTTTCCGACTCTGCTGCCCTCAGACTAGCAGCCCTCTAGATTCAGAGCCTAGCATATTTTGAGATCGGACATGGAAGCAGAGTACAGTTGAGTTAGACCTTGCCAAGCCTACCTCCCGAGAACTGCTATGCACTGACACCTGTCCCAGGGAAACAGAGTTAGCCTCCTAATGGTCATTTTCAGTGTCCACAGGAATCTGTTCCAAGTTTTATTCATCATGAAAAGTAAATTAACACACACAAGGTTGGACCACATTTTCCGGCTCCCCACCTAGCCATATCTAAAATGTGCCTTGGAGGAAAACTGGTGGTGAAACTTTACAGTTAGAGTCAACTGGGTACAGTAAAGTTACATGGCACTGGCTTGGTGTTGACCTCTGACCTCACAACTGAATACTTCAAGTCTCACTTAGCTCACTATTGTGGGATACACTAGAAAATTTTTGTGGTAACTCAAACTGTAGCTATGATACAGGTCCTGAACAGCCCAGCTGTTGCTGTCAGTCATCATCACCTTGCTCAACACAGGTGAAGCTAGTAATCTCAGCACTTGAGAGAGATGGATATGCAGGAAGGTCAGAAATTCCATAATGAGATTTAGGTCAGCCTAGGCTGCATGAAGATCCCTGGTGGAGGAAGAAGAGGAGGAAGGGACAAAGAGAACTACAGAACTGACATCCACACCACAGAGAGGGCTCAACCAAGAGAATGTTGGACTCTGGACCCAGGGTCATGGAGAGATGAGCTGAGGTCTTTGCTCCACATTTCTGCTCTAGTAGAATCCTCATTGCTTGTTCCTTCTCTACATCTTCACGGTTAACCTTCTCACCTGTCTCACCATTTCCAATGTGGAAAATAGGACGTCAGAATTAATCTTTCAACTGATGTAAGATACTGCATTACTTGGAGGCAGCTCTCTAGAACAGAAGGACCGTGGTGCTAGGGTGTAAGGCAGCAGATCACATTTTTCTATTCCAAGGGAAAAATTAAATATTTTCCTCATAACATCTCTGTGGTGAAGAACACCATGATGACATCTGACCAGAGTTCTGCATCAGCTTCCTTTAGAGACACCTGCTCGGGTGTAGTAGGGACCGCAGAAGCAAAGCCACCAGGATGTGCTGGGACAGCTTACAAAAGACAGGACACTCTGCTTGAGGCACACTCAGAGATCTAACCTCCAGGGAACAGTGAAGTGATGAGAGGATTCCCAGACATCTGGAATGGGAATAGAAAGAAGGTTCTGAGTAAGGGCCTCAGTTTTCTGTGAGAACTCCGAGGATGAAGTTCATGGCATGGCCACTTCTGTGGTTCTGAAGAAGAGAAGAAGAGACAGGATTGAAAAAGAAAAGCATCTTTTGCTATAACTGGTTGGCAATCTTTACTCTGTCATTCTCAGTCCAAGTACTTTGTTGTCTTCCATTATCCAGGCCTAACTGTTCAGATACCTAGACCTTAGAATATTTTCTGTTGAAGGGATTTAGGAAATGGTTTTAATTTTTTCTTCTTTTCTTTTTTTACTGGATATTTTATTTATTTACATCTCAGATTAATCCCCTTTCCCCATTCCCCCTCATCCCATCCCCTCTCCTCCTGCTTCTATGAGGGTATGCCCCCAACCACCCACCCACACCCACCACCCAGCCCTCGAATTTCCTCACACTGGGGCATCTAGCCTTCATGGGACCAAGGTCCTCCTCTCCCACTGATGTCAGATAAGGCCATCCTCCACTACATATATAGCTGGAGCCATGGGTCCATCCATGTGTGTTCCCAGGCTGGTGGTTTAGACCCTGGGAATAAGCAGGGTGGATCCTGATGAATCTTCTCTCTTCTAAATTTGAATACAGAAGTATTATTTGGCACAAAGGCAGCCTTTTTAATGGATATAAGGAAATGTGGGTAGGGGGAGGAAGAAGAGGAGGAGGAGGAAGAAGAGGAAAAAGGAGGAGAGGGGAAGGGGAAGGGGAAGGAGGGGAAGAAGAAGGAGGGGGAGAAGGAGGGGGAGAAGGAGGAGGAGGAGAAGGAGGAGAAGAAGAAGGAAGAAGAAGAAGGAAGAAGAAGAAGGAAGAAGAAGAAGGAAAAAGAAGGAAGAAGAAGAAGAAGAAGAAGAAGAAGAAGAAGAAGAAGAAGAAGAAGAAGAAGAAGAAGAAGAAGAAGAAGAAGAAGAAGAAGGAAGAAGAAGGAAGAAGAAGGAAGAAGAAGGAAGAAGAAGGAAGAAGAAGGAAGAAGAAGGAAGAAGAAGGAAGAAGAAGGAAGAAGAAGGAAGAAGAAGGAAGAAGAAGGAAGAAAAGACTCCCCCCAACTGGACAATGGTATGAGCATGACTTCCCATTTCACCAGGGATTAAATTGGCACTGTGAGAATATAAATATGACACCAATAATTGCAGGAACTCTTGGTTTGTCTTAGAGTCTAGAAGTTAACTATGATAAGAATTTATTGAAGGCTGGAGAAATGGATCAGCATGAGCTCCCAAGTTCAAATCTCCAGCACCCATTTAAAACAGCCAGGCATGGTTGTCCATGTGCCTGCAACTTCAGAATTGGGTGGGGATGGGGACAATAAGGTCACTGAGAATTGCTGCCTTTCTCTGTGTTTAATGAGAGCCATCATATTAAGGGACTGTGGTGAAGAATGAGAGAGCAGCATATCCACATCCTCCTCTGGTCTCTGCGTATACATGGGCTTGTGATTCCTCCGCAGAGGAATCCTACACCACACACATAACACACACAGCAAAAACTTCTCCAGGGTTCTGTCTACTTGTCTAATAAACGCTTTTCTGCTTTTGCTGTATAATTTATATAAAGTCAAAAGTACAAAGCTGGTGTTTGGCTCATAATGTTTGCTATGGCATTTCCATATTCCCAGCACCCACACCAACATATGGAAGTCACCACTGATTTAGAAAGTCCCTGGCACTGCCTGTCACCACAGGTTTGGGGTATGCACAATTGTATACAGATCACTGCTCTTGTGTTTGTTGTTGAAGAGGAACCCAATACAGTGTGTTTATAGCTTTTCCACAGAGAGATGTTTGGGGGTTTCCATTCTATGAACTAAGCTGTGTGGCCATTTTCCTACATGTGTTTATTCCTCCTAGGCACACAAAAATGGATATAACAACACCAGGTGTAATTTACCATTCTTCTCAGTTGTTGTCATTTTCTGAGTGCATTTGACACACTTCATACACCTAGCAGCCAGGCATGGGAACTCCAGTGGCTCACGTTTTTTCTTGAGTTCTTGCCTTGTTTGTGTTCTACACATGTTGCTGTTTGTGTAGTTGTTATAGAAGAGGCATGGAGACATTTAGTTCTGACCGCCCCTGCTATTTTGACCTCAAAATAATGACCACATTACTTTGTGCTTGGAACTGCATGCCTCTAGATATTTTAACATAATTTAAAACTTTATTTTTAAATCCTTGGCAAGTCCAAGTTTCTCACAGGGAGGAAGCAGAGGCTCCTTCCCTAGCCATCCAGGTACTTCCCACCTGGTCTCATCCTTACTTCTGTTGGTCTATCTTGGTGGGTTCTTTCATAACCACACTGAGAAACTTGTCTTCAGTCCAATCCTAAGTTTAATTATTAGCGGTTCTACCATAACATAAAAGGTAGATTTTACCAAAATACATTTCATTCACCCTACTTCCTTTGCTTACCAGTGGTGTTTATAATTGACATCAATGTTGTAGAAGTATGTTATGTATTGATACAAGCTACAGTCATCTGAGACGAGGGAAACACAACTGAGAAAATGTCTCTATCAGATCTGGCTGTAGCCCATCTTCTTAACTGGTGATTGATAGGGGAAGGTACAATTAGACATGGTACCATCCTTGTATTGGTGGTAAGAAGTTCTGTAAGAAGACGGGCTGAGCAAGTAAGTCAGGAGGAGCAATCTAGTGAGCAGCTCTCCTCCATGGCCTCTTGAATCAGCTCCTGCCTCCAGGTTCCTGCTTGAGTTACTACCTTGATTTCCTTCTATGATGAACAGTAATGTGGAAGTGTAGCAAAATAAATTCTTTCCTTCCCAAGTTGCTTTTGGTCATACTGTTTCATCATAGCAAAAACCCTAACTATGACATATGCCCAATATTTCCTAGGTTATTCTTTTTCCCTTTATCATTTTATTACCAGATGGGAAGTTTCTCTTTTCTGGTAGAAATCAACATTGACAATGAGATGTGTAGCTATAGCTAAGTCTGTCTGGACTTAGCTATAAGACTAAGTAACTCCTTACTTTGAAACCAAATAATAGTAGTAGGGTTCACATAACAATTATTATGCAAAAAATTTTCAATTCAAAGACCAAGAAGATGATGAAGTTACACTTCCCCCTATCTTTCCTGTTGCAGGCTGCCCTATACTAATGCCATCATCCTGATGGG
This sequence comes from Arvicanthis niloticus, assembly GCF_011762505.2. Taxonomy (NCBI): domain Eukaryota; kingdom Metazoa; phylum Chordata; class Mammalia; order Rodentia; family Muridae; genus Arvicanthis; species Arvicanthis niloticus. The sequence goes on from NC_133436.1 coordinate 5,539,216, forward strand.
AGTTCAGCAGCTTGGATTCCTAACACATTGGGATATGCTCTGTCTCAGTGCACAGTTGTGGCTTGTGTTTATATTTTTAACAGTGATTACTGTTCTAATATTTGTGATTTTTGGAGACTCTTAGAGCTGGATGTGACTGTACAAGCTTATAATCTCAGCATACTGGATGCTGAGGCAGCTGGTTAATGCTTGGAGGCCAACCTTGCTAACAGAAGCAATGACAGTCTCTCCCTGGAAACCCACTGTTCATGCCAAACAGTGAACCAGACAGACAATCTTCACTCTCCTTCTCATCTTCTAATCCCAATTCTTCAGTCCTATAGTAGGCTGCCTTCAAGAATCTGTCTTCCCTCTTCATCCATTCCCTGTAGACTCCATAGGTCCTCATGGTAGGCTCAGCTTTCCTCTCTCCTGTGCTCTTTATGAGGCCTCCCATACTTCTGGCTCTTTCCCATTCCAGGGTATCAACTTCCAATATCTAGAAACAAGTTTTCCCCAGATTTCCAATGGCCACAGCTTTCAGGGATTTAAAAGTATTCCCTATCTGGAAAATCACAAGCACTACACACTTTACAAGAGGAAAGAGAAGAAACAGAAACCCAAGTCAAAGGTACAGAAAATATCTTCAAAAAAAAAAAAATAACAGAGGAAAATTTCCATACTCTGAGGAAGGAGGTGTTTGTCAAGGTGCAAGAAACATGCAGAACACCAAATAGATTGGACCAGAGTAAAACACATAATAGTCAAAACACTAAACATATAGAACAAAGAAGGTATATTAAAAGCTGCAAGGGAAAAAAAAAGACCAAATAGCATATAAAGGCAGACTTATTATAATAAAACCTGACTTTTTAATGGAGATTCTAAAAGCCAGAGTCACCTAGACAAATATTTTACAAACTCCAAAAGACCACAGATACCAACCCAAACTACAATACTCAGCAAATTTTCTATTGCAACATATGGAGAAAGAATGATATTCCATGACAAAACCAAATTTAAGCAGGATCTAAGTACAAATTCAGCTTTACAGAAGGTGATAGAAGAAAACCTTTAATGTAAAGAGGGTAACTGCATCCAAAATAACCAAAGAATAAATAATCTCAGACCGGAAAATCAAAAGTAGGTGGGACCCACACCACCCCAACAAAAACATAGTATAGTGGTTTGAGTAAAAATGGTCCCTGATAGGGATTGGCACTGTTAGGAGGTAAAGCCTTGCCAGAGTAGGTGTAGCCTTGTCAAAGATGTCACTGGGGGCAGGCTTTGAGGTCTCAGAAACTCAAACCAGGCCTAGTAGCTCACTGTCTCTTCTTGTGGCCTGCGGATCCAGATTTAGAATCCTCAAACTACCTCTCTAGCACCATGTAAGTCTGTGCACCAGCAATATAGCATAATATAAAATTAATACACAAAAATCAGTAGTCCTCCTAGACACACATGACAAGTAGACTGCGGAAAAAATTAGAGAAACAATGCCTTTCATAGTAGCAACAAAAATCTCAGGGTAACTTTATCAAGCTAGTGAAAGACTTGCATAATAAAAAATTACAGCACTGGAGAAAGAAAGTGAAGAAGATACCAGAATATAGAAAGATGCCCCATGCTCATGGTTTGGTAGGACTAATATAAAAAAAAAAATGGCCATTTCATCAAAAGCAGTGTGTAGATTCAATGCAATCCCCATTGAAAACAATTCTTCACAGAACTTGAGAGGACAGTTTTCAGCTTTGTATGAAAATACAAAAAAGCTAGGATCATCAAAACAACCCTAATTAATAAAAGAAATGCTGGAGCAATACTGTTCCCAACCTCAAATTACACAACTGAGCTATAGTAATAGAAACATGATATTAGCATAAAAACATACTTGAATTAAATTGACCCAGACATAAATTCACACACCCACCTATGAACATTTGATGTTTTTGATAATGAAGCCAGAAAAAAAATACACACTGGAAAAAAAGACAGCATGTTTCATGAACAGGACTGGTCAAACTAGATGTTTGCACACAGAAGAATACAAACAGATGCATGCTTATCACCCCGCAGAAAACTCAACTCCAAATGGAACAAAGGCATCAACATAAGGGTAGACACATTGAATCTTGATAGAAGACAAAAAGGGGCTGGTCCTGAGCTCAGCAGGAAAGGAAAAGACTTCCTGAACAGACCATCAACAGCATAGACATTAAGATCAACAATTAATAATGGGACCTTATGAAACCAAAAATAGCTTTTGTAAGGTAAAGGACACCATCATTTGGGCAAAGCAGCAAACTACAAAATGGGAAAAGTTTCTTAACAACTATATATCTGATAAAGAGCCAATATGTAAAATATATAAAGACCTGTAAAACTGGACATCAATAAAACAAATAGAAGATTCTCAACAGAAGAAAAAATAAGTTTCTTTGTGATGCACTCAAAGAAATGTTCAACATCCTTAACTACCAGGTAAATGCAAATAAAAACTACTTTGAGTTTTATCTTACACCAACCAGAATGGCCAAGATCAATAAAACAAATGATAGCTCATGTTGCCGAGGACTTGGAGTAAGTAGAATGAATGGATAAAATAACAAACGTCATACACTTACAGAATAGAATATTATACAGCTGCTAAAAAATGAAATTATAAAATTTTTAGACAAATGGATGGAACTAGAAAAATAAATCATACTTGGTTTTTGGTGTGGCATAGGCCTTGAACCCGGGCCCCAATGAGGCAACGGCAGGTGTTCGGCCACGCCCCCAGAACCCAGAGTCCTGACATGCTATCTAAGACCTCCATTTGATCTGCGCCATTCAGTCAAGTAGACAATACAGCCCCTCCCAAAGAGGTGTCACCCGCAGCACAGGTAGAGGTTGTGATTAAGGGCCCTCAGCCCTAGATAGATTTCCATATTAATGAGTTACCTAAAGGCAGAGGGCATAGCCAATTACCTATTCCTTTTCCCGGGCTCTCCCCTTCCCCATCCCTATTTAACTCAGATCTGCCCCGAGTTTCCAGGGGAGAGGGGTGCACATCCAGATTCAACTATCATCTGCCATGAAAATAAAGCTGTTTTTGGAAACCCACAGACTTTCTTGTGTTATTGGGGCCTGCCATCTTGTGACCGTCATCAAGGATGTCTTTGCGTCCCACCCACCGGTTCCCGCACATACTAAGGTAGTCCAGGCTCAAAAATACCAATATGAAATGTATTTATTTATATGTGGATTTAGCTGCTAAGTGTTGATAACCAGGCTACGATCTATATAACCACAGAGGTATAGAGAGAAGCAATTAGGAAGGAAGGATAGACCTCCCTAACCAACGGAAATATAATAGATAGTAATAGATAGATGAGGTGGCGCTGGAACAGGAAGACCAAGCAGGGTTTGGGAAGGGAAGAGGAGATGAGGAAGGAAATATGGGTGGGAACAACTGAAACTAAGGGCTATTTGAGGCATGTTATAGAGCAAATGTAATACAGTAAAGCTTCCTAAAGTCTACACATACATGAAGAAAATCTAAATTAAGTTGCCCAATAATAGGGAAGCTGGACATCCCTTGTCACCAAATGAAGCTTCAGTATTGTAAATGAGTCACATTGACTCTAACTGTTGGCCAGAGGGTTCCCATGGCAACCCTGAACAACTGAGGCTGTTGCTGAAGCTATAGGTTGCTCTCCACAGTCTAATGGAGAGACCCTAGTGCTGAAGACAAGACCTACACAACGCACTAAAAATGTAGAAGTCGAGCTGGTGCTACCTTGAGCCTTCATCCACAATGAGTAGTGTCCGTTTTACTGGAGGTACTCTGCGTGCTACCAAAGGAGGAAAGTAAGGGTCAACCCAGATGCAAACCCTTTGATCTGTAATTGTGACCTGCATGCAAGCTGTGTTGATGCAATGGTGTCACAAAGCTTGTGGGAGTAACTAACCAATGCATGATAGAATTTAAGTTCAGCTCCATGAGATGGAACCCATCACCAACTCTGCTTTGGTGGCCAAGACTAGATAGGCCAGTGAACTAGATGAAAACCAAGAACTACTGTTCTACTAAAGGAAAATTGCAACAGAATGACTCCTAAAGTCATTATGCTATAACTCATAGATCGGTGATGCTCACCCGATATCAGAGGAGCTTTCTGTTTCAGCATTTGGGAACAAATACAGACACCCACAGCCAGACAATATGCAGGGAGTGAGAGACCTTGGAACACTCGGTCCTAAGTGGGATCACTCCATCAATTCTCTCTCCTCAGGGAACTCTGCATGGGAGAAGGTAGAAAGATTATAAGAGGCAGAGGTGTTGGAGGACATTAAGGAATAAGGCTTTCTAACCCACAGTGGGACTGACACACATATGTGCTCCCAGAGACTGTGGCAGCACACACAGGCCTGCACTGGTCTGGGCCTGATGGGTTTCCAGGGTTGAGAGGAGATGTGGACCAAATCTTACATCTGTAACCCAGAAGCTGTCTCCAGTTCATGATTGCTTGCAACAGAAAAAAAATGTAGTTTACTCCAAAAGGGTTTCATCGGGTATACAAACTTCATTTAAGGGTAGACCACATGCCCAACAGAAGACGACCAGCACAAAATGAACTCAGTGGCATTTGGGAAGATTTTTTTTGTATCATAGCACCTTCTCAGAACCACCCCCCCCTTCTTTTTAACACCTTACAAGTCCTTGTGCATATATTATGGTTTCTGATCTTGTGTTTTTACAGGATTTCCCTGTGTGTAAATGTGTGCATCTTTTATTTCTGAGCTTGTTTGTTTTGTCTTATTCTGGTTCATTTTATGTAATTTATTTTATTATCCTTTTTGGATGCCCTATTTATATCCCAGTGTGGGGGGGGGAGGGGGGGAGAGGGAGAGTGAGATAAAGGGAGTGGGAGAGGAGGGGAAGGGGAAAGAGAGAGAAAGAGAGAGAAAGGGAGGGAGGATTTGGGTGGGTAGGAAAAAGTCGAGGATGTGGGAAGAGCTGGAAAAGGGAAAAACCATAATCAGAATGTATTAAAAATCTATTCCAATTTAAATGAAAATGAAACAAAGTCGATTTATTGAAATATTCCCAGTCTCATCTCATAGCAGGTCACTTTTAGAGAATACTCTAGAACTGCTAGGGAAAAAAATATGAACTCCTTTGTTAGTTTCACAGTGTATGTCAGTATATGTCTTAAGACTTTTGTCCTTTCTACGTCTTTTCATTAAAGTTTATTTCTTGGGGCAGCAGACTTGTGTGCCCTGATTTTGTAAATCCAGTGAACTGTACTTGTCTGCCTTCAGACTCCCTCTTCTCTATCACACTAGGAAAGCTCTGACCTCATTAAGAGTAAGTGGTGGTAGTGTTCACGTCTCAGTCAACCAATGAAGCAAGCTATTAGAATCAAGTCCAGATGACTGAACCAGGGAAATAGGTATCATAACCACCAGAAGTATGACTGTATCCATGAAGTTGGCCACATCTAGTGTTCCTGCCTCCTCTAGGCCCCACCCTTAGACCTATCCACAGTTCTTCTGTTACACCATTACGAAATGTCCTATAGCTAGATAGTATCCCATTTCTAGTGATGTGAATAATTATGGACCCCATAGACCCATGTGTTTGAATCCTTGTCCCACAGAGAGTGGCACTATTAGGAATTATGGCCATGTTGGAGGAAGTGTGTCACTGTGTAGGTAAGCTTTGAGGTTTCCTATGCTCAAGCTAAACTCAGTGTGGCACACTGTTCCCTTCTGCCTGCACATCAAGATGTAGAACATTCAACTCCTTCTCCAGCACCATGTCTGCCTGGATGCTGTCATGCTTCCCACCATGATGATAATGGACTAAACCTCTAAAACTGTAAGTCAGCCTCAATTAAATGTTTTTCTTTATATGAGTTGCCATGGTCACGATAATTCTTCACAGCAATAAAACCCAAACTAAGACACCATTCAAGTTAATCTGTCCCAGGGAAGTTGTTGCAAGATTTTTTGGGATACAGGATTCAAACTGCTTCTACAGACAAGGAGTAATACCAAAACAAAAGGGAACCTGGACATAGAAAAGTAACACTACGACAGCTAAAGTTACATATTACTCGTCCCATAGTGATAGTGGGTGACTTCAATACCTCATTCTCACCAATAGACAGGTCATCAAGACAAAAAAAATTAGGGATTTAAGATAGCCAGTTTCATCGGGGTTATAACACCTGTCTAGAATATCAGACCTTGTTCTTACTGAACAATACCTATCTTTCAGAGTAGAAAGCTGGCAAGGCACAATGCAAGTGGCATCATACTCCATTCACCCATATGATTTAATCTTATATTTTATTTTAGTGGCATTAGGGAAGTAATAAATACGAGTTTTATCAGTGTTGTGATGATGGTTCCCCAGTTCTCAGGCCCTGACTTCAGCTAAAATCTAAGCCTGTCTTGCCTTGCCCACCTGTAAGTGTTCCAGTGCATTCCAGGAGGAATCCATCCCATAGTTGGTCACCACCATTCCTGAGCACAGTACCTGCTTAGGGTCCCATGGAGGTTGCAGCAGGTCTCAAGCCACCACAGTGACTACAGGGAATAAACTGATTAATTATGATGCCAGTGTACGCTAGAGCTTCTCAATCCTGGGTCCCACCGCCAGAGTATGGCTCTGTACCCAAGCCTAAGGAGCTCAACTGTTTCCGAAATACTCTCTTTTTTATCTTAAATTTATTTTTTTACTTAGGTACTTACTTATCTGTCGGCTTATTTATTTAGTATGTACATATTCGAATGTGATGGTCAGAGGTCAGAGGACAACCTAAGAGTAGTCAGGTCTCCCCTTCCACCATGTAAGTCCTAGGGATTAAACTCTGGTCCCAGACTTGGCAGCAGACCCGTTTATCTACTGAGCCATCTTTTAAGTACTGAAATATTAATATAATAGCTAGTGCCATAAAGGCCAGTCCAAAATGGATGCTGTTTAAAAATAAGGGGATAAAGAATAATCTTTATGATTACTTTAAGATAATTTAAGATTAAAATTACCTAATGAATTTTGTACATCTAGGTATATCTTTGATAGATGAGAAACAAGAGTAGAAGAAAATACAAAGAAAAAATATTCTTTAATCTTGATACAAACTATAATGCAGGTCTGTTCAGCACTAGCAGATCACACAGAGGAAAAGATACACTGAAATGTCAGACTTTAGCGTGTGGCGGAGAGTTCGATTCCATGGAGAGAAACTAGAGGAGAGAAGGGAATGTGGCTACTCCACTAGAAACACTGGCTGTCACCACACATATCACTGTCAGGCTCGTGAGTCCCATTTGCCACAGCACAGTTTTGACACAAGTGACCTGGGAAGCAGTATCTGTTGGTTTTAGTATTAGTTTTCTAGTTGCCCTGTATAACGACTTGATAGGAATATCTTGAGAGAGAATCGGCTCATTTTATTCTGGCTCTGGTTTGTTTCATCACGGTGGGAATGGCATGACAGAGTTCTTTGCAGCGGGAGCATGTAGAAAAGACCCTTCATAGCTTAGTGAATCACAAAGTAGATGGGTGGGATGGAGCAGGAGGGAGACAGCATTGTCAAGACTCAGCCCCTAAGACGCCCATGTCCTGCATCAGAGTTCTACCACTTAAAAGTGTTCCTTCTCCCCACTTAGAGAACAAGTGCTCAAACACAAGCCCCATGGAGGTGGAGTATACTTTGTACATATAAATATCCATACTGAAAATCTCTGAGCAAAAGCCCGGCAGAGTTTAGACTACTCACTTTGTACCAGTTTCTTGGTGAGCATCTGTGTATACCAGTGATTTAATGGACGACCAGTTTAAGAAGCCTTAATAAGAACTGAAGTGGTGTCTCAGAAAAGTACGTGCTGCAAAAGCCAGAAGACCTGAGTTCATTTCCTCAGCACCCTCTGCATGTAGTGTAGCGGGAACACCGGGATGGGTGAGATCTCTGAGACTCATTGACCAGTCAGCCTAACTGATGGGTAATCTCCATGTTCAGTGAGAGTCCCTGGCTCAAAAAAAAAAAAAAAAAAAAAAAAAAGTAAAAAGTAAAAAGAAACAACAATCAGATGAACAGGAAATAAGAAAGTTGCCCACCATTGATGTCTAACATTCACAAGCATCTACCCACACACGCATGCACGACAGGCACATATGCACATACCAACATTAACAGGTACATGTGCAGCGCACACATGGAATTGGAGACACAGCAAGAAAAGATGAGGGGAGGAAGAGGGAAGAAGGAATAGAAAGAGAGGAGAGGGAAGACAAGTGGGAGAGAGGAGAGGAGCAGAACTGGGAGAAGGGGGAGGAGGAAGAGGAAGAGGAGGAGGAGGGGAAGGAGGAGGAGGAAAAAGAGGAGACATTTCTTATGATGTGATGCATCGATAACATCCTAAGAACTGGTACCAACAAAGCTGCTTTCACTCAAAATCTTAAAATGTACCTTGTCATCAGCACAGAACTAGGGTAAGAACTAAATGTCTTACCCTCTCTTCTTTGATCTACTTTTGTAGACCAGGCACACCAAGCACACGTAGTCCACAAAACCAGCATGGGAATCAGATACAGTATTATATGTGAGGGCACTTGGCAGATAATAAAGCAGTCTGGGTTTATTGCGTGGCTATTAAGAAATCCAATTTTATTGCCTAATTTAAACAAGGCAATTGCTTTAGAAAGACTTCTCCCTTATAACGTTAATTCATTTTAGCACAAAGAAAACAAGGATGTAATATGAGTATTTTTTTACTAATCAATTTGTAAGTAAATTACAGATAAACTTAACATGGTAGTGAATTAATACATTGCTTGCAGAGACTAGCAGCAGCGAAAAGAGTTGTGTGTAGGTGGAAAACTTTTGTCTAATGGAAAGAAATAGACATTTCCTTCCACTTTCTTCAGAGCTGCAAAGATTCCTGTTTGTACAAATTCGTGTTTAACATTCCACAATGCTTGCTTCATCCCCATGTGAATAGAAGCCTCTAGAAGTTCTGGTGATAAAGGAAAGGAGGCAATGTCAAGGCATGTACACAGTGGACTTCCACTGGCCTTGCCTCCTTCCCCTGGAGGGTACTGGGTTGAGAGTGCTTTGCTGAGGATAGTGTTAAGTCTGTAACAAAAATATTAAAGTAGCTTGCAATTCACAGTTCTGCTTCAGTGATACATACACCCGTGAGCATAGACTCTTCAAAAGCCCAACTGGGAAAAGTGTGGGAGCTTTGGAAATGCCATGTTTGTTTATCAAGGTCTGGAGACTAAACCTCTGCCTGTGGGGTTCACAATGCAAGGGCTCCTCGTGCAGGACTCCAGGGCAAAGGGACCTGTCATATTTTTTTATTGGATATTTTATTTATTTACATTTCAGATGTTATTCCTTTTCCCCATTTCACCCCCCCCCAGAAACCCTGTATCCCATCCCCTCTCTTCCTGCTTCTATGAGGATGCCCCCACCCACCCACCCACCTATTCCCACCTCTCTGCCCTTGAATTCCCCCACACTGGGGCATCCAGCCTTCATGGGGCCAAGGACCTTCTCTCCCACTGATGCCCAACAAGGCCATCCTCCAGTACATATACTGCAACAATGTACCAGATCGTCCTTGAGTTTCTCTTGAGGGTGGATTCTGTGCTGGGTATTATCTCATTTGATTTTAAATCCATCTTCCTTGCCCACATAGCCAACAGAGTTCTTAACACAATACAACACACACACACACACACAGAGATAACACATCACAATCCTGATTGAGTGCATTAAATATTAAAGTCCATGATGATTTTAATCAAAAGCTCTGCAACTCTTCAAAATTGCTTCCCATTCATCTACTGATTGAGCCTTTTACAGTACAAGTTGACTGCAAGTGTGCATGTTAAAAATTAAAATCAGGCCTGTGGACTAGAAAGGTGTCTTGTCAATTCGGAGCACTTGCTGTTCTTGGAGAGGACCTGGGTTCAATTCCTAGCACCCGCATTGGGGCATTTACAACCATCTGGAACTCTGATGGTCACCAGGTTCTGATGTTTTCTTCTGGTTTCTAAAGACACCTGTAAACAGGTGGTGCACATAGATATGTATATGTATATGTATATGTATATGTATATGTATATGTATATGTATATGTATATGTATATGTATATGTATATGTATATGTATGCACAGGCATACATATGTATGCATACACATAGAACATCAGATTAGATCTTTAAGACCATGGGCTCAGCCTGACAGAGGGTGATCCCTGGAAGCTGTACAGTGGAAGGTAAGAACTGACTCCTGGAAGTTGTCCTCCAATCTCTGCATGCACACTACAGCATGCTGTGCCTCTCCCACAAGCAACAGATACACAATAACTTCAAAACCATTTTTTTAAAAAACGTGGAAATCATTTCCCTCTGCATAATGCAGGTATGATTGTGATGTAATGGAAGGACTTTGGGGAAGGATTTTCCAGTCAGTTGTCAAATTTTGCCATAAGCCATTACCTCTAATGGTGAGTCCAGGGTGTAGCCATTCCCAGTATGACTGACCAGACATGCCAGACTGTCTGCAACAGAGGCAGTAACGGAGTGCACAGTGCAGATGAGCTGATGGGTGAGCAGCTATACAGCAGCACATAGCATGAAACAGTGTGGATGGTCCCAGTGACAAGAGAACAGCATCAACAAAGAAAAAGCAAAAGGCCATAGTGAGGAGGACAACTGTACAAACCTTGCTGCTTTCAGTTAGAGGCGCACCTGTCAGTAGCATCCACTTATATCAGGCACACATCTATGTAATTGCACTTCCTGCTGATATTTTGGCAAGTTTGGTCCTCAGCATGAACACTAAGTCTCCACATGAAATTATAATAACCTGCAATATGCAATTCGGTGGTTTATGTGTGTGTATGTGTACATTTAGGTTAACTCTTGGTTAAGCGATGGAGATTCTTAGGGATACAGTGTGGATTCCATTCTGTATGTATTTGTTGTGATCCCAGTTCCTAGGGACTAAAGCAAATAGGGCTTAGGGACAAACAGGGCAGGGCTTGCAACAAGACCTTTCCTCTGTATTCAAGTTTGCTTGGGAAGACACACAAGACTCATGGTTGTACGTCTGCCTTAGTTTGGATTGATATTTTCACTGTTCTCCTGGTGTTTAATTGTACTCTTGTCTGCAATGTATTTCCTATATTACTAAATGAAAATATTTCCTAAAATAATGAAATACTCTGTCATTAAAGCAGGCAACTTTAGAGACCAAGAATGTCTATTTGTGTAAAGGTAAGTTGAAAGCGACCATGAGCTGAGGTAATGGCTGAGGTGTTCATGTCTGCCACTGTATTTATACTGGGAAATTTTATTTTTAACCAGGAAATAATTAAAATGAAGCATGTACATGTTGTTTCTAACACACCTCAGGCTGCCATATGAAATGTTAGTAACTAGAGAAATGCCATACTCTGTAGATGAGCAGCTGTAGTCAGCATGAACACTCCGAAGAGCTGGCTATACAATAGAAGCCAACCACCATCCCCAATAACTTTACGAAGATGTAAAGGAAGAGGGGATGAGAGGGGCTGGAGAAATAACTTCCTTGGTAAAGTGCTTGCCTTGTAGACATGAGGACATGAGTTTAATTTCCAGTACCCATATAAAAATCTTGGCATGGCTTGCTGACCACAAGGTCTAGGTACATAATAGACCCTGTCTCAAAGGAGATGGAGGATGTATATGAAGATAAAAACCAAATTTGTTCTTATCACTCCACATGCATGTGCACACAAGGGCACATACATCCATATACTCACATGTACACACATACACACACACATGCCCACACACGGAGGAATAAGGAGATATATTCTTAAGGGAATTCCATTTCAAGCAAGTGCAGAGTGCTTGAGTATTGAGGAATATTCAAAATGCAAAAGGCTCATGATCATCACTTGAGTGAATCTGCAATTGTCTTTTTCATTAACTAGCAGTGAGCTAATGAGAACGGTCACACTTCAGGAAGAAATTTTAATCAGTCTGAAACTGTGCCTTTGTTTTAGCAAATGCTGTATTTATGTCTGAAGGAAGAAAAGAATATTCAAGATATAAAACATTAAGAAACTAGGGAACTATTGTATTTAGGTGAAAATTAGGCAGTGATCATGAAGTTCAAGTCCTTCGTGGTGCAATACCCCAAGACATCAAAACCAAGGATGGACCCCTGCTTTTCAGGGACACTTCCTAATTAACAGCCGCGTGGTGATGATGAGTTTTGAGTACCACTTGACTGGACACAGAGAACCCAGATTGCATTTCTGAGTATAGCCAGGAGGATGTTCCTAGACCCGATGAGAAGAGATGCGATGAATATTTGGATTGGCAGTCTCAGTGAGTGAGGCAGTGGTTTTGCAGTCAGCTGGCAGTCTAAGTGAAACAAAATCAGAAGAAGAAGGAACCTGCTCTTGATTTATTGCCTCTCTGCCTAAGCTGGGACATCTCGTCTCACCCTCTCTGTCCTTCAGGCTCATATTTATGCCATTGGGGCCCCCAGTTTTCAGAACCTTAAAGTCATGCTGAAATTCACTATGGCTTCCCCTGGACTCTAGCCTATAGATGTTTGCACCTCTCAACTTTCCAATCCCCTATACTTACTACATCACTCTGCATAGACATGTGATGATTTACACAAGCACATATTCAAGTCCACAATACACTCACACATTTCAATTACTCTGGAAGACCCTGACTATTACATCATTTGATACCAAGCAGTTCTAGGGAAATATTTTTTAACAAGGGTTTTCTAAATTGTTTTTGTGGTTGTAAATTGATTGTCTAATCTTATTGGGCATACAGATTCTGGCATCTGTACTTCCAGAAGTAAAGAGTACAGGTATAATCCATGGCCCGAGAAACTTTCGAAGATACTGGCCCTCTACTTTAGATGTCCCTTATTAGCCACCAGGAAGAATCGAGGGGTTAATTGATGTTGTAAATCACATTTGCAACAGTCTTGGAAAACTAAGACATATAGAGACATTGTCTTGCTGTGCTCAATGTCACTGTGGATGGCACAGCAAAAGACAAGAATGGTAATCTGAGGTTTACATCCAGCTCAAATGCCACAGAAATGGTGCAGGAGCTTGCATTGCATGTCCTGTTGTTCCCAGTGCTACTTCAAAGCACACAGAGAACCTCAACCTGCAAATAGTTCAGCTGCAATGTCATTTGAACTCCCAGTCTCCAAAGCTATATGTCACTAAAGAACCAGGTTTTACTGAGAAAAAATAATCAAAGATGTAGACCCCAATATGAATGGCACTTCCAGCTAGGCAGCCTAAGACAGCAGTGTGACACTCTTGAAACTTAGTAGTTATTTGCATCTGTGACAGATTGTAAGACAATGGGTTTATCCAAAAGAAGAGCAGAGAAGTATGCTTACACACTTACACAGAGAAGTGTGCTTATACACAGGATTTCGTGGCATCCCTGTATACAGGCAGCTCCTCCTTGCGATACAGACACATGTATTTTGACTTGGCAAATTTTCACAGGCAAATGATGAGTTCCACCTCAGAGACATTCTCCAGTGGCTCCAGATAAATACACCCTTTGTCCTGAAAGAACTAACTTGTATCTTCATATGTCTGAAGTAATGGTGTCTCCTGGCTAGAACATCTTCTGATCTTCCAGAGATATTTCATGTCATTCGAATAGCAGACATAGACAGAAGGCTCTTAGGATGATGCCTGATGGCCATGCTGACTTCTGTGGGTAGCATGTTACAGTTCTAGCAGCAATTGAAATAAAGTTGTTACCAAAGCAATGTGAGAACAGAACAAAAAGGGCATGAGAAAGACACGCACGCTCCTTCCCACTCCAGCACCCTCCACAGTGTAGTGACAGGCAGATGCAATGGCGGATCTTGCTGGACATCATGGCACTCCATGTCCATGCTGTCTTGTGCAAACAGGGAATAAATAACACACTACACCGCATTCTCATTGTATTTTTATCTGGACAGGTTCCTAAACATGTGCTTTTGTTTTCTGCTTTACTTAAAATTGTTCTGAACATGTTCTGATGGAAATCACACCATTTCTCCATCATGTTATTGACAGGTCTTACAAGTTATGATTCCTTACCTGTCGATATTTGGGCCACCAGTTAGCTTTATTTTTAATTGTTCAGTATTGTCTCAGGATAGAAGTGTAGAGAGAATATCTTGTGTGTTGTATGGATCCATCATCCATCAATTGAAAAATTCATGGCTTATAAGAAAGAGCAGAATAGAAGGTGGGACATCTGAGAGGCAGAAAGAATTCTGGAATAGAGCAAGTCACAGGAAGATTCTCCTAGCAATATGTGAAGAGATGGATGCCTGGTACCTGAGCACAGGTAACCAGCCATGTGGCAGGATGTAGATTAAAATAATTGGGTCATTTTAAGTTATAATCTAGTCAAGAGAACAGCTGAGGTATATGGTCAAGGTATTGTAAGTAAATTTGAGTCTGAGTCTTCCTTCTAGGGACTTCAAGGAAGAACCAGATTTAACTTCTACATAGAAGACCTTTTGGTTTGACTCAAATAGGTTTAAGGCCTTACAAAGATGTCAATTTATGGGACTAAAGAGCCTGATGTATTCTTAGTGTGCTGGTGGAGGTGGCCATCCTGGAATGGGCTGTGACACCAGCTCATCGCTGGCTTTCTAGAAGGTTTTGAGAGATAAGACACGTGATTAGAATAGTAGAGCACTCAGTCCCGGCACTGCCACTTACTTTTCTCTGTGAGCTTAGACTTTTATTATTCTACCTGCAAATGAGAGGTCGTGCAGATTCTTAAGGCTGTATTATTTCATGAATGCATTTCACACAGCAGATCATTCATTTTCTCTCTTTCAAAGTAATTCTTCTGCAGATGGCTTTCTGTGGCTCTGCATGGCATATAATTTTCTTTACTAAGGCACTCTGGTTATTGAGTCAAGATATAACATGACTTTCTCAAGTACATAAACTCATTCAAAATACCTATGTGTTGGAGATTAAGAGTCGCTGCCTTTACATTTAAAATGCTCTTCCATTCTCTAGGCAGCATAGGCCTTAGGTTTGTGGTGGGTAATTTATATTAACATAATTCTTCTCGGATGTAAGGTTAGAAAATCCTATCGAGCACAGAACTCAATCTTGCCCAAATTGAAGCTTTCAAGGCCACTCCTCACTCATGCTTTTGGTGATGGGTGGGGATTCATTAATTGTGTGCTAAGAGTCAGGGTACGCCCTTCTATACCAAGGTCTGGACTCAGTAATGACACTTTACTGTATGTCAAATGATATTGAAGTCCATAAAGGGATTTTTATACCAGCCAGCCTCACTTAACTTCCCATTATTCATGGACACTCCAGACTTCCTTTCCATGGGAGAAAGTACTATAATACACATAGATAGATTAGCAATTTTTCACTCGTTATAGACAGACTTTCCAAAGAACACTGTGAACCATATCAGGATAAGAGTGAGTTAGAAGACTCGGAGGTTTTGTATTTGTGAGGGTCTCCACAGGCTGAGACAACTTCATCTGCTGTGGTCATTATTTATGCAGTCATATACTATGCCTACTAGGAATTCCAAGTTGTCAGAGATCCATGTCCTGCGCTTACACTGCATAGTGACCCAGCTGCTCACAAGAGAGTATGTGTGACATGTCAGCTGAGAGGCCCTGTGTGGAAAAAACATGGATGAATTCAATAGCCAGCAGAGATGCTAGGACTGACTGGATCCTAATGTGCTCACCTCTAAGCCAAATTAATGTGGTCTACTTCCCCTAAATCAAGGCAGACCTTTGTGTAGGTGTCACGCCGACTCATCCAGCAAGGAAGACATGAACAACCGGATCCTTCTCAACAGCCTTTATTGTAGAAGCGCTCTTTTAGTTTTCAGGGAGAAACCTCAAATGCCCAGGGCGAGCTGCTTATATACCCTCAGCCCTGGGCGTGGAAAAGCGCGTGGAGGTACGTGATTGGTCAGATTGCTGTGCCTCATAGCATACCATATTTACATACCCCGCCTGGGAGGGGGTGATTGGTCAGGATCGTGGTACCCTATTGGTACCTCATTAACATACCCGTTCGGGAGGGGCTGCCACCAAACTGAGTTGCACATGCACAGTGCACTGGTAGCTGATACCATAGGCCTAGGCCAGCGCCATCTTGGCCAGCCGAGTCGGGTCAGCGGCCTACATGTAGGTTCTTATCAAAACCACTGTGGATGGAAAAAGTTGAATAGGACAGTGTTACCCAGCCACGTTCTGACTGCAGCAAGCAGGCACAACCAAACTATTTGGATATCTAAAGTTTACCCACCTCCGTATATAAATGTATATTTGTATATACTCACACATTTATAGAGAGATTAGTGTACTGTATGTGAGTTTACTTAGTATAGCTATGAATGAAAAAAGGCATGTGAATATTTTCGAGACACTGGATATTTGTAGGACATGACTAAGTGTAAGCTCCAGGAGTGGGTGGGCCTTGGGGGAAGCCTTCCTCCTCACTTAAACCACTGGTTTGCAATCAGCTTCAGTGAGGATGAAATTACCTTGATACTGGGGCAGCCTGCTCACATGGCTTAGGGAACAAATGAAGTCAGAGATCACCGAGGGTAAAGGCTTGCCATTCACTCCAGCACCTCTGTCACACATGCTTATTCTGATTCCCCAGAAACCAATATGAGTTTGATATAGGAAACAAAATCAGTTCAAATTCTCAGAAGATATAAACTGGCTGCCCTTACCTTTGTTGCCTGACAGAAACATGGAAAATTTCATAGGGGAGGAATAGGCATTAAAGGTATCAATGTAAAATTTCATACATAAAGGCAGCATGCAGGAGGGCAGAGCTGAACTCAATATACTGCAAAGAAATGATTATAAAAATAGATCAAGATTATTTGTAAGCAAAGTCAGTATGTACAAAGTCTAAAAGACATGGTAAGAGCATCATACAAGAGATGCCTGCACATCATTCAGAGCAGGATTTGTAAGATAAAAAGTACATCTTACTCTCTCCTGCCCAGCACCCTTGAGAAGTGCCACACTGAATAGCACAACTGACTCAAGCTTGGGAAAGCCAAGAGAGTCCAGAGTGAGCTAGAGCCAGCAGAGAGAGCCTGTCCAAGAGTGGGGCTGTCTTCATAGAACAACAAAGAACCACTTCACATTTTTCTGGGTAAGCAAGGAACCATGAGGAGAATCAGTCTATTCAGAGAAAATGCGAAGAGCAGTTCTGTGAGAGCTGAACTCACAGACAAATACCTTGAGGATGAAGGTGAGGCACTAAGCCATGGTGAGGTTCCAGTGCTGGAGGCTCAGACAGAAAGCTGGACAACCCACAGCTGGAGATCAGTGGTTAGTGACAAGAAGCTCAAGCGTGCTAATTTCCCCTGCCATGTTGAGCATATCATAACATTATGCATCACAAAAAAAGAAAAAGGAAGAAAAATGAGAGAAATATGAGAGAGAGAGAGAGAGAGAGAGAGAGAGAGAGAGAGAGGAGAGAAGGAAAGGATTTGTGAAAGACAGAGCTTTAAAAAGAGAGGGAGGGAGATAAAAGAGATGGGGATATTCACGATCTATATACATTATATACATTGTACACAATCTAAATACATTATATCCATGTATGAAATTAACAAGATAAATTTTAAAATATGAGACAAAAATATGGAGCAAAATCAACACAACAAAACTCTACAGTTAATAACTAGTAATCGATTGTTTTGGAGTCTAACTTCTTGAGTTCTCTATATATTCTGGATATAGGGTTAGTAAAGATCTTTTCCCAATTAAAAAAATGGGGTACAGAGCTAAACAGTGAATTTTCAATAGAGGAATCGCAAATGGCCAACAAGTGTTTAAAGAAATGTTCAACATCCCTTAGTCATCAGGGAAATGCAAATCAAAACAACCCCGAGATTTCATCTCACACCAGTCAGAATGGCTAAGATCAAAAACTCAAGTGACAGCAGATGCTGGTGAGAATATGGAGAAAGAGAACACTCCTCCATTGCTGGTGGGATCACAAACTGATAATCAATCTGGTGGTTCCTCAGAAAATTGGAAATTTTCTGTATACTTTGGGTATATGCCCAGGAGCAGTATACTTGCTGATGTTCCACCATACCACAAGGTCATGTGCTCCACCATGTTCATAGCAGCCTTATTCATAAGAGCCAGAAGCTGGAAATAATCCAGACATCTCTCAACCGAAAAATGGACACAGAAAATGTGGTTCATTTACACAATGGAATATTATTGAGCTATTAAAAATGAGGACATCATGGAGTTTTCAGGCAAATTGATAGAACTAGAAAATATTATCTTGAGCTGGGTAACCCAAATCCAAAAGAACATGCCTGGTATGTACTCACTGATAAGTGGATATTAGCCAAAAAGTACAGAATACCTATAATACAACTCACAGACCATATTATGTTTAACAAGAAGGAAGACCCAAGTGAGGATGCCTTAATCCCTCTTAGAAGGGGAAACAAAATAACCATTTGAGGCAGAGGAAAGTAAGAACCTGAGTGGGAGAGGGGAGGGGAAAGGGAGCAGGATTGGGTCTGGAGTGGAGGGTGACAGAAGAGAAGCCAAGAGGGCCAGAAAAATGAATGGAAATATGCAGCTGTTGGGGATGAGGAAGCAGGGTTAACCGCTAGAAAGTCCAAAAAACCTGGGATATGAGAGGCTCCCAGGACTCAATGAAGATGACCTTAGCCAAAATACCCAACAGTGGGGAGATGGAACCTGAAGAGACCACCTCCAGTAGAGAGACAAGGCCCCCAGTGGAGGGATAGGGCCACCCACCTACCTTCAAATTTTTTGATCTAGAATTGTTCCTGTCTAAAGGAAATGTTAGGAGAAAAATGGAGCAGAGACGGAAGGAAAGCCCATCCAGTGACCAGCCCAACTTGGGGTCTACCCCATGCAGAGGAATCAAACCCTGACACTATTACTGATGCCATGTTGTGCTTGAAGACAGGAGTCTAGCATAGGTGTCCTCAGAGAGGATCTATCAGCAGTTGACTGAGACAAATGCAGTTACTTATAGCCAACCACTGGACTGTGGTCAGGGACTCCTATAGAAGAGTTAGGAGAAAGGAATGGAGGAGCTGAAGGGGATGGAAACCCCATAAGAAGAACAACAGTATCAACTAACCCGGACGCCTCAGAGCTAATCCACCAACCAAAGAGCATACATGGGCGGGTCTGTGGCCCCTGGTGCATATGTAGTAGAAGATTGCCTTGTCTAGCCTCAGTTGAAGGTAATGCACCTAATCCTGTAGAAACTTGATGCCCCAGGGAAGTGGGATGCTGGAGGGATGAGATAGGGTTGAGTAGGTGGGGGGAGTACTGTCTCAGAGGCAAAGGGGAGAGGGGACGGGGTGAAGAACTCTGGGACAGGGGACTGGGAGGGGGGCAATATTTGGAATGTAAATAAATAAAATAATTTAATTTTAAAAAGGCAAAAGGAAATAAGTAATTGGAAACACAAAGATGTGAGAACTGTTGCAAGTTAATTGTTTTTCTTTAATTATTCTATATGTGTGTGTGTGTTTATCTACAAGTATGTAAGTGCACTGCATGCATTCATTGCCTATGGAGACCATAAGAAGGTGTCAGTTCCTCTGGAGCCAACTTATAGGCAGTTCCAGTTCTGAGTCACCATGTGGATGTTGGGAACTGAACCTAGATCTTCTCCAAGAGTAGCCATACTCCTAACCTCAGGGTCATCCCTCCAGACCATAACAACTGTCCTTTAAAAGCCTATTAGGAACCATGAACAATAAGCATGAAGAGTTGGGGGAACATCCTTAAAGAAGCAAGACATTTTTATAAAGGATGAAACCAAAATAGCCAGTTGGCTTGGTGGCTGAGTTGTCTAAAATATCACAGTCAAAACCAAGAAGGAAAGAACAAAAAGCCAGAAATAAAGAGTGAGCAGTGGTGACAGTTTCTCCTATAAACTAGGCAGCCATCTACACACTGCTGAATAACCAGCCATCTACACACTGTTGAATAACCAGCCATCTACATGACACGCCAGTGAGCAGTGTTCAAAATGCAGCAATAAAACAAAGAAGAGAAGCAAGGGAGGGCTCTGCAAAGAACAAAGACTAACTATGCAACTAGAAGCCCCTTAGGAAGAGAGCCAGGGCAACTAAGAGAAAAAACAGCCCAGAATTAGTAATAGACAACTCACAATAAGACCAAAAAAAAAAAAAAAAAAAAAAAAAAAAAAAAAAAAAAAAAAAAAAAAAAAGCACAGAAATTGAAGTCACAAAAATATTCAAACTAGAAAAGTAAAAATGTAGGTAACAAAAACAAATGCTTAAGCCAAACTGAAAACAATCAGATACGCAGAGGAGACAAAATTAAAACTAAAAGATGAATTGTAATCCACAGCACATTTGAAATCATGAAAATCAGAAGACACTGCACTCAATACATTGAAGGTTGAGAAAGTATAAAATTGTCAACTGATGCAGAAGCAATTCCATGTAGAATAGAATAAGTAAGACAACGTTAAGTCATTAACTTGTGAATAAATACACAAGGATTAAGCCATATGATGAAGTGAACTTGATGAGTACAGCAGCTTTCATAACATAAAAGAGAGAAAAGAAGATAGGTAGGTAAATAGGTAGATAAGTAGATAGATACATACATACATACATACATAAACAGATAGATACAAACATATATAGATACATAGATATATAGATACATACATAGATACATAGATATATAGATACATATAGATACATAGATACATAAATAATACATAGATAAATAATACATAGATGCATAGATATATAACTACACAGATACAGATAAATAGATACATAGATGATACATTCTAAATGCATTTTGCATATAAACAGTAAGGTATGTGATTGTTCTAACATGCCATTCAACACAAGCAATACTATCCTAAAACCTTCAGAAGCACCCTGCACGGGCTGGAAGTTCAAATGGGAATAAGAAGGACATGAAGGGCTTTGACAGGCTAGCAGCTTTCCGCATACACACTTTTCCAAATCACTACAGTGCATAAGTGACATATCTATCACAAAGGGGACTCTGTCAGTGCTGTAGTTGATACTCTTAGATTGTTCTGGATGATCTGAATGGGCACCCTGTAACCAGAGCCTATGAAAAGAACATAGACGGACTCAGCATCTGAGGGATAATCTCTATAATGAAAGAAATGAGGACTAATGCAGGCATAACTAGAAAGCTGAACAATACCATGTCCTTAGATGCCTGAATGAGCACAGACTATGCTCTGCCCTGGAGATGTGACCCCTCTGCTGTTGCTCTCTTACGCATGCCTCGAACTTAGAAGCTCTAATCTGTTCCAACGAATGTGACCACATTTACAAGTTTCATCAGAACATAGAATTCAGACACACAACTGTACAGGAACTATGGACAAGTGGACAAGTGGAGTAAAGCTTCTACTTATTTGTGTGATTTGACATGACCCTAGATGTGCATGAACTGAAGACTCAAAAAAAACTGTGTTTAAAAAGGTCATATCACAGTGGCTATAATGTAAGAAAGTCATAGGGAAGGCACCGTGCAGATTATTACGATACACTCACTGTACTAAATAAACATCAGTAGTGAGTTTTCAAGGGAAGAGTGTTACCAGAGTGGACAGGACTTCCCACCGATCACATGAGTATTGAAAACCTAAGTAGACATGAGTCTAACTAAAAAACTTCACAATGCAGGAAGCAAGACCTAACATACCCCAATTAGGAAAGCAAATATATCCAAAGTTGAGATTGGAGCTTTTAAGGCTTGTTCCTAGCTCAATATTATCTATTCAAAAACATATCAGTTAGTGCAAGGATAGGAGAAAGCTATTACCTATGGCATCAATTTCACATGTAGGACTTGCAAGGGTACATACAACAATGCCACTTTTCTTAAAGGACATTTTCTTAAAAAAAAATTTAAAAAATTATCAACCACTCTAAACACAAGTTATAAATCAAAGCAATAAGAAAATTATGTTATTTAATTGCATCAAAGTAAAAAACTGTATGCCAAGAATAATATAGACCAAAGTATATGCTTTGAAGTTAGTGTATTGCTTCATAACTTACATAAAAAGTCAAGAGCCAGAGGATATGGCTTGGCAATTGAAATTGCTTACTGCTTTTGCAAAGGACCTGAGTTCAATTCCCAGCATTGATGTGGTGTCTCTTTAACACATATAACTCCAGTTCCAGGAGATCATTTGACATCCTTGGGTATCAGGTACTTGCACGGTACACATATATACATGCATGCAAAACACCAATGTATATAACATATATATGGTATATGTACATATACATACATATATAAAATACCTTTAACCTTCTAGATCTGGAAGCTAAGAAATATAAACTATAATCAAAAATAAAAATTTAACTATAACAATGATTAATAAGTGATATTTAAATAATAAAAAGACTACTACTAAAGCAAATCAACTCAGTAAATGATTCATGATTAGAAAATATAAACACAGATAATAAGATTAGAATGAAGGTTAGAAAGAGTACAGGTAAATGGGAAAAAGCAACTGCCATTGAGAATAAGGCTTGAGACTTCATAGACATTAATGGAATATTGAGAAAGTGTTAGGCTAAGTATTGGACCAGTAAATACAAAGAAACATATTAAATAGAAAAACAATTTGCCAAAATTCAGTAAATGTACAAGAGAAAAAGTTGAATAACTATACACCAACTTTAACTATTAACATTAACATTTAAAAAGAAAAAAAACCTAATTATGAAAACAACAACTCTAGGGACGTATGGCATTACTATTTCTCAAGTGTTTATGGGGAGAAAGCCAATTAGCTCCAAGAAACATTCTGGGAAGGAGCTAACTTATTGAAGAAAGAATAACTCTGAAGCTGTAACTATACAGAGAAAGCCACAGATGTATATTTTCATAAAACATAAATACAAGCATACTTCATACGCTATGTAACCAGGTATGGTGGCACACACCTACGACCCCAGTACTTGAGAGACAGGAGCAGGAGGATTGCTGGGAGTTCAAGGACAGGCTGCATATTGAGGCTGATCAACTAACTAAACTGGAGAATTTATGCTTTCTAAGCTCAGACAGTTTCTACAGCTGCAGTGGTGAAGGCTGAGTGTCACCATGGGCACCCGTGTTCAAAAAGTACTTAGTTACGTCAGGGTGGCAAATGCTACCATTTTAACACCGAAGGCTGGAGATCTCTGTCGGGAAAATGTGTTTTCTATTCCCTGATAAAAGTAGATTGTAAACAGAAAAAGACTTTTATATTCCAGAGATGTAAGGAGAGTAGGAACAGAGGAAGGAAACTTAGCAAAGCAAATGGCTTCTTACATGAAAACCTGGATTCTTTACTTGATGGGCTGAGTGTGGCTGAGCAGAAAAAATGAACATTTACCTCATGTAACAATTAAATATATATTTATTTCATTGCATATATATGTATGTATATATATATATATATATATATATATATATATATATATGGCATATGTATATATGGCGTGTGTCGGGAGTGTGTAGCCATCTAAGAAAGGCAAAAGCCAAATAAGTAATTTTCTGGAGATAGCCTACCATTTTTGCATGGCCTACCATGGGTAAGTTCTAAATTGCAGGGCCTTCAGAGACTTCATCCCAAGATTGCTTCTTACTGTTGATTTGCCTTTTCCTAACACTATACAGACTAATGATTCCTGAACAGCAGCCCACCCTATTGGGCAGATTTTCTGCAGATCAACATGAATTAATGCTCTCATGAACCAACTCTCATGAATTAATGCTGTTTAGATGAATTAATGACTTTATAGAATTCTTGATTTGATTCAAATAATTTTAGAAAAAAAGGTTTTAGGAGATGGCTTTAATTATTTTGCCAGAAAGATGTAGTGAAGTCAGAATCAAGAATAGAATATACCCACTTCTTATAGAATATTCAGCAAAGGCTGCATAATAAGGAATACAATGAACTTCATAAATTGCACTAAGAAGAGAAATAGGCTGGGAACAGATGTGCGATCAAGGAAGAACATTAATTCTGGGTCAGGTCCAAGGATGAAGTCACACGTGTGCACCATCATAAAGCAAGGCCATGTAAAACTGTTGCTTGAATTTTTAATGAGCTTATAGAATGAAACATTGCTTTTGAATTTAATAACAGCATCCTTCTGTAACTCCCCCTTTGAGTGATTTTATAAAGAACTTTTGTCTAAGATAAGAAAAGCAATCTACAGATTCAATGCAATCCCCATCAAAATTCCAAACTAATTCTTCATAGAGATAGAAAGATCAATTGCAAATTCATTTGGAATACAAAAAACCTAGGATAGCAAAAACTATTCTCAACAATAAAAGAACTTCTGGAGGAATCACCATCCCTGACCTCAAAGTGTACTACAGAGCAATAGTGATAAAAACTGCATGGTAATGGTGCAGCGACAGGCAGGAAGATCAATGGAATAGAATTGAAGATCCAGAAATGAACCCACATACCTATGGACACTTGAACTTTGACAAAGAAGCTAAAACCATTTTTTTTTCCAGGGGAAAAAGGACAGTATTTCAACAAATGGTGCTGGTTCAACTGGCGGCAGCACATAGAAAAATGCAAATCGATTCATTCTTATCCCCTTGTACATAGCTCAAGTCCAAGTGGATAAAGGACCTTTATATAAAACCAGATACACTGAAACTAATAGAAGAGAAGCTGGGGAAGACCCTCGAATACCTAGGTACGGGGGAAAAGTTCCTGAAACAGAAACACCAATGGCTTATGTTCTAAGATCAAGAATTAACAACGGAACCTCATAAAATTGCAAAGCTTCTGTAAGGCAAAGGACATTGTCTGTTGAGGATCTCACTGCCCCACACTTTGGGGCTACTATGTTGCTGTCCACACTGCCCCACGCTTTGGGGCTAAGAGAGAGAGTGGGGATGGAGGGTCAAGAGACTCGAAGAATGGAGATGAGACAGGGTGTGTGGTCAAGTCTCCTTTACTGTCTCCTATTCACTCATATTGACCTCTCCTATTGACTTCTCCTATTCAATACTCTACTACAAGGAAATCCTGGGTATTTATAAGCGCAAACAGGAGAACACAGGTGAAAGCACTTTACCACATGCACCATACAGCTGAGGTCACTAAACAGCAAAACAAGCTATGTGGGATAAACAATATATTTATCAGAGTGTGCTTCAGCTGTTGTAGGCTTTTGAAAAGCAAGTCTCTCATCAGGGTATATGGTTCCAGATGGCTGCTTTCTAGCCACTTTCTGCTTAAAGTTGGCTCCCAACAATTGTCAATAAGACAAAACGGCAACCAACAGATGGGGAAAAGATCTCTATCAATCCTACATCCAATAGAGGGCTAATATCCAATATATACAAAGAACTCAAGAAATTAGACTCCAGACAACAAAATAATCCTATTTAAAATGGGGTAGAGATCTAAACATACAATTCTCAACTGAAGAAACTCAAATGGTTGAGAAGCACCTTAAGAAATGTTCAACATCCTTAGTCACTAGGAAAATGCAAATCAAAACAACCCTGAGATTCCACCTCACACCAGTCAGAATGGCTAAGATCAAAAACTCAGGTGATAGTAGATGCTGGCAAGGATGTGGAGAAAGAGGAACACTCCTCCATTGTTGGTGGGATTGCAAGCTGGTACAACCACTCTGGAAATTAGTCTGGCGGTTCCTCAGAAAATTGGACATAGCATTACCTGAGGATCCAGCTATACCACTCCTGGGCATATACCCAGAAGATGCTCCAACATATAACAAGGACATATGTTCCACTATGTTTATAGCAGCCTTATTTATAATAGCCAGAAGCTGGAAAGAACCCAGATGTCCTTCAACAGAGGAATGGATACAAAAATTGTGGTACATTTACACAATAAAGTATTACTCAGCTACTAAAAACAATGAATTCAAGAAATTCTTAGGTAAATGACTGGAACTAGAAAATATCATCCTGAGTGAGGTAACCGAATCACAAAAGAACACACATGGTATTCACTCACTGATAAGTGGATATTAGCCCAAAAGCTTGAAATAGCCAAGATTCAACTCACAGACCACATGAAGCTCATGAAGAAGGAAGACCAAGTATAGGTGCTTCAGTCCTTCTTAGAAGGAGTAACAAAATACTCAAGGGAGCAAATATGGAGACAAAGTGTGGGACAGAAACTGAAGGAGGGGCCGTCTGGAGACTGTTACACCTGGGTATCCATACCATGTGTGGTCACCAAAGGTAGGTGTGGATGTCAGGTAGTGCATGCTGACAAGAGCCTGATATAGCTGTCTCCTTAGAGGTCTGCCAGAGTCTGACATATTCAGAGGTGGATACTCACAGCTAACCATTGATTTGATCCTGAGGTTCTCAACGGAGGAGTTAGAGAGAAGACTGAAGGAGCTGAAAGAGTTTGTGGCCCCATGAGGAGAGCAACAACACCAACCAACCAGAGCTCCCCAGGGTCTAAACCACCAGTCTGGGAGCACATAGGGAGGAACCCATGACTCCATCTGTATTTATAGGGGAGGATGGCCTTATCAGGTATAGATGGGAGAGGAGATCCTTGGTCCCATGAAGGCTGGACACCAAGTGTGGGGGAATTCGAGGGTGGGGAGGTGAGAGTTGGGGGGTAGGTTGGGGCACATCCTCATAGAAGAAGCAGAAGGGGGGATGGGATGGGTGTTCCTGGGTGGGCAGTGGATGGGGTAAGAGGATAAAATCTGAAATGTAAATATAATATCCAATTTTTTAAAAAAAAAAAAAAAAGAAAAGAAGTGGTAGCACTGGGGTCTCTGCTTTGTCTATCAAATGTGTAGATGCATGTGTTTGTTCATCTATACATATGTATGTAGGTGTATGTGTATATATTTAGGTAGCCATGAACACTTGTAGTGTTGACAAGACAGGTGGTCTTGTCACCTCACCTCACACTTGAAGTCATGCCCCCCAGTGACCTTCTTCCTCCAACTATGCCTACTTTCTCTATATATGTATCACACATATACATACTTATACATACATACAAACATATACACATACACACATATACACACTCATACATACACACACACGGACACACACACAAACACAGGCACACACACACACACACACACACACACACACACAAGTCTCTCTACAATCCTCCCCTTTTTGGAATCTGCTCACAAGGAGGCAACTTACTACTCAAAAGGCCTCATTTCCAGAACCTGTCATTCAGTCATTCAGGCCATTTCCCTGCAAATATCATCATCTTAGTGTGGACAGATGATGGAGACCATCTATATACTTTATTCTGACTCTCCAAGCAAGGGTTGCTAGCAGGTAAAACATTCGTTTCCTGCACCAGTCATGCACTTTCAGTCATAAAATATCATTTAACTCTGTTTTAGAACTCTAATCAAAAAGAGATTTTAGTCCTGAGTTTTTTAAATCTCAGAGCTTATTAAATTTTATCTTAGTACATAGGACTATTCTCAACTCAATATATTCTTCATTATATTCTAACATCTGTAAGAGCTCTCTACTAATACTGTGTATTTTGCTTTTATTCTTCTTTACAGGTGTCTGTGTGCACTTAGGTTTATAGTGTGGATGCATATATGCCTGTGTATAGGTACACATGTGGGGGGAGGCTGGTCTAAGAAGGATGTCAGCATTCTTATTCCACTACTCTTCAATTTATTATTTTTGAGGCAGAGTCTCTCAATCAAACTCAGAGATCATGGATATGGGTGATCTAGCTAGCCAGCTTTCTTTGGGGACTCCCATTGTCTCTGTCTATAGAGGCTGAAATTACAGGTGAGCCAAGGTTCCTGTCAGACATTTACATGGGTTCTGAGAATCCAAAATCCAGTCCTCACTCTTGTGAAGCAAGTGATTTAACCACTGAGCACTCTGATATAAAGATATTTCTGACACTACTTCTTTTCCTCTTGGTAAAAATGGCTCATCAAGCTACATGTTTTCATAAGTATATTTGAATAGCTATTTTTGCACCTCATATTTATGTATGTTTCAGTTGTTTCATGGGGATATCGTGAGACATAGTGCTGAATGATTTTGTAACATTACAGTCCAGCATACATGCGACAGTGCCATGCACAGGCTTTATGTTGAATAAATGCTTCATGTGGAAAACACTGGGCCTTAGAATAATTCCTGTGACTTTTCTGCAGCAAGGCTCGTGGTGCGAATCCCGAGCATGTACCTGTCTGGCTTCTGATGGGGGTTTGTGGTTTCCTTCATTTGCTCTAGAACACAATAAAGATATTCAACTTTTCCAGAGATGAAGGCTTAGAATGAACTTTCATCTGTGCCCAGTGATGTGTGTGGTAGGCAGTAGTAAAGGAAGACTTTCATAGGTCTTAATTCTATTGCCATGCTTAAATAATCTTCCAAGATGGGGTTTTCTGTAGAACAAACCTTTTAACTAGATCGTCCTTTGATTCACTGGTCTTCCCAAAAGTTTGTTCTATCACCTATGGACCATTCTAAATGTGCAGTCACTCTTGCTGAGCATCCTGGGAAGGATTAGCCTGATGATGCTCTGGGAAAATCCATGTCGAGAGAACACTCATGTAGGAGAAAGAATTTCTACAGGCTGAGAGGTGTATGCGAAGGAATGATGCACACAGAAAGTCCTAAGATACAGCTGTCTTCCTCCTACCATGGACTCTCCTCTGTGAGCTCATACAACATATGACCTTACTGGCAGGTGTCCTGGGATCATATATACCCAGACACCAAGGACACAACACAACAGGGCATGTGTGTATGTTATTGCCTTTTTTCCCTGTCTTCTTAGGAGTCCAACTTTGTCTAGGGTTAGCCACAGTCATCTCTTTAACTATTTCTCCTCTCCACCATATGAATGGTTGCGTGCATTCCTGAAGTTTAGAAACACACAGTTTTATACTTTGGAATTATGTCACTTAAAAACAAAATAGTAATTGATTATCATTGCCTCAAACCAGTCGATCTCTATATTGCTTCTTCATACTAACTCCACTTTCGTTTTATATATCGGCTACATTTTCTTTTTCATCTTAACTCTGAACTTTACTGCCCAATAGATAGCAGTCAACCCCGGGACATTTACATTTCCAATAAAATAATTACATTTTAGTTAAAATTGATCAAACTTATTAGGTAGCCATCAACCCTGGGACATTTCAATTTCTAATAATATAATAAGTTTGAGTTAGGATTGCGCAAACTTAACCATCTAATTCTTGAATTGTACCGCTCACTCATGAACAGTGGCTGGTTACGGGAGACAGTATGTATTCCGTTATAGAACACTGCACTGTACAGGGTTAAGATCAGGATATGATTCATGTGGAAGCAAACTTGGCCTCCAGTTATGGGCTATGAGGTCAGACAAGTTACAGATTCCAAAAATATGACCATGAGTCAGACATAGGCAGTCCTGCTCTCAAGAGGAGAGATGGGAAGTGATGAAGGGGAAATAGATCCCAAATAAGACCAAACCCCAACAGAGAAAACAAAGCTAAAACAGAATGCTAGAGAGTAACTTTCAAAGCAGTCGGAATCAGGTTGCTGAAGTTCCCAGCAGCCTCCCCATACTTCCACTGGGTAGCACCGTAAAGATGTGTCAGGGTTCTCCAGGGAGACAGCATGCATGGAGGGTGGGGACACTTGGCCTATGCCTTATGAGAGGGAAGAAGCACCACAGCTCTGTATCTATACCCAGTGGCTTGGTTCACTTCAAGTCCATGGGGCACAGAGAGTGAGCCCCATGGTGTGGTTCTCAGTTGATACTGAAAGCCTCAGCAAGGATAGCAGGGGAGCCACTCCCGCAATGCCTGGCGTCCGGAGAAATGTTCTAGTGTCAGATTTCAAAGAGAGAAGCCAGTTCTGCTCTAGGTTTTCTCCAGGCATCCATCCCTAGCCGACTGGATGGTGTTTGCAGACACTGAGGACTGGTCCTCTCTACCTGATGTGGCGAGACTCCTATGAGAGCCTCCCAGGCAAACCAAAATAAACGGTGTTCCGTTTGTTTGGTTTGGCTTTTCCTTTTTTCTTTCTTTCTTTTTTGTTTGATTTTTTGTTTGTTTGCTTGCTTTTTAGCTTTCTAGGTCTTTATTTATCCTGCCAAGTTGACACTTAAAATAGTATCTTTAGGAGATTCTCTGCAGAGGCTAGTTCCTGTGGCCATTCGCCCTGGGATTCCTCGGGGTACCCTTGGAGTTTGGGGAGAGAGGGATGCTCTACAGCAGTGATCTCTACACACCTTGCAGAAGACCTGGCCGTGTGTACCAAGGTTTACCACCTCTGAACTCAGAGGGATGACCCTGGCATCTTGTGCTACAAACTGCGTCCCCTGGTGCCACCTATGGATGGGTAGGAGCACTACCCGCGAAGTCTAGGCTCGGAGGCTTGAGGGAAGGCCTGTGGGTGACTGAGGCGTTTCCTTGATATTGTCCTGCTTTGAACCTGTGACGAGAGGGGTAAAACTCAGCGTACAAATCACTTCTGGATGTCCCCTTCTCTTGTGTTGATAGCCAGCACTGCATTTCTTTGTCCAAGTGAGTCTTGGCTGCGCCTTTGTTGTCTCCTCCCCGTTATGTTCACTACAGGGTAAGAGGAGCTTTCAAATCCTCATGGCATCCTCATCTTGACTTCTTATCCCACCAAGGACCACCTGGAAGGGCAGCACCATCCAAAGAGGGCTGGCTAGATCAATTAGTAATCAAGAAAATTCCTCCATAGATATGCCTGTAGGCCAATCTGGTGACGGTTGATTCCTCAGCTGAGGTTTGCTCTTCCCAGGTGTGTCAAGTTAACAATAGATGCTAATTATGGTCGTTGGAAGGAGTGATTCAAATGATTGCTTTTCTCTGGAAAATAACACAGTAGGTGGAGGTGCAGAGTCACACCAGGCAGCCCTCAGAGAGTGCGCATGCGCCTTTGCCCTGCCTGCCGCCGCCTCTGCTCTGGCAGGGCGAGGTGTGACAGAAGCATGGTTGTGCTGTCCTTTCTATGGCAGTAGAAATGAGATCTGGGAGATGTTACAGAATTAACCTTCATGGTGAGAAATTGGAGGGTAATTCTGTTACTCTTGTTTTTATTAAGGTTATATAACTTCTTAACCTCTAGTAAATTCTTCAAGTTTAGATAAAATACTTGTTCTACATTAAATTTGCAAGGTAAGAGAGGTAATTAATATAATCAGAGAGAGAAGGAGAGCTCTGACAGCTTGTATTACTCAGGGGCCAGCTAAGCCAGGCAATTTTTTTTTCTCAGAAAATTCAATCTAATGTCTCATTCATTACCTAATTACCTAAAAGTAGGTTTCTGAGATTAGAAACAAAACTGTTTCAATGACACCTGACTTTGCCCAGATGTAAAGAAGAGGGACTAAAAATAGAGCAGAAAAATGGGGTGAGTTGTCCTTAAACAGTGACAGCAACAGCTGGGGATGTGGCTCACACCTGGGCATGGCGGTGTACACCTGTCAAACACTCCAGAGGCTTCTGCAGGAGGCTCACACGTTTGTGTGCAGCCTTGCTTTCACGGGGATACCTTTTCAAGCAAAAAAACAACAAAGAGATAAATGCCCAAGCTCCCTCAAAACCTGAGCAAGTTAAGAAGTGGCTATAGGGTTTGCAGCCAGCTTGTCACTGCCTGTGGCATTTCTGCTTACGACATTTTAAAAAATTAATATTCAGAAGTCCAGACAAAGATATAATTTCCTATTTGCTCAATTAAATCTCTTCATTGACAAGTTTATGTACATATATTGTGCATAATATATGCATATATATTATATACATTGAATGCTCTCACCCCAACCTCTCTTATGCTCCCCTGCTCTTGCCTAGGCCACTCTTCCTTACAGATCTTGCCCCAGTATTCTTCTTGACTGTTTTCTTTTTTTGTGACACATGCAGTTTAATGATGACTTTGGTTCCGGGCTTGGGAGCCGGGGGCTCATCACTGCTGGCTCTATTAAGGAGGTCTTTCCAGCCCCAACACGGGTTATTAATCTGTCTGGAGCCACTGTGTGCAAGTAATCTGCAGGGAATTTAGTGCTCTGTGTATATGGGAATGTACAGAGGTAATAGGATGCACTTGTAATATCAGTGTCAGGGAGGAAGACACAGGCAGGTCCTGGGAGCTTCCTGGCAAGCCAGCCTCGCCTAATTGATTAGCTCTGAAGAGTGAAATATCCTGTCTCATAGAATAAGGGAGAGGACTGGGTGGAATGCAGTGAGGTGTGTGACCTTTTTCACCCTGTGGGAAGAAACCCTGTGGGAGGGAAGGCAGGAGCTCCTTGCCAAGACAGAGAGGTACACCATTCCTTTTTGTTGGCTGCAGTACCTCTACTGAGCACAGTGGGTTATTCTGAGCTCCGGGTTTGGAGATTGGGGATGAACTCACATCAGGGTAGCTCAGGAGCACACATAGAAACATTTTAAAAATGTGGTGATTAGAACTAAAATCCCATCTGAGACTGGATACTGTAAATAATTATGGTCCCACCAACAAATGTAAATGCTTCACTTTCTCTCCAAATCGACAGCTCTAAATTATGGAAATAAAGTAAAGAAATGTTTTTAAAACACCAAACCAGAAAGAAACTGATAGGAGTCTTGACCCCAGGCTAACAAGGCAGCTTGGTCAGTGGCTGCTTAACCTATGTGTGTGGGGTTGGGGTGGGAGGATTGCTTGTAACAGCAGCTTCTGAGAAAGTAATGCAGAGAATGATACGGCCCTTAGCTAGGCAGCACGTTCCAGCCTAGTCCACAAATACATGAGACAAGTAGAAAGGAGAAGGAAGGAGGGAGGGAGGGAAAGTGAGAAAGACATAGGGAAGGATGGAGGAAGGGGGAGGAGAAGGAAAGAAGGAAGGAAGGAAGGAAGGAAAGAAGGAAGGAAGGAAGGAAGGAAGGAAGGAAAGAAGGAAGGAAGGAAGGAAGGAAGGAAGGAAGGAAGGAAGGAAGGAAGGAAAGAAGGAAGGCAGGAAGAAAGGAAGAAAAGGAAGGAAGGAAGGAAGGAAGGAAGGAAGGAAGGAAGGACAGAAGAATAAAAGCAAGTGCCATGCTCACTGAAATTTTAAATTTATGTTTTAAGTAATGGGACAGTGATGGACGTCCTCAGGTGAGGACCACACACCCAGAGAGCAGCAGAGTTAAGTCAGAACTCTGCTTCCTGCTCTGCTCCATGGCAGTGCCATGTTCCTATGAGATGAGAGGGAGGTGTGTATCTGAAGGAAAAACTGGAGCAGGGACTGAGTATTGCTCACAGGAAGTCAGTGAAAAGGAGACAAGTCAAAACCAGATGAAGATATAGGCAGGGAAATAAATGGAAAATACATTTTCTTATAAGACAGTGAACAGGTCAAATAAGAAGTTGGCAGTTAGTGTGGTGCGGAGGTGAGAAGGAAGCAGCCATTTGTATAGCTTGGCGCATAGCTGAAGGTTTGGAGATGTTTTCTTCCCAGACCCCCGCAGGTCATATACAAATCCATCTTTCACTGTATAAACTGGGCTGAAATAGGAACAGTGACGGTATCTAAAGCCTAAAGAGTCCTTTCTACCACACAAGCAGAGACTATCCAGAGAGGTTTTATGCACTAGGCTCATTCTAGACTATCTCTGGACTGGAAGTCTGCCTGCTTCTTACATATCGGAACCTCACTTCAGGAGAAAGGCAGCAAATATGTGGCTTTCAGATGTGGGAACAAAAGACTGATGAGGAATGTTGCAGAGATGAAGGGAAGGAACCACAACCCGAGCAGCAAGCTCAGGAAGAGAAGAGAACCTTTAGCACGTGCTAAATCTCCTTTGCTCCAGCATGCGTGTTTCCTGGCCCAGTCCATGGAAGCACCTAGCTCTCACCTCCCAAACCAGTCTAGAACCCAAGGCATATAGCATCTCCTTCACTGCAGTCCTCAAAGTCCCCATTCTCAACCCACGCTCCATTACCTCCCTATCGTCCCACATGTACACCTTTTAACTCCAGTGAATTAAGTGGAGCACTACCCTGTTCTATCTATCAAACACATTGACTCTGTGCCCTTTCTTTTCTTCACACTGCCACTTCAGTTGCGTGGCTACGGTACTCACTATCTCCCTGAGCACCTGCTTTCCCCTTCTCTCCTACTTAGCCTCCTCACGATTGATTGTCTCACAGTCCTCCCATGGTGCTGCCCTATTGCCCAACCTTCAGGAGACACCCAGTTGTCCATAGAGTAGACTCAGCTCTCGATGGGATAGAAGGCCATGTTCCGGCCTTCCATAGAGTAGACTCAGCTCTCAATGGGATAGAAGGTCATGTTCCAGCCTTCCATAGAGTGTATTCAGCTCTCAATGGGATAGAAGGTCATGTTCCAGCCTTCCATAGAGTGTACTCAGCTCTCAATTGGATAGAAGGTCATGTTCCAGCCTTCCATAGAGTAGACTCAGCTCTTGTTGGGATAGAAGGTCATGTTCCAGCCTTCCATAGAGTAGACTCATCTCTTGTTGGGATAGAAGGTCATGTTCCAGCCTTCCATAGAGTAGACTCAGCTCTCAATGGGATAGAAGGTCATGTTCCAGCCTTCCATAGAGTAGACTCAGCTCTTGATGGGATAGAAGGTCATTTTCCAGCCTTCCATAGAGTGTACTCAGCTCTCAATGGGATAGAAGGTCATGTTTCCCTATTCCATGTTCATGCTGATGTTCTGCCATCAGAATTGCCTCAACTGGTCTTCTTGACACACAAAGCTTGCAGGACTCTTATTCAAAGCTGGGATCAGGTACCACCTTCTTTGTAGAACATTTTTGGGCACTCAGCCCAAGTATAGTGACTCCTGCCTTTGGCACTTTGTGCTATCCAAACTCACTCCCATGATTCTCTTAACCTATACTGCTTCTTTGTCTTTGTAAACTGTATTTTAAACTTAGCAATGACATCTTTTAACTTAATCCACAATAACATAAAAAAAGAGTACCTAATAGGCCAACCTAGTACCTATCTGAATGTCAAATGTGTTCATATTTAAATAAAAGAAGGGAATTCTCTCTTTTTTAAAAATCATATAGCAGAGACTGGAATTAAAGTCTAAACAGAAAGGATCGCAGCAAAACCTCATGATCATTTCAGAAAGATGTTCAGGAAGAAATCAGCCTAAGGCAGTAGCAGGCTACCTATCCCTTGATGTTGACATTCCGTGCTTACCTTCCCAGCACATGCTACAAGAGGGCAAGATCATTTTATTTTTTTTCCCTGGCAGATCTGGAGAAAGAGAAAGCTGATATAATAATCCGCCCAGGACTTTCTGAATTCTCATAAAAGTTGTAAGGGTAAGTTCACCTGAACTCTACAAACCAATTCAGTGAACCGAAGGCAGCGGAGTCTACAAAGGGAAACCTTGCAAACTTTCACACACAAGTTCAGCAGCAGCTACAAAATGACCACAAGAAAGAATAAAAGTTGGAAGCAGAGAGGGTGAAGCTTCACCACCGACCTTCTGTTCCATGTGCAGATGTTTAGCAGAATGGGGCTTTCAGGAGCTCACAGAATATCTCACTGCCTGTGATGGGAACAGGCTATACCCCATTCGAGTGGCTCTACATATAATCACACCTAAAATGTGATAAACAATCTTAATGTGTGGCAGGCTAAAGTCTCACTGCACTAAATCTTATTCATACAAGTCTGTCATGAAACCCTCAGGTGGCCCATTAACAAACACTGGAGATAGCTGATCTATGGTGTACTAGAATTAATATGTATCCTTATTAATTAATCTGAAGATTAAGATTCCTTTTTGATTTTTTTCCTAAGTGCTATGATTTTTAAAATTATGCCATTCTAATATTTTTTCTCTACTGATAGATACTCATGAGTATTTAGTTCTCCCTAAATCAGTGTCTTACATGGTTTCTGACTGATAGACTGGGGGTGGTTACAGGCGCATGTGTAGAGCAGGGCTTGTTCATACAGGGGCTAATTGGGAAGAGGCAAAGTAAGCTTACTGTTTGAGGAACTAGAAGTTTGACATATATAAACTTATATTTCTTGAGCATGGTATTGCATACGACTACAGATAAGAAGAGAAAATAGAAATATTGAGCTGTCAACCACAATGAATTCAAGCTATTTTATAAATGTAGAATTCAAGTGGCCACATCTTTTCAGCTCAGACATTCACTCTGAAAGATCTTCAGTCTGAAGTTGCTTGGACAACATATTTAGGAAATAGTCTTAGGTCTTAGCAGAAGGTTCAATAGGAAGGTGGCCCAATAGGGAGGAATGTGAATCACCCCGGTGATGGGAGATTTAAAGGATAGGTCATAAGCATACATGATCATTAATTCTAAGTCCATGTTACCCTCCAATCATGGCTTCAAGCCATAATTCTTCTCCAGTCCTGACCAATGACGATAGAAGCAGCAATATTGCTGTGATTACCGAGGACTTTCTTTAAGGATATGGGTTATTTGGAACAAGAGTTAAAGCTATTACCATTTCACTGTTTTCTCAGAACATAAGCACCAACTACAGGCATCTTAGCTGCCAGGAAAAGGAGCCATGGGTCTTTCCCACCCACATTCTACTGTGGCTAAAGGTAGTCTCCAGCCCACAGTACCCCAGCTGGAGCTTGACTCAAGCAGATCTTGGAAAGCATGAAGGCAATACCCCCTGGTAGGTCTCAGAGATGAGCCCACTCACTTCCATAAGGAGGATGCCGATTATCAACAAGGCTGAAGAGAGTAACTCTCGTCATGACAGAAACACTGACTCCTGTGTGCTAGTCCTCAAACAATCAAAAGGGAGATGATAAAAGACAGAGACATGTTGCAGTTCATTTTTTTTCAAGATGGAAAGGGTTGGTTTGCCTCCAATCCCTAGGTTTCCATTCAGTGTGTGCCCTGTATGCTACTGTTTTACAAAGCCTGTTTCCTCTTTTCATTTCCCTGATTCTCTGTCACCTTTCTGTGGCTGTTGTCCCCTCCCCTAGCTTCATCACAACTGTAAACCTCTTAACTTACTCTCCAGCTGGAGAGTCTGTTGACTTTATGTTCAGAGTTTCAACTTCTTCCTAAAGTACCTGATAGATACCATGACATTTCACACTCAAAAACGTCCCAAACAAATTAGCTACTACACACTCTTCTTGAAGCTAAAGCCAACTCTCTTTCCTAACACAAACCTAACTGTGAAATGCCATTGATGGCTCTTTGGTTAAGAGCCTTCACTGTCTACCTCAGTGTTATTCTGTACACACTTATAGCCATGCAGCTTCCCCCTGACATACTCTAGTGGATAACCCTGCCAAGTACCACTCTCTTCACATCAAATATAAATTGATGCCTTACAATTTCACTCCCTTTTTTATAATTAATTTTCTGCTCTTTTGATTATTTGATAAAAATCCATCTTATAAATTAATCAATAGATCAATTAAATGCATACTGTTGATGTGACTCCCCAAGCTCACATGGATCCCCTTCTTATAACTGCTTTTGGGTAACTTTCCACATAGGATAATCCTCAGCCCACCACAAGTAATATTTATATCTGCTGACCATGTCCTCCTGTTTTACTAATTGATTTTGCAACTTTCTTTCAGATTATTTTGGTATTTATTATATATAGAATAGGTGAATTAAAATATAGAGAAACAAGTAGTAGTTAAGAAGCAAAAGTCCATAGAGAAAATATAAATATAAAACCATAACTTATAGTAAGACTATTTTATGATGTTATTACAGGCAACAGTGAGATATTGAATATCTTTGAGCATAAAACATAATCACACCATCGTGTCAACTTTTATAGCATATTATTGATGCACCAAAGGGAAATCTGGAGAACAGACAGATGGACCAATAGTCTCATAAGCAAAATGATAACTTGATAATACACATGGAAGGAAAGGATGCAGATAGGAAAGTAGTTATGTAGGCATGTTGGTACCAATGACTAGGCTGACCTACTTTGGTCTCATCATCTGGATTCTATTTCTTCTCTGCCAGGACAATGGAGTAAATACTATCTGAATACATGAGTTTTGTGCAGGTGTGTTTTAGTGTCTAGACTTTATCTGTTACTGTGATAAGTGGCACAAGTAGAGAAAGAATGGACTGTTTGAAAGACTATGAAATCCCCCAGACAGATAATTAGCTATGAACACAGGTACAGGTGATTATAGATGGTCAAGACCTCTCACATTCTACTCAATGATAGTTCATTTAGGTTCTCATGGCAAACCTTTAAAAGGGAACCAAACATGACAAGCCTCAAACATAGAGACCTTCCGGTGTTGCTCAGTGGTAAGAACACTTACTGTGCGAGTATAAGGACCTGAGTTCAAATCCCTAGTAACCATGCTTAACAAATAAAAGCAAGCATGACTGTGCTTGCCTGTAAACTAAGCTTTGGGGTGGAGGCAGGTGGATCTCTGACAGGCTAGGTGGAAAGGTAAGTGTCAGGTTTGGGGGAGACCTGCCAATAAAGCTTCATGAAAAGGTACTAGTGGAGGGGCACCCAATGTGCTCATCTGGCCTCCACCTGAGCATCCATGAGCATGCACTCTTGCACACTCACTTACATACCACCCATACACATATGAACACACACTCTATACATACATGCACATATACACACATGTAAACAAAACATAATGGCAGCTCAACTATGCATCCCATGATAGCCCAAAGGAAAGCCTATGGAATTAGTTTTGGTTGGAAAAAGCCCCAGAGAAATGTCATCAGGTCACATCAGACTGATGGCCTGGTGCATACAGATGTCTCATGAAAAGCCACTTGAGAAATTCGTGTTCTTTCTTGGATGATATTTGTTTTTCAGGTTCCTTTTCAGATACTCATAGCTCCCTTTCCTGGGATTATCGCACTTGTCTGAATCCCTTTGCCTTTGTCATGTCAGCCATGGATATGGTAGCTATGGAGGCAGGAGGCAGTATAATTGTTACATAGGTTTGAAGCAACACTGTGTTTTTATGTACAGCTAAAATTAAAAGAGCGGGCTTACTGTCACATGCAGTCTTAATTGCCTGAACAAATTACCAAGGCCTAGATCTCTCCAATCCTCCAAAATATACATGAAATATAAATATATTATACAATATAAATGAAAACCACAAAGAAGACATTGGCTTTATTACAATGAAATAAGAAAGAATCTTCTACAAAGAGACTTGGGGTAGATTTCCAAACAACACTTGTGTTGGGATTTTCAGCCTAGCGATAAAGACTAAGAAAGATGAAAGAGGGGTGCCTGTTAGGAGAAGCTCAGAGCCATACTAGGGCATGTTCTACTGACCTTCTGTGATATGTCTCCCTTTGTCTAAATAGTGGTGTTTAAATCTATCACAAAAACCTTTCCTTAAACTTCAGCCTCAAATCAAGTTAAATGGAGTAGAAAAATTAATACAAATTTAAAAATTTTAAGAAAACACATTTTAGCGTCTATATAATCACATTTTTTTTACTCCCACCCCACCTAGTCTGTATTCCAAAGCTCTTTTCTGTCTCCTTAAATGTCTGCAGATGAAGGTTTGAGACAGGGTTCTACACATCCTCAGGTTACAGAGTACTCTGGATACCCTTTCAAACTGGGGAAAAGTTCTTAACTTCAAAGACCTACCGTGAACTATGGCAGAAACCCAAGGGAAAGATGCTCACAGAGATGCCCATGCAAGGATGCTCCTTCAACATTAATGCACCGTAAACTTTATTTGTCATTTTAGTTTATTGAGGACATATGTGCTAAAGCCATGGTCACATGTGAGACAGTAGGGAGTACTATTTACTTTAAATGATGGAAAAGCAATATGTAAATTATGCATCCTGCAGAGTGGAACTTGGTCCTCCATGTCAAATACCTACAAGTCTCGTCACACTGAACTTTATTTGAACCTCAAAGAATATGGAATTACTTTACATTTCATTAGAGACTAGAAATTCCCTTCACACCATACAAGGTGGCTTCAGTGTGAATGTGCTCTGTCTATCTCTGCAGCTACAGGCCCTGTGAGCACCAATCCTAAAACCTCAGGTAGAAAGGTTGAGCCTGGGTCATTTAGTCAATATGTATCCTATACAGTACCTTTATAGAAAATCATAGACACAGATGCTCCATCCCACATTGCCCTGATCTTCTACCAGCCCAATTCTACCCACCATAACCACACTAACGACATCAAGTCAAAATTGAGTGAAAACAGGAATAAAAAATATGCAGGAATTAAAAATATACTTCTATGGAAGGAAGGTAACCCGAGGAGAGCAAAGTCTTAGGTGACCCCTCCAAGGGTCATACCTTTATCACCCGTGCATGGGTGAGAAAACAGTGTGTTCCCAACCTAGTCTGCAGACAGCGCTGTACCAACAGAGCACAGCAGGGCAGCAGAGTCTAACTCTGGCACCTACCTGCTCTGCCCCAGTAGACAAAGTTCAGGACAAGGAATCAGTAACAGCTTGAGCTGAGAAGTTTCACAGAGGCCCATATGGTGAAAAGACTTGGCCCAGCATGATGCTGTCAGGATGTGATAGAAACCTTTAGACCTACTATGTTACTGAGGGACTGGTGGCATGACTTCAAAGGGACTGCAGGACACGGTCTTGTCTTGATTCTGTTATTGTCTCTGTCCCTCTCTCACTCTGTGTCAGTGTATGTGTGTGTGTGCCCATGTGTGGGTTGTGTGCCTGTGTGTGGTGTGTGTGTGTGTCTGTGCACATGTGTATATACATTATGAGTGAGTGTGCATGTGTGTGCACACATGTGTGTGTATGCGTGTGTGCTTGTGGGTCTACTGTATACTTGTATGTGTTGTGTGTGTGTATGTGTGTACATGTGTGTGTATGCGTGTACATATGTGTATGCATGTGTGTGTGTGAGCATGTGTGAGTGTGGATACTCCACATGCACAGACATCAAAGAACAAACTCAGATCTCCGTCTTCACCTTTTACTTTGATAGAAGCATAATCTCTGTTGAATTACTATGTGAGCCAAGCTACCCATGAGCTTCTGGGATTCTCCCAGCTCTCTGTGTCTAGGAGTGCTGAGATTGAATATGCATTGCTCATTCTGTTTTGCCTCAGTGCGAGTCCAGCAGACTTAGTCTCAGATCCCCACACTTGTGCAGCAGTAGCTTCCCCCACTGAGCCATCTCCACAGCTCTCTTCCTCTTCCTGAGTTGGCCTTAGTTCAAAGTGGATGAGGAGAGTGATTTGGGAGTCTGCATAATAAAAGCCCACGTAGGAAAAATTCTTATAATCCTCACATAATGAACATAAAATTTATAAAATAAGAAGGAAAATCAAAACATGATCTTTTGATTCTACTGCCCAGAAATAGTCATTTGTGGGTGTCTGTTGGTGACACCCTGAGCCACCAGGGATGTAAGCAAAAGCCATTTCAAGTGAGGTGTGCTTCAGTCGGTGGTGATCAGTGCTTTGACTCATTATTTGGACAGTTAGAGAAGCTTTGGGATACTCACCTGACACTTCTGCCTAAACATCCCAGACTACACATTTCAAAGAGTCAGTGTAGCAACTCTGATAGTCAGGATGTTTATAAACATTGCATACATCCCAGAAAACAGAAAGGGATCTACCTAGATTCTAAGTTTTGAAGTCAATAGTGCAAGCCTTTCTGTCTCTGTAAAAAGAATCTGATGTTGTTTGGAGCCTGTGTCTTTTCATAGGTACTACACTGAGTTACCATTGAGACAATTACCACATAGCTATCCTGTCTTCTAACCTGTGAGCAGGTGCTGAATTTCCATG
This sequence comes from Arvicanthis niloticus, assembly GCF_011762505.2. Classification (NCBI taxonomy): domain Eukaryota; kingdom Metazoa; phylum Chordata; class Mammalia; order Rodentia; family Muridae; genus Arvicanthis; species Arvicanthis niloticus. The sequence continues at coordinate 5,581,084 of NC_133436.1, forward strand.
TAACTAGATCTTACTTAAGGCCTCACAGCTGTGCTTGTGGACTTTCATGTAAAAGCTTTTATGGGTGTAGTTGTCTAAATTTCTTTGTAATTTTTGTTATTTCAAGTGCAATGGCTCTGTTGGTCTTATTTTTAGACTGTTTACCACTAACACATAGATATGCAATTGATTTTTGTTTATTGGCTTTGAACTCTCTGACCAGTGTTGTTAATTGGCTTTCAGGGTGACAGCTCTCCACCTCCTCTCCCCATGGATTCCACATCCTCTTGAAGGTTTGGGGTGGGCTGTTGGTTGGCTGGATAGCATGGCAGGCTTCAGGCAGCTGCAGTCACCTACACCCAAACATTTAAAAATATATCCTGGAGAGAGATGTCATCCAAGTTATGTAACAACAGTGGACTTTCCAGGAAACAGTGGCATAAGTCAGGTTATTAAATGAACTATCAGTCAGTGGGACTTTTAAATTTTAAAATTTTGTGCATGTACGTATCAGTGACTATACCTCCTCATTCTTCATGTGCTCTTTTACCCTCATTTTCCTTGATTCTTCCCCCTCCAGCTGATCCTCAGTGTCCATTTAGACAGCTTTATGTTTACTTTCAAGTTGTGCACACATACATGATGTGTGTGTGTGTGTGTGTGTGTGTGTGTGCACGCGCATGTAAAAATCTAGGGCTACAAATGAAAGAAAAAGTAAAACATCTGCCTTCGGCTTAATTTACTTGTATGATTCTCTCCAATCCCACTCATTTCCATACAAACTATACAGTTTCTCTCTTCCTTATGCCCATAGAAAGGTCGATTGTTTGTAGAGGCCACGTTCCAACCCTCTGTTTTTAGATATCTAGGCTGGTTACACCACTCAGCTATTGTGAAGTGTGCTGCAGTATACACTGTGATACTTTGTGATACGTCCACTTAGAGTCTATGGGTAAATGAATACCCAGTGGTATAGCTGGGTCACATAGATGTGAAAGAGCTATAGTTCTTGAGAAACTTCCATACTGACTTGCAGGCTACATATCCAACAGAGGGATTACTGTTGGCACTATGTGAAGAACATAATAGGACTCATTGCTGAGCCGAAGAAGCAGTCCAGCCCCTCCACTGCATAGGCTGCTGGTGCTCTTAGCTAACTACAACAGGTAAAAGGGGCTGGAAGAGAAGATCAATGTCCAGTCCCACAAAATACTGTCCTCATCCACATCTATCAAATTCCCCTTGGAGAAGTTTAGCTGATTTTCAAATTTCTAAGCTCATTACTCATTTTGCAGATGCTTTTAAAATGTTTTTTTTTACAGCATATTTGTAGAGGTCTTAATTCTACCATTCAAAGTTTTCTTCCACTCCAATTTTTAGAGAAAAAGGATTTGACTACCTGCACAAAATTCATACGTGTTTATCCTATTTCCTGTCCTGTCCATATAAAGAAAATCGTCAAATATATTTTTCTTATCAGTAAGCATAAATACAAATCATAGTTTAATATATATCATCCTTGAGGTCCATGTTCTGTTCATTTCTGCAACAGAGCTACGTGATAGTACATTCTCTTGTATGGTTGAATGGCAAATTAGCAAACATTTTTAGTAACACTTGAGAATTTTAAGGAAGTCAGAAATGCATACTGTTGGGATTACTGTATTGGTTTTGAGTGAAGGCAGAGAAATAGATTTTCTCTCTTACTTACAAAAATATTTTAGTTAAGCAGAACTTTCAAAATGGAGTGGGAAAATCTTTAGAGGCTGAAGGAGGTTGGAGGTTGGGGGTTGGAAGCTGGATGTTGAAGGTTAGATGTTGGGGATTAGAAGTTGGATGTTGGATGTTGAGTTTTGGATGTTAGACATTGGAGGTTGGGTAGTGTAGGAAGAACCTAATGCTGGACCTCTGGACTAAAAACAGTTCTTGTTGGTTCTGACGAATGGACCTTGATGAAGATACAGAGAATGGCTGTGCACAAACTTTCTCAGAAATGTAAGAGGAGCTAGACTCATGGTGGATCCAAGCAGGGGACCAATCTGTGTTTACCTTTTTCTCTCTTTCTTTTCCTTTAATTTGTGTACCTTTTTTTTCTGTTTCACTTATAAAACTTTCTATATACTGACATGCCAATAAAGAGAAACCATCTAAAGGGAAGTAATTTTGAAAACTAAAACCCCTGGAATGAAGAGGGTTCATTAAGAAGGCTTCAGCTGCAAATTAATCAGTATGCTTATGTTCACTCTGTCACTGTCTTAAACAGGCTTAGTACACTGAGTCTCAAAAATCTAAGAGAAAAGAAGAAGAAGGAGGAAGAGGAGGAGGAAAGGGAGGGGGAGGAGGAAAGGGAGGAGGAGAGGGAGGAGGAGGAAGAGGGGAGGGAGGGGGAAGAGGAGAAAGAGGGAAGGGGAGGGGAATAGGAGGAAGAGAAGGAGAAAGAGAAGAAGGAGGAGGGGAGGAGAAGAAGAGGAGGTGGTGGTAGAAGCAGAAGAAGAATCGTGAGCAACTAATATGAATTTAATACAGCTATTTTCTTTATTCTTCAAAATTCTGGGTTTTCCTTACTTTAAAATCATTGAGGAAAAAGAGGAAGCCTAGTTCTATGGCTCCCAGAGACTCTGAGCTCTTACTGTTGGGGCCATCAATGCTGAACATCCTGAATGCCTTGCTCTTGACTCCTCTAGCTCTTGTCTCTCAGTCATTAATACCTCCTGGAGGGTTAACCAGAGCCTACAAATACTTGTTGCTTGGTATACATTCCTTTTCTTTCTATTGTGCATATATTTCTGTGGATCCAACCCAGAGCTTCCTTAGATTCTACCTTGGGACTCCATCACCAGAAGTAGATTCAGTTGCCTGTCATGCTCTAGTACTCACAAAGATCCAGGTCCATTTTTTAACAAGGCCAGTGGATGTTGTGTGATCCATTCCTGTTCTGCAAGTCTCACCTACTCTGCCATCCATGACAGCTGTTCACTGCATTTGTAGCAAAGGCATCCTTTGCATGGTCTCATCCACTCTGCTGCATCAGGACCCCTAAAATATGTCTGTCACCTAGTCAAGGAAATTGTCTGTTGCTCTTCCTCTCCCCATGCCTCCTCTCCAGTGAGTCTATAATTGCAAGTCTGTCTTCCAGGTCATCAACTTCTAGGCACCGATGGCAAGTGGAGCAACCACTGCCCTGGGGAGACCCCAAATGGGCAGATCGTAGCATCCATTGCCAACATCTCACAGCTAAGAGTAGCTGCAGCACAGGCTGCTCCTACCAGGCTCCCAGTGGGAAAGATGCCTGCAGAACCCAAAGAATCCCACAGGCTATGGCAGAAGGCTCTGGGCAAGCTCCACCAAGAAGTGGGAGAAGGAAGGAGGGAAAAAAGGAGATCTAGGAAGGGAAACACCCTGTGCTCCCCCCTTAATTTATAAGTTGTATAGAACCCCCCCTTTTTTTCATTGTTTAGACTGGGTGTAAGGAGAAGATTGAACACTTGAGTAGCCATGGCAGAATGAGCAGCGAGTGAATCAAATCAGGCTGGAATATCTCAAGCTGATATTGATGATGATGCCACCACCTAGCAATCCTTTGTCCTGGGAGAATTGCCCAGGAGACAAAGTGGCACCTTCTTGCACTGAAATTAATCTTCACAGGAGAAAATGATGATTGTATGTGGCTACTGTCTCTCTCCCGCTACCATTACTTCCTATCGGTCTGTTGTTCCCTCCAATGCCGTGACAGGAAGTAACAGGAAGCCCTGATTCTCCCCCCTTTTAATACCACTAATGCTCACTGAACCACATTTAATTACAGGAATGTATATTGATACATGGAGCATAATCAGGTCAGGGACCGGAGCTGGAATTGATTGAGGACAGCTCTTTCACACTCATTTCAATTTATGAGCGCTCCGACGCAGATGGATAGTGAAAAGGATTTAATTTCCGCGTGTGGTGTTTGCTCATTCTTTATAATGTAAGCATTCATTGAACATGCTTCGTGTCAGCCTGGAGCAGCCAAGCTGATCCATTTTTCATAAACCGAGGTCAGAGGTCAATCTTGAGCAAGTTCTGGGCAATCTAGTTATAGAAATGTTCTCCTGTGTTGTCTGCTGTATCAGGAAGGGCTAAGGGAAATTGTTACTCGAACTCGATGCCTCTTCAGCCATGAAAGAGTGCCTACTGGGATGGGTGACAAAGATGGCTCTGACTGCACTCTCCTGTTGGCTCGGGTGCATAGAGAGCATTGCCAAGCCACCCCTTCCTGCTATGTGTTGAGTCCATTCACCACAGAGGGTGAGCGTAGACTGATGAGCTGAGGCCAATGGGTTTTGATAAGGTTTACTTTGGTGGACAGGGTATCTGTCCAACCAATCCACACAGACTTAGTAAAGAGGCTTACCACTCACTGCCCATGTGTTAGAGATGTTGTAAGCAAGGTGAGTAGTGTGCCTTCCATCTGAAAGTGGTACATCCTTTTTCAAATGCTTGTCCAGATGCTAGCTTACGTGTAAAAGTGGTACATCTTTTCCAATGTGTGATTTTTTTTCCTACTTGATGTTAACAAATTTATATTTGAAGACATAGACACTGAAACAATTTGCCTGTGTGTGTGTGTGTGCGTGTGTGTGTGTGTGTGTGTGTGTGTGTGTGTGTGTGTTAATTCTCTATTACTGTGAAGAGACACCATGACCAAGGAAACTTATAAATAAAAAACATTTATAGGGGCTCACAGTTCCAGAGAGTCCATGCCCATCATGATGGTAACATGGCATTTAACAAGCAAGAAAGCTGAAGCAGTAAATAGGAACTTACACCTAATCCACAAATATGAGGGAAGAAGGGAGAGGAGGGCAAGGAGGGATGGGGAGAGACAGAGACAAAGACAGAGAGAATAGGAATTCTCTCTGTGGGCTTTTAAAACCTCAATGCCCACTCCACTTAAGCCATAGTTCCTAATTCTTCCCGAACAGTTCTGCCAACCAAAGAGCAGGCTTTTCAATGTATGAGCCTCTGGGATGGGGGTGAGGACTCACCATACAAAGCACAGCTTAAAAGCCTGAAGTAAAGATGGCTCACTCTGTCTTCTGCATCTAACATGGAGAAGTAGCGGGTCTGTTGTCATGCTGTGTGATCAGCTCACAGGCATATAAACTGGAAGTAGAAGAGGCTCTGAAAAGCAGTACTTTCTCACGAGGAAGTGCCTTATCCCATCCACAGCCTTAGCTATGCATGTCTCTCCGTGCATGTTCGTTTACCTCTGTCTCAGAGACCTGAAGCACCCCCATCATCTTGCATCTTCTGAAATGTGTCAGAGTTTGTGGCCATCGGTCTTGAGACTTTACTTCTTATTTGACTTTAACTTAACAGTTCGTGGCTAGCAGCCCCGGCAACCCTGGCAGAACTGGTGTGATCTAAGACTTTTAGCCTTCAAAAAGAGTATCAAAAGTTGAAGGAAATGAAGATCGTCACCAGAAGAGCTAATCTGTGTTACATTCTCCTTTCAGGGTCAGACAGATACCTAGAAGTCATCCTTTAGTTGAACTGGAAATGTTGGTGGAAGGGAAATCAAAGACGTGAGTCACACACAAAACAAACAAGCAAGCACAGGAATGTGTAGTGTAAACTGGACACATGGCTTGACATTAAATGTGCTTGCTTAATGCTATTTCAGGGGCTGTGAGCTGGATTTGTAACACCTACATCATCAGATATCTCACAACTGCCTATAACAGTAGCTCCAAGGGATCCAATAGCCTCTTAGGGCCTACATGGACCCCTGCATGCCTCTCTCCTCCTCCTCCTCCTCCTCTTCCTCCTCCTCCTCCTCCTCCTCCTCCTCCTCCTTCTCCTTCTCCTTCTCCTCCTCCTCCTTCTCCTCCTCCTTCTCCTCCTCCTCCTCCTCCTCCTTCTCCTCCTCCTCCCCCTCCTCCCCCTTCTTCTTCTTCTTCTTCTTCTTCTTCTTCTTCTTCTTCTTCTTCTTCTTCTTCTTCTTCTTCTTCTCTCTCTCTCTCTCTCTCTCTCTCTCTCTCTCTCTCTCTCTCTGCTGTTTTATAAGGAAAATATTTTATTTAATTGGTCCGGGTTTACAGCTTCACAGGTTGAGCCCGTTATCATCGTGGTGGGAAGCATGGCAGTGTGCAGACAGACATGGTGCTGGAGAGACTAGAGTTCTACATCTTGATCTGCAAACAGCAGAACATCCAATTAAATTCCACTCTGGACAGAGTCTGAGTATAGAGAAGCTCAAAGCCCACCCCCACAGTGAAGCATTCCTCCCAAGTAGGCCACACCTTCTAATAGTGCCACTTCCTGTGGGCCAAACAGCCAAACACGTGAGCCTATGGGAGCTAAACCTACTCAAGCCACCACATATAGTAACAGAAAATTTAAATGTCTAACACCAAGCTTTGAAAAACAATTGCCCTTAAAATGGGGATACAGAATGGAAAATTACAATTTTGAAAAAATAAAAATTTTCTTAAATAGTATCTAAGGGAATAAAGTCCTTTATGCCCAGTCCCTATCCCAAAACATAATAGGCTAGAGAAGAACGCATCTTTTCACAGCTTAAAAGCTACTACTATCAGAGTGATGGAGTTGGTGCTGTCATTAGATGAAGAGGCTTGGGGCTATCCACATATCCCTGTGTAGCCTGCCCCCTGGGAGACACATCAAATGTTCTTAGCTTTAGTTGTAGGAGTGACATGAATTTCTCTGACCTTCTTTTTCTTTTATGGCTTTCTTTAACAGATTAATACTTGTTCAAGGTCTTGAAATTCTGAGAGGCAAGATATTTCAACAGAGACCAGAAAATATATGGACAGAGTTATTGTTAAGAGATGAGAAAGAAAAAAATATAAAGCACCAGAGGCGGGGGGCGGAGGGGAGGGAAGGGACCAACAGTTGACCTAAATGTCCAGGCTCAAAGGGAAATAACAATATATACTGGGCTTTCACTCCTGAGAAAGGGACATGTCTTAATGGGGAGATTTTAAGGGAGAGACAGGGCCATGTTCTAGTCAGAAGGTCATTGGTGGTGATTGATGTGTGGCATGCGTCATATAGCTCTGGACTGTCTCATTCAGGACCGAAAATGCTGGAAGAAGACAGATACGAGCGTCCTTAAGAGCAGGTATCTAATAGCTACCCACACAGAAAAGCCCCGGGGGCTACCTTGACTCCGAAGAACAATGCTTTTATCCTATCCCAGGTGAAATGCTTGCAGGGCCACAAGACTCAATTCTAGAGTCAGCTGGGTCAACAGCATTTATTCAGAGTAAGAGGAAAATAAGAGCAAAAGACGGGAAAACGTGATGCACACTCGTGGGCAGAATCTGGCAACACCCCCGAGGCTATAAGATTTGTTAAATTTTACTTTCCTTCTGGTAGTAAAGTATGCTGAAAAAAGTACAGAAGCCACAGGTGCTACCCTCTCGCCCACGGAAGGCGAGGTAAAGTTAAATTAACACCATGGAGGGCTTCCTGGGTGTTCCCCACTCAATTGCATAACAACTCATCAATATGAAGCATTGCTTTTTCCAGTGATGAAAAAAAGTGTCTATCTTCATTTTCTTTTCACCCCCAGGCTCCTGGAGGAAAGGAGTGATTCTCTGTCTGAGGCAGAATTCCATTTCCCTAGTACTTAAGACTGCAATTTTCTTTCATTTTGAATGAGTTTATATAGTGACTTCTTTTGGCACAGAAGACAGCCAATCTTCACAGTGTCTCTTAATCTCATGGTTCTGTCTGAAAATACAGCAAAAGAAGACAGAACCTTATTTCCCCAGTACGGCAGGTTATCGACTTTAAAAACACCAAATAGGATGCTAGTCATTCTTAAACCAATAAAAAAATGAATGTAAGAATTTGTCATTTAAAATGTGAGTCACAGAGTACCACACTGCCTATCTTATGTGTATTTTTTTTTTTTATCAACCACACCTGAAAAAATGCTGGTGAAGCCAGAAAAGCTCTACTTAAATTCTTTGATTCTAATCAGTAACTCAGAAGTCTGCGACTTGTGCCCTGTGATTTGATGCCAGCCAAAGCATATGCTTGTCAATAAAGCTTTATTGAAGGCTAGTCATTTCATTTATACAGGCTTTCTTTTCAATGGTAGAGTAATTACAGCAGCAAATACATAAACTTCAAAGGCAAATATACTTCTACCCAGCTCTTTACAGAAAATATTTGCTGACATCTATGCTTAGTGTAGAAACTTATACGCTATGTTAGATTAAATATGTATAGAATTTCTGATTTTTTTCTAACACTCAGTTATTCCATTATTAAGATGCATGGAGTTGGGTGTGGTAGCCTACACTTATAAACCTTGCACTTAGGAGCTGAGACTGGAGGTCTTGAGTTCACAACCAGTTCTATCTATATAGCAAGACATTGTTTCACACACACACACAAACACACACACACAAAAGTAAAGTGATTACTTATTGACAAGCTGCACAGGGAGGCAGGGAGTTCTGAAGAGCCCTCTGTCAGCATTGGGTGCATCTATTCTTACATTTCTCTCAAAACTTCTCTGTGAGATGATATTTTAATCTCCATGATATTTAGGGCAAACCAGAATCAGGAATTTTCACCCAGCTGCTAACATAAAATGCATATTTTCCAAATGTCTTCCGGAATTTTCAGCTCCTTAGTTCCTGGTTTATGATGAGAAATGGCCACGGACAAACAATTTCCTATCGCTACCATTATTTTTGTTTGTCTCTCAGCCTGCTCTGTTTCATAGTAGACTTCTGGGCTTTGTGGTGAATAGTGAGTGTTCATTTAGAATTCTTCACACTGTCATTGAATATTTTTAGATGAACCATAACCTTCCACTAACCTATATTCTATGTACAAAGAATATTAATGTGCAACTTTGAATCAATCTCACAGCCCTTGTTGTTTGCCAGTGCGGATATAAATAATGTTTGTGCAGCTATTATCTTCCCAATGTTTTCCCCGTCAGCTCCTCTCTCTGAGCGTATGCATTCTAACAGATGGGATGCTATGAACACTATTATAATAATGTTATTAAGACCGCTCTGAAGCTCTCCAGCATTACTAATTTTGTAACAATGACTTTTTCTAAAACACGACTATTGTCTGAGAGAAAAGTATAAAATCCACACTGCTAATGAATGCAACTAGTTAAAAGGCCCTTACTAAAGACCCGGGATTAATAAGTGTTCATTCCAGTACCAAGTAGGGGTCTCTGAGTGAACTAGGCACAGTAAGCCATTGGGATTATAGGGATTGGGAGCCCTGTAGCTAACAGTACCTTGGTGAGAATGGAAAGGTTCTTCCAAGGAGAACATAGATATACTCATGCTAAAAAAATTTCCAAGTGTTTTCCAGGCAGTCAGGAAACTCATGGTTATGGCAAAGGAAGGGACAGGGAAGCACTTAGATGCAGGAAGTCAGCTTGATCCTGGTAGCAACAGAAGACAAAGACCCCCATTTCTAATGTTGTGCCCGGGGGTTTAGACTTTCTTCTGTAAGCTAATAAGGTCTATATAAAAGAACAACAACAAAAAAAGAGGTGCTATCATTTGTGGGCTGCTTTTGAAGGACACAGACTAAGAAGGATGAAAGAAAAGTGGGATTCAGATACTAACATAGGAAGAGTAAGATTGTTTTTCAACTGAACTAGGGGCAGGAGGACATTAGGAGTTGGGCAGGGAGAATGAGTTATAAACAGAATAGATACAGAGCAAATACACCCCACCTCATTATGAATGGCCCCCAACTCAGTTGAAAGGAAATCAAGATTATCTTCAAGTTTGGAGCTGTGAGTCCTGAGGTATGGATCCTAATATATAGGCAATGGAAGAGTGAGAGGACTCCAGCACCAGCATGAAGGAATGGGGATTAGAATCATTTGTCACAAGAGACTGGCTGCATCCTGGAATAGATGCCAAAAAGAAGCAGGACATGGGAAAAGATGCAACTATACTGAACAACAACAACAACAAAATAGTATCAAATAACAACTAAATTTGTCCATGGAAAAGGCTGGGAAGAAAGGAGAGGCAAGATAGCACAGAGACATGGAGGCCAAAAGAAGGGAGAAGTAATATGTTCAAAAGAGCAGAAACCCCCATGGGATTCTTGGGTTCAGGAAGGAAAATAAGTCCACATGTTAACTGATAACAGGATATAGGTAAGAGGTGCCTATAGCAAGAAGTGGTCCTACGGAGAAAAATGAGGGAGGCTGCCTGACTGTAAGAACTGGAGAATAGATTCTGATACATCTGAGGTTTGCTTGAGTAAGAAAGCAGAGAAATGGCTTGTTATGCTAAGGGGTGTACCTCCCATGGCTACTCACAACACCAAGAGCAGCAGTAGCTTAAAAGATATTGATTGATAGAACACAGTCCTGAGACATGGTGAACACATAAATGAAGGGACAATCATCAGTAGTCATTGTCTTGGCAAAGATAATAAGGATGACAGGGGAGGGGCATTTATTTGCCTAGAAACATGTCTGTTTATATTAGTTCAAGGATACCCTGATGTAGACAGACACGGAGCAAAGTAGAAAGCGGGAGGTGGGAGGTGGGAGGAAGTCCATATTTGCCCACTCCATCTTCTGAGATGGATGCATAGGATCTGAATCAGCTGGAAGATGACTTTAGATCAAATATTCAGGATGTGGTGCAATGTCTTGGAGTGACACTGGGGGTACGGCCAAGGCCAAAATACTTTCCAGTGGCAATAATGGAGTTGTTGAAAGCCTTACCAAAAAATTTTAAAATATTTTCTCCCTAAAGCAAGATAGCTTTGCCCTACTTCCCGTGGAGAGATGACATTCTGCAATGCTAGTTGAAACAATCTACTTAATGCCCCCTTATCAACGTGCTGTGTGACAGTCAGGAGGGAAGGACATTACCTCCCGTGTTTCCAGCATTTTAGTCATCTCTCCACTTACATGACTTTCCCCATCTCCATTTACTTTATCAAGAATCATTCCAAGGGCTGAGGAGAAGGCTGGATGAAGTGCTTGACATGTAAGTACAAAGCCTCCCCAGAACCCCTGTAAAAGCAGGACAGGTTAAGAAACTACCTATAATTCCAGTACCTAGGATGCAGAAGCAGATGATCCCTGGAGCAAGCTGGATACATAAACTCTCAAGAATTGACAAGCTCTGCATTTCTTGAGAGGCCCTGATTCAGGAAAGTACTGAGTGATGGAGGAAGGCACCCCTCATCAACGTTGAGCCTCCCTACACCTGTGCATATATGTGCACAGACATTCATCCCCACATATGCAAACACATAGACTTACACACAAAAAATTCATTTCAAAAGGAAACAATATAAAACTAAAAGAAGAAGCTCATCTTCCTCTATTATAAGGAAACAGCAAGTACACTGACTAGAAAATAAAAAGAAGGCTATCCCATAATATGTCAACCATGCTCCCAGAATCTTACCATGTGTAGTGGGGAGATTCTCTGGTTGGGATGCTAGCGTGACATTTACCTCTTTGCTTCAGTTAGGAGAGGAGATGGAAGATAAAGAAGATGACCTTACCACAGTAGGATTCAGTAGTTGCATGTGCTTAGTCGGACGACCTCATAGAGCCCACAATGTCAATGTGGTACTGGTCTCACTGTGTATGGAAGTAGATGCAGGATCTTTTTCATTCTCTTCTTGGGCTGTAGGGGTAGCAAAATCTTTGACATTCAGATGTGGGGCTGTAGAGTCAAGCTTTGTGAGCAGGTGTGGGGTTCAGTGATAAGACTGTCCATGGCTCGAAAGCCCGTGATACTCACCTGTTCATACTCTGAGATACCAGTGGGCTCCAGAGTTGGAGGGGGAGGCTAGCAAAGTGAAGCTACAGGGTCCCCTACAAAGCCTGAGTCTGAAAGAGGAAGGTAAGTGAGGAAACTTCAAGTCAGCTTGAATTCTAGGACCCAGAAATTATAAAGCTATCTTCCTTGGCCAACTGAATCTAAAGTGATTTGTTCTGAGAAGACCCTTGTTCTAGGAAGGGTCAACACACATGGCCCCAAACCTGTTTTAAATATAATCTGAAATTACTTATTCTTCCCCAGCAGAATCTGTAGAAAGAATGACTGGAATTCCCTCATGTTTGCAGTTTCTAGATCATTCTATCCTCTCCACTCTCCTGATGGTCTATCATAACCTTCTGTCGTTTCTTCTCATCCTAGCTTGTATCCACTGGAAGATAGCAAAATTGCCAAATCAGACAGATATGGGTGCTGGGATGCCTATGCATAAAAAAAAAAAAAATTCCTCAGTCCCCTGAATGTAAGTGGGGTGCACACAGAAAAGGGCAATGAACTTGTGCTTTGTTCCCCAAACAAAATATACACTTGAAATAGTAATAAAGGTTAGCACTGGGAAAATTCCTTTTCCACATAGCTGGGCTAAGCTTGGTCGGCTGTGAACAAAAGACACCAAAAAAAACCTAATTAGGCATCAGATGGAGACCTATATTGAAGTATTTGGCTCGCTGAGAGGAGATTGAAAGATTCCTGTTTCCAGTTCTCCACAATGAGGCTATACAAAGGTTACTTGGTCACAAAGGTGTTGTGTGCTAGTCACCTTTCTGTTGCTGTGACAAATCCTTCAGATAAATATGAGGTGGGTGTTGATTTTGGTCTGCTGTTTTGGCAATTTCAGTCTATGGTTGGTGGGTTGAAGCAACTCATCATGGGAAAAAAATCACATGGCTGGTGGAAGCTTACTTCCTGTGAGACAAGGAACAAAGGGAAACAAGAAGAGAGGTATCTCTATTGTCCCATCACCTCCCTAGTGACTTCACTTCCTTCCACAAGGCTCTGCCCTCTGAAAGTTGCACACCCACCCACCATAGCACCGGCTGTTGAGAACCAACCTGTCAACAAACGAAAGGTTGTGAGATATTTGAGACTTAAAAAATCAGAAGGCGGTTTTATTTGATTAAAAATTAACTGTTGAATGCCAGATGATAAAGAAGCTATACACTATGAGAAATTGTTTAGAGCCATGGCTGTGCAGAGATGTGAAACAAGGCTCAGGCATCCTGCTGGACGGAGCCCACATAGAGAAAAGTGAGCTGTGTCCAGGCTCTATTTTGTCATAACCCTCATGCAGTGGTAGGACACTTAGTAGGTGATCAATATACATTTGATACAAACAGAAAGTAAAGCAAGATGTGAGAGACACCAAGCTGATTTAGCACCCGCTATGCTAGAATGTGAGATTATTAGCCAATGGTTGCAAGGGACAACAGTTCAGCTTTGATCAAACTGATTTCGTCTCTTTAGTGATAATTACAGGATTGTCATCATTTGACCTTGTTTGTCTCTTTTCTTCCTAATTCCCCTGTCCTTAGAAACTCTTTTCTTTGCTATTCATGCCTTGTTTTTTATTTTCTTCCTAATAGTCTGTCCATGTTTAAATGGCATCTCCACTCTGTGAGTGTTTTAGCCAGAAGAGATGGCAGAAGCAGGCTACGAATCTCAGCTTCTTTCCAAGGCTTTTCCTGCAGCTGTAAAATAGGTAGCTGCTTGCCAGAGTCAGTCTGAGATCTGAGCTGTTGGAAACTCAATCTTTGTACATGCTCTTGTGACCTTGAAAAGAGTGAAGGGAGAAGCAAGAGCTGCCCTTAGGGAAGGACAATGAATCCCAATGGGCAAGAATACGACCCCACCGCTGTACAGTAAAACCTGTTTCTAGTGCTCAAATCCATCCCAACAGAGCAACAAATACTGCCAGGAGAGAGATGTTCAAAACTGTTGGCTTTGAAATTTTCACCTGGTCTCTCTCACTCACCTTTTCATTTTGATTTCTGATGACCACATTTGTACTTATTTTCATGGGTGTGTCTATGTCTTTCTGCATATACTTATGCAAACATGTATTATTCACATGAGTATATATGAGCATACCTGTGCACATGAGGCAGCTGAGACTGGATGATGATCTGGACTCATTAGAGTTTGTAAGAGGTAGCTTGTTAGGCAGGTTCTGGGATCCAAATTCTGGTCCTTATGACTGAAAACTATTAGCTGCTGGGCCACGGCTTCACAATTTCACTTTTGATATACAAGTTTTAAAATACTATCATACAGCATATAATTAGTTTTGGTCAGATTCACCTTCATTCCTCTCTTCTGTAGGACCCCCTTCTTTGTAACTGGTTTTCCTCCTACTTTCGTGTCTTTTCTGTGAGCTGCAGAGCTTAGGTATGGCAGCTTGCACAAACATGGATATGGGTAGTGGACTTTAGACAGCTCACAAATTTATCAATGATTTTTATGCCATTTAAAGCCAGAGATTATTTCAAAAAATTATTCTGTATTTTAGAAAAAAAACAAAGCCAGATATTGAATTACCTATTTATAGACTGGCTAAGCCACTGCAGAAAATGATCTTGAAACTCTGGGCCTTGGATTCCTCTTTCATCAAAGAAAAGCAGGAGTCCTTAGCATCATGGTAGCTTTCTTCATCTCTCTGTATTTGCACATCCTAGTGTCTGCCTGTTTGCACAGGAGAGAGTGTAAAAAGCACAGACCCAGAACCACGATTCTTTTCGGCCACTTGTCTGAGATTTTATGAAAACTCTCCTTAGAATAGAGGGTCTTAACAGAAGAGGACAAGTCTTTGGTAACAGCATCTAAAAGAAAAAACTGGGAACACAATAGATGCTATTGGAAGGAGCAGGAAGACCATGTTCAAAGTCCTTAAAACTGCCTAATGATGAGTTTTGCTCAAAACTATGAGGCCGGCAGTGCACCACCCATTTCTGATAAGCATGTGGCCTGTCTTTCAGCCCATTTCTTTATCAGTGAGTCATGGTAACAGTTGGAAAGACTTGAATTAAATCCCAAATGGGATAATCAAGTTAATTAACTAAAGCCTTAGAAGTTGTCTAAAAATCATTATTTTCTTGCCACTACCCCTTGGGAAAAACAAACAAACAAACAAACAAACAAACCAGAAGGAATGTGAGAGGATGGTAAAGTGGGTGCCATTTTAATTTTCTACTTGATAGCTGCATTTCTTTTGAAAAGATAGGAATGTGATGCTTTTTTTCCCTTTTCTTTCACAATGAAAAGATTCCCTCTGTTTGAAAGATTGGATTTAAGGTTTGGTATTCAATGTACTGGATTCAATTATTGTTAGGTGTTTGGGGGAAATCATTCTTTTTCATTTAGTTTCCCAGGATAAACCATTCATACCCAGTTATAGACTTGGGGGGTTTAATCTATCTCTCATTAGTGTCTACATATGGTACCCTGAGCCAGCCAAGTGAGCAGGAGGATGTTTACACAGCAAAGTTAGTTATGTAAGTGATGTCATAATTAAAATAACAGACTCCAAAACATGCTTTCACTGATCTTGTTTCTACTAATAAATGGAGCTAAAATTTTTCCCTAAAGTATAAACAAATTAGAATCATTTGAAAGTACTTTACAGCTTTAAAATGTCCTGAGCATTTTAAAGAGCACACCCTTTAATTTGCTTCCTGTGTTTAATTAAACAGAAAATTTTGAATTTCTTTGATTAAAAAAAAAAGTGGCCATTACAGAAATACTAGTAGAGATTGGGCTGCACCTCATAATGTGAGGACAAAATTTGAAAGCAGCATTGTAACAATAACAAAAATTCATGGTCAGCAAAGACCACCAACAATTTGTTAAATATAGTCATAATAAAATATTAAGTCCCTCCAGGGGCAGGGTGACCAAAAATGAAAAGGCATGCAAGGACGTGCCCAGACAAGTCCAAACAAGCCCAAGTGATGTTTACTTTTTTTTACTTTTGTTTACTTTTTTTTTACTTTTTTTCTGGTGTTTACTTTTCTCTCCCCCTTTCTGAGAAGTCCAAGGTTTCATGGTCAAAGTAACTAGTCATCTGCCAGCTCGCACGTAGCCACTTCTGCAAGTTGCTGATGTTTGAAATATCCAATCATATGTAAGCGCGCCAAATTTTCCCACTCCCCCCAACCCCTACCTATAAATATCCCAAGTTTCCTGGGTTCTGGGTCAGAACCTCTATCTCCTGCGTGAGATATGTTCCGGCCCTAGGGCCCTCGTTATTAAACCTCCTCTGCAATTGCATCAAGAAGGTCTCTCGTGTGTCCTTGGGGTGTGCAGGTCCGGACTTGGGTGAGGGTCCCCTTGTCGGGGGTCTTTCAATAACAGAATATGTGCATGACATACACCAGGCCCTCGGTTCAGTCTCCAAACACAATCACAGAAATCAGGCAACAGATTAAGGGGGAAAATCATTTACATTTTGTACCACTTTCATATTGTTTTGAAAACCACCCTACCAGGACCAGGGATACAGCTCATTTGGAAACATGCTGACCCAGCATTCACAAGCCTTGCATTTGACCCCAAAGCTATATCACACTGGGTGTAGTGGCCAAAGCCCATAATCCCAGCCCTCAGGAAGTAAACCCAGGAGAATCACAAATTCAAGGTCATTCTTGGTCACAAAGCAAGTTTGAATCCATCTAGGACTGTACAAGATTCTTTCTAAAAAAGAAGCATAATAATCAAATATTTAATTTTATTTTGCCAGTTTGTGATTTCTGTTTTCTTTAGAGAGAAATAGTACTTCATTTTCTTTAGAGAGGAATAGTTTTTGGTTTTATACATATATATGAGATTTTCAGTAGTCATGCATCTAGGTAGCTAGCTCCGTCCCATCTCTTTGCTATAGTGAACTCAGTACCAGTTAATACAGGGTTGGGGCAAAAGTATCTCGATTAACAGATATAATTATAGCCACCAAACACTTGATAAAGAAGCCAACAACATTCAGCTAGCTATTCAGCAAATGCTACTGGCAAACCTGGGTATCGTCCTTGAGAATAATGAGATTTGATTCATGTCTTTCATGGAGTGAACAGATGCATGGTTCAGGCAATGAAGAAATTTATTCCAAAGATCTTAACTTAAAACCTGAAGCTTCTACACAAAAACATAGGGATGTCCCATAAGACACTGGGTGAGCAAGAACTTCTGAACAGAACTCCAACAGCACAGGAACTACCCCCAATATCAACAGACAGAGAACATGGGATCCAACATTTTCTGCACAGCAAAGGAGGGCATCAGAAGAGCACAGAGCCCAGAGAATGGGAGAAAATCTTTACTAGCTACACTTCAGTCAGAATTAACGAAGAACTGCAAAACTCAAATCTCAAGGAAACAAAACTACTCACCACATGAGCCAATGAACTAGTCAGAAGAAACATAGATGGCTAATGACTGTTTTTCAAAGTGTTCAATCCTAGCTATCAGGGAATTGCAAATTAAAACACTTTGAGATACCACCTCACCATCATCAGAGTGGCTGTTGTCAAGAAACCTTAGAAATGGATAAAGTGCAGTACATTTACACTCTGGAATATTACTCAGCCTTTCAAAAAATATGACATCATGAAATTTACAGACAAATAGATGGAACTAGAAAATATCATCCTGAGTGAAGTAGCCCAGATTCAGAAATACATGCACGGTATATATTCACTTATAAGTGGATATTAATCATTGCACTGGCTAGTTTTGTGTGTCAATTTGATACAAGCTGGAGTTATCACAGAGAAAGGACCCTCCCTTGAAGAAATGACTCTATGAGATCCAGCTGTAAAGCATTTTCTCAATTAGTGATCAATGGTGGGAGGGACCATTGTGGATGATGCCATCCCTGGGCTAGTGGTCCTGGGTTCTATAAAAAAGCAAACTGAGCAAGTCAGGGGAAGCAAATCAGTAAGCAGCATTCCTCCATGGCTTCTGCCTCCAAGTTCCTACCCTGTGTGAGTTCCTGTCCTGACTTCCTTTGCTGATGAACAGCAATGTGGGAGTGTAAGCTGGATAAACTTTTTCCTCCCCAACTTGCTTCTTGGTCATGATGTTTTATGTAGGAATACAACCCCTGACTAAGACAGCCATAAAGTACAGGATGCCCATGCTATAATCCATAGACCCAAAGAAACTAAGTAACAAGGAGGACCCTAGGGAGGATGCTTGATTCTCACTAAGAAAAATAACTAGAATAGACATGGGAGGTGGATGTGGTGGGGAACTGGGTCGAGGAGGAGGTGAGAAGGAGGACAGAGGGAGAGAATACTGGGAGAGAGAACTGGAATCGGTGGAGGGAGGCATCTCTGTAATGAACCTGAAGCCTAGGACAATGGAAACTCCAAGGAATCTATGATGCTGACCCTAGCTAAGAATCCTACCATTGGGGGGATATAGAACCTGATATGGCCACTTCCAGTAACCAGACAAGACTTCCTATTGAGGGGTTATGACACCAACCCAGCTATGAAATCTTCAACCCACAATTTGTCCTGCCTACAAGATGTGCAGAGGTAAGATAGAGCAGAAATTGAGAGAATGTCCAACCAATGACTGGTCCAACTTGAGACCCATGTCATGAGAGGGAGCCCAGCCCTGACACTCTTAATGGTATTCTGCTATGCTTGCAGACAGGATCCTAACGTAAGTGTCATCTGAGAGGCTTCACCCAGCAACTGATGGAAACAGATGCAGAGACCCACAACCAAACTTTAGGTGGAGCTCAGGGAATCCTGTGGACGAGGGGGAAGAAGAACCGATGGCACCAGAGAGGCCAAAGATACTACAAGGAAACCTACAGAATCAAATAACCGTGGCCCATAAGGGCTCACAGAGACTGAACCATCCATCAGAGAGCATGCATGAGATGGACTGAGGCCTTTTGCACGTATCTCACAGATGTGTGTCTTGGTCTTCATATGGGACCCCTAAACAGCAGGAAGAGGGGTTGTCTCTGATTTTATTGCCTGCCTTTGGATCCCTTTCAACTAACTGGGCTGCCTTGTCTAGCCTCAATAGGAGAAGATACAGCACTGCTTCTTGATATGCCAACACAGGTGGATACTCATGGGAGACGCCTTTTTTCTGAGGAAAACGGGAGGAGGAGTGGGGTGGGGGAAAGAAGGTGAAAGGGAGGGACTGGGAGGAGAGGAGGGAGGAAAATCTGCAATTGGGATGTAAAGTAAAAAAAAAAATGATAATAATTAATGAAAAGAAAAAAAAAAAACCTAATGGCAAATGTCCAAGCGGATATGGGAAAGGAGGAGCCCCACTCACTGTTGGTGGGGGTGAAAATTAAAACATTCATTGTGGAAATCAGTTTGGATCTTGTCCCCTCTTTAGAGGCATTGGGACCTGGGAGAACGGGACCAATACATGAAATAGAATAAAGTCTCATGCAACAACTAACTCTATTTAGAACCCCAGGCGATTTCTACTCTGAGGGTTAAGAACCCAAGTAAAGTTTTCATGGTCTGTATATAACCACAAGAACAAGCCACCTGTGGCAAGAATGTTTTCCCACAGAGGCATATAAAGGACAGGCCGAACATTTCGATGAATAACAGCAGCAAACAGTGAATGATCTGAAGTAAGAAACTCACTCCTATCTGCTACACCTGAGGGGAGCATAAAAACTGAGGTCATACAGCTCGTGTTCGCTTTTCTCACAAGCATCCAGAACTCTTTCCACAGGACGTCATTTCTGAACTGTGTTCCAACAGAAAAAAAAAAATTAAGATACAACTACCATATAGCCCGACCCAGCTGTTCTCCTTGGCATATATCCAGATAACCCAATACCTTACCACAGACATCTGCCAGCATTTTTAATTAATGATCTGGGTAAAAATAATTCAGTATACATGATTTATTTCGGAGTACATGCATTGGTCTGTCCGTCTCTGTGTATGTAAAAAATAATGTGAAATATATTTTGTTATAATCAAAAGGAAATGAAATATTATTCTGAAGACATTATGTCTGATTAAATCTTACATAATGGTGAATTGATTAAACCACTTTCATTTAGAGATTTATTTATTTTTGCCTCTAAAGCAATAAGGATATTTTCAGGCTTAGCTTCCATGCAGACATATCAAGTATCAAAATTAAATTAATCTCCAGAATAATTGTCTGTAGGTATTTATTGTTTCAAAATATTGTTAAACCAGCCCACTTGCCTATCAAATCTGTACACCCTGAAAATACAATATAATTAAAAAGTCAAGAAGAATAAAATAGGTTATTAGTTTTACAAAGCTTCAAAATAAAACACCGTATTCAATATTATGCCTTTTTTTTAAAAAAAAAAAAAAAAACAAGTTATTAGACATGGAAGAAAAAGTAAACATTTAGCAGGGCAGAAGTCAAAGTGCAAATAACATAATAAAAAAAAAGACTTTAAAAATGTTCGTATCCTGGAGATTGAAGCAAAGTAATACTGCAAATGAATTTACAAAACCGATTCTAACTGGTCAGTGAAACAAGAAGAAAAAGACCCCTTTTAAGTGACTTTGGAGACCCTGATATGGGCATGAATATGCAGTTTCACTATCTGAATAGACTGACAGTCCCTACCTCCTTTCAATATTCAGAGGAACCCGAGCAGCCTCTAGGACCTAGAGTCCTCTCTAGGGTGCCTTCCTGTTCCTACTACACTGATGGCACTGTGCTGCTGAGTGTGCTGTTAGCTGCTTGCCACAACTCCACAAGTCTGTGTTGCTCATGAATCCAACTGCTGTTCACACGCTTTCATCCTTCTCAAATACCATCAGATTTTTCACTTTTGTTTTAGCATCCAGCTATTGGAGTATATTTATGCATGTGATGTACCATGTATACAGAAACATCATTGATTTTCTTTTCCTGTGCTTTTTCTAAAGTTGAGATTTCTAGTCTGGTACTTGCAGTGAAAAACCATTGTTGAATCTTGTGCCTACCGCCTTTGGAATTAATCAGAGGATTAGATGGAACACAAAACCGTGTCATTTGTTTTTTGTTGTTGTTTTTTTTTTCTTTTTTAAGGTAGTAAGTACTAGAATCTATCTAAAATAATTGACGCTTACCAGAGAGCATCAAGGTTTCAGTGCATACTATCAGACTACATTATGGGAATGCATAGATCTGGACAGTTAGTGGAACTTGAAATTTAAAAGACAACAGAAAATGCAGAGCTTTAAAGAGTTTGAAATGGAAAGATTTAAAACATGACATCTCAGGTGGGAAAACAAACATAACAAAATTGCCAAGAGTTGATAACTTAAGCCTTAAGAATTGACATTTAGGCATGTGAGGGTTCGTCATGAACAACTTGATGGAATTTGGAATCACCTAAGGGTCTCGGCACTCGTTATAGCTGGGAGGGATTTACAGAGGCACTGTCAAGGAGAAAAGATTCATCCTCAGTGTACTGGTTTCATTCTATGCTGGACCTTCCTATGCTATGACCTTCCTAACCACAGACACAATGTGAACAACCACCTGTCATCCCTCTGCCACAGCTAGGCAAGCCACTTGCTTTCCTTGCCATGATGGACTGAGTCTGTGGGGCTGAGCAGACTCTTCCTCCCTAAGTCCTTGTCAGTTATAGTAACAGAAAAGTAATGGCTACAAGGTGTTACTACCTGAGGGATTCACATATTAGGCTCCTTATAAAGAAACTAAGTATCATTTTAAAAATTTAAAAAAGGAAAAAAAACTGAACTAACTTTCATTTATATAAAAATTAATTATGTTGAATGGCTTATTGACTCGTTGACTGATTGATTGAAGGGGTGTGCCAAAACGTTCGGAAGTCACAGAGCAACTTGCAGGAGTCAGTTCTCTCTTTCCATCAGGTGGGTCACAGGGATCAAATTTCAGTTGTCAGCTTTGGCAGCAAGTGCCCTCACCTGATGAGCCATCTTACCACACAAAGCCGCCACTTTTAGCAAGCTAGTATCCTTAGAACTGTCACCATCTATGCATTATTACCTTTGTATGTTGTAAAAGTGGCCTTGCCTGGATATAGACTTTGTCTTTTTTTTTTAACAATGAAGAGCCATCAGATAATCCATGACACTACACCTCTCTAAGCCTGTCAAAGAATGAAAGCACAAAGCAATCATATAGATTGAATTCAAAGCCCCTCAGAGGGCCAGTGGGACAGAAATGATTTCATTTTGGACACTAAAGGAAGTGATAGCACCCTTCTTAGTCAATGAAACAGGCTGTGGAAACACAGTCTTTGAGCAAGGGTGTGTGGTTGGATTCAGGATACATGGGTGCCCCCAGAGGATTTGCTCATTTCTGCAGTGGATGCTCTGAGGGAGGCTGGGAGTGGTTAGGGCTGCCTTCCTCTCTCTGCACGATTATGCAGAAAGTGTCACACAGCTGCACTGGTAGGAAGGTGGAGCTGCTGCTGGGAGCCCAGGAGAAAGAAAGAGATGCACTGTGTGAAGTCTTCCCTCCCACAAAACAAGCGCCATCACTGCAGTGACACTGGGAAGAGCTCTGGGAGGAGCTCTGGTAGGCTAGTCTCTGAAACTTCGAGCATGTGGAAAGATCAAAGTTCCAGCCAGACTATTATGCAAACTGAGATTCATCCACTAAAGGAAATGCAGGAGAGTCACTTGACACAAGTACACACACACACACACACACACACACACACAGGACACAGCTTGATGGACACTTGAGATGGATAAAATTTCTATGCCCTAGAGAGCAGAGACTGGTTCTCTTGTGGAAGGAAGGGAACTGAGCTGATGAAGTTCAAGTACATGTGGCCAGACCATCACTGGGGATGGAAAGAGTGGACCACTGCACCATCCCAGACTAGCTGCTCAGCAGATGCCATACACTGGCCCATTTACAACAGCAAATGATCCATGGGCACACGGGAACCCTCTTCACGCAGAGAAGCAGGTAGAAAGTGTGAACTGGATGAGCTATGGAGAAAGGGCTTTTCTCGGGGCATGCTAGGAAGCCAGACTTGAAACTCAACAGTGTATATGAATACATGAATTAAGTGGAAGGTAGGTGGATAGAAATCTAACAGATTAAAATACTGGGAAGGAAAAGACACAATACAATGGAACAAAAAGCTCCATGAGCTCTGTCAAAGTCTCTTCTCTCATTTAATTAGAATTTCAAATTGTGATACAAAAATAGGAAAGGAGGGACACTTTCAGTGTCACAATGGCTTGGAACTTCACAAAATCGATGGAAAAAAAAGAGAGGTGGGAGAGAGGAAAGAAGGAAGGAGGAAGAGGAGGAGGGGAAGGGCAGGACAAGGTAGATCAAAAAGCTCATATAACTAATAACAGATTTAAAATACCAAGGGGAGCTCACTCTAATCACACTAGTAGAAATCAAAGAAACATTTTCAGAAGAAACACAGAAGTCAAACTGCTAAAAAGTGCATATAGAGAAAGGCAGAGAGACCGAATCACCAGGAGCTGTGCAATGTCATAAGAATCCAATCACACACTTTCAGAGAAGAAGGGGAACCGAAAGCCACCAACCCTACACATCCTGTGAAAATATCTGTACAAACCGAATCGACTAGTTTTCCTTAACATCAAAACCTGAGTGACAACACTGTCAATCAGAACTAAAAGAAATGAAGTATGGTAAGCTAATAATAATAATATGTTCCAAATTAAAATTAAGATGTGTGATGATAAAAGCTGGGATTTAAAAATTTAAAATAGAATATAAAGTGGAAAATGGAAAAATTCTTGTAATTTATGTGAAAAGGTAGGTTTTTTTTTTTTCCAATGAGGACCGTGATAATTTAAAGATATATCACTGAAGAATTCCCTTCATCAATGGATCATTATCCACTGAGTGATGTGGGAGGCTCCACCACCCGGTGGGCAGCTCCACCCCTAGGCAGGACACCAAAGGTAGATGAATGTAAGTCAGAGAGCAAGCCAGAAGCTGTGATCCTGCACTCCTGCCTTGATTTCTTTAAATGATGAACTGTCACCTGAAAGTGTAGTCTGAAGCAATCTTTTCTTCTCCCATAATGCTTTTGGTCATATTTATTACAGCAACAGAAAGCTACAGCATAGAAAAATCTGCAGACATTCACATTCTGTGCACATAGAGCTATTTTAGTCAATAGACCATGTGGCTTAAAAAACAGCACCTTAGAACAATTTATAGGTGTTCTTCATTGTGATTATGGACAACCAGTATATGTGTGTGTATGTGTGTGTGTGTGTATTTGTATATGTGTGTGTGATAGTTCACTTACATTTGAAAGTCATATTTGTAACAGATTTTAAAGCTGAAAACTGAATACCACAGTTATATTGAGTGATTTTCCACTCTTGCTTACCTGTTTCTACAAAATGAATCTCAACCAGGAGGGGAAACAATATCTATCTAGGATAATTATTTTTAGTCTAATAAGCATATAGCTTAGCACTGCAAAGCTTGCCTGTGTTCTGACTCTTCTGTGAAGACTTTTAAGTGATGCTTCATTCTTGAAAACGTTATTTGGTTGACTTTCAAAACTGGCCTTCTGCTCAGGCCTACAAGGCCAACTATATGTACCAGAATTCCTCTCCACAAATTTCAGGAAATCTTGAGTACAATTATGTATGTGGTCATTGATGAGGTACAATAAGAAGTCTCAAAGGCTACAAAGAGAAGCCATGGGGACAAGCTGCTCACTAGGCTCTTATATTCACATTTTCATCTAAACACGGGCTGCTCACAAGAGCGGCACATCCTCAATGGGATTAATTATAACTGCTGGGCTCACTAGAGACAAGGAGGGAAGAGGACATCTGCTAACATAAAGCCAAGAACTGTAGAAGCAGACTACAGCATGCCTTTCGTTGAAAGGGGGTCCCTGGGGTATCCTTTAGGCCACAGGTATTCTATTTAAAAAGAGAAGGTGGCGTACATATCCGATTGAAATGTCCACAGAAGCCAGGAAACTAGCAAAGGGCTATTGTAAGGATATTTCAGGGGAAGGGAGATAGAAAGAAAATAGTATGAAGTAGAGATAGAAAAAAAAGTATACAAGGGGATTAATATAAGAGGAAGGGTTCAATTGGGTAGAGTTGGGGGAGCAGGGTAGAGGAAGGGAATAGTTAACATGAATGATGTTTGAAAATGCCACATAGAGGCCCACTACTTAGAAGCTTCCTAAGATATATACATATAAATGTTTAAGATGAATTTAAATAGAGAAATTCTGAAACGGGGAGGACAATGCCTCTTCTAGATACCATAGGCTACTAAATCTCAAATCAAAATCTCAGCTTGAGGCATGGGTTACCTCTGTTTAAGTTGTTTGTCTGTAAGGTACAATAGACCCTCTGTCACAAAGATTACAGACTGTTGCCATTGCTCTTATCATCCCCCCCCCCCCCAGGACTTGATGATAAGACCCTGTTGCTGAAGACACCATATATTTGAGACATGGGAAATAGAGAAGTCAAGCTTGGATTGACCTTGAGGCTTCACCCACACTGGCTAGTTTAGTAGAGCTGGATGGTTCTATTTATGTAATGGGGAAAAAATATTCAATAATATATCCAGCCGTGAACTCCATCAGTCAAAGTAACAACTGGCTTGATAAGATATGCCCTCGGGTGTAATAGTGATACAACTATCACTGGAGTAAACAACCACTTTGTGATTTGATCTAAATCTCACTCATATGGTTCATGTGTGGTACCATTAACTGAGCCAAAAACTTGTATACAGCTGCGTTATAGGCCCTGAGGGAGCCAGTACTGTTATTTTGCTAAAAGGACGTACTATTAAGCTGTACCCTAAATTCTTATCTTTATATACACTGATTAGTATATCTCACATCCTTCATCAAAAGTTTTGTTACAGTAAATGGAAATTAATACAGAGATTCACAAGTAGTCCACGTGCAGGGAATAAGAGACTATTGAGTACTCGGCTCTAAATGGGATACCTATACCATTTGTCTCCACATAAATCCCAAAGATCATCAGGAAAGATTTTTAAGAGGCAGAGTCAGTAGATGCTTGTATAGAAACATTATTTGCTGGACATGATAGGCCATTGCCCACATGAACTCATAGAAGCTGTGACTGCATATACAACACACAGACAAACACACTCATACACATGCGCACTAATACACACACAGATACAAAGACACTCATACATACAAACACAAATACACACATAGATATTCATCACACACAGACACACAGATACACACACATACACACACACACACACCATTAAGTCAGTCAGAATCCTTGCATGGATGGAAAGGATTTCATGAAGAGTCATACTTTAGCTAGACCTATCAATAACTGATGAATTATTGGGCAAGAATATTTTCTTTAGAGATGTTACCTGTGTTCCAGTAGATGGTCCTACCCCATGTACACACAGGGAACACTAAGTAGACTCAGTGGGTTCAGTTAACGAGTGAACCAACACATGAAATTGGAGAAAGTAATGTAACACAACAAAGTTGTTCTCTGACTGATACATGCAGGTTATAGCACACACTACCTTTGCTCATAAATATATAAATATCTAGAAGACTTAACTGGAGAAATGCAGTGAAATGTAAAACATCAGATAATGTCCTTGTTAGCTTTCTTTAGCTATGAACACCATAACCAAGGGCAACTTGAGGTGGAACTGGCTTATTTCACTTTCCAGCCTACAGTCCTCCCTGAAGGGAATCAGGACAGGAACTCAACAGAGGAGCTGGTACAGAGGCCATGGGGATGGGGCTGTGCTGCTGTTTACTGGCTTGCTCCTTATGACTTATTCAGCTTCCATCTTACAGAATCAAGGACCCAGGGGTTGCCCTGCCCAAGTGAGCTGGCCCTTTCTCCAATTCATCAATCAAGAAAATGTCCGAGAGACTTGCCTACAAGACAATCTGATGGGGGCAAATCTTCATCTGGAATTTCTTCTTCCCAGGTAATTCTAGCCTGTGGCAAGCTGACGCACACGCACACACACACACACACACACACACACAATCTAACCAGCATAATTATAATGATTGCGTTCATTGTGTTCTAAGAATTCAAGATGCTTTTATTCTAATTGTAGTACAATTCAGATACACCCTGCCACATGCACACACATACACTCGTGAAAAGGCTTCTAAATTATTCTTTCACTTACAGAATTAAAAATGGAAAGAGAAACATGATAATCTAAATAAATTTTGAATGGTTATTCAATAGAACAAGTAACTCATTAAGAGGTGTACTTTTAAAAGCCAAGACCCTCCACAGATGTGTTATTGTCTATCACTAATTCATAGTTAAGTTAAAACATAGAGTCTTTGGGAAGAAGAAACAAGACTGAGATTCCTAAGTAATTTAATAATTTGTTGGCATTATTAAACATGACTTCTGAAATATGGAAAGAGATAAACACCACTACAAGCAGAAGATATGATTTCTTACTATCCACATAAAAATCCAAGAACTAGTAAATTTAAAAATGTTACATTTAGGGTGGGAGAGATGGCTCAGCAGTTAAGAGCAATAACTGCTCTTCTAGAGGTCCTGAGTTCAATTCCCAGCAACCACATGGGTCATAGCCATCTGTAATGGGATGCTATGCCCTCTTCTGGTGTGTCTAAAGACAGATACAGTGTGTTCATATACATAGAATAAATAAATGCTTTTTAAAAAAAGTTACATTTAATGAAACACTTTGACAAGTTCACCAAATATGAGATCAATATTGAAATCCAAATAAATTATTATGTTAAATGATAGGTGCTGTTTAAAATAATTGTAATTACAAACAGATACTGTTGTGGTGATTGTAAAAGTATTGAGTTTTCAGAGCTGGAGGCCTGTCCAGTGCTACATCCTGTCTTTAGCACATAGGCCCTGAGTCCAATCTCACACCACCAGGAGAAAGATCCAGAAAAAAAAAAATGCACATTTGGATTGAAATGAAAGTCTAATCTATATTAAAGGCCAGGAAGGAAACATCAATAAACAGATACAATGTTTCAGGTACAAAATACCTTAATCTCCCGAAGAAGTCAGCTTTCTGCATGCTGCAGAGTCTATGTGACCGCAGTGATATCAAAAGTATCTCCAATGAAACTAGGTAGTTGACACTGAAAATAAAAATTAAGAATGAAGATTATTAGGCTATTGAAGTGTATCAGTTCAATATAAAATTCTGGGAGTTGTAACAAAATAGTGCTGGCATGAATGTAGCCATGGAGACAACAGGACAAAAGAAGATCAAGGGACAGCGTGACACAGGGACAGAAACTACAGGTGCACAGGGTGAAACCTGAGAGCAGGAAGGCTGACTATATAAACCGTTACTGAGATAACTGACATCAGTCTGATCCAGAAGAATTAAATGCAGTGTCATATCAAATTACACATGAAAATTAAGTCTATGCACACTGATCACAGAGTCATAAAATACAGAATCTTATGATTACCACGCAGAAATTTACTCTCACATTAAAATGAATATTAGTATTAATTAAAATAAATTTTAATTAATTAAAATGTGAATATAAAAACATACTAATAATATTAAAAAAATACAGAGTAAGAATTCTGACTACACCAAAAGTAACAATACGTGTACATGAGAAGATACCCAGAAAATGTCAAACTACGCCACGAGAAAAAAAACAAAAAAACCAAAAACCTAAAAAGCCAGTACTCATAGATTGATCATTATGGGAGCAGCTAATATTTCCCTAATTTTGAAAGTTACTAAATTCGGAGTGGAAATCTTTATGATAATTAGTGTTCCAAGAATTCTCAAATGTGAACAGAAATTTAAGCAAATATCCTTTCCGTGGATTTTTCAGCACAAAGCACACTCATTACTAAGCAGACCACATTTACAAAATTATTGTTCATTGTCAAAGAGACATTTATAGTTCCCAGCTCAAGCCACTAATTAGCATAAACACCATGAGTTACTCTCAGTGAATTGATACGGTAATAGACAAAACAAAGAAATAAGAAATTTTAATTACTCTATGCAACATTAATGCCCACGAATGTGTGTTCTCTTCTTGGCTTTAACACACCGAACACAATGACAAGAAGCTCGTTATCACCAACCTGCATGGACTCAGGTCCAGGAGCTCTGGTAGGAAAACTGCGAACAAACAAGCTTTGAACTTTCTATGCCGTGACTGCTGTTAGCTCTGTGGCTCATCTAAGAATCGTCCGGTGTTACACAATGAAAGCACAACTTCAGGACTTTCTGTGCAACGACTTTTAGAAGACAGACTTAAAATGCCGAATAAGAACACTAATTGTCTAATTAATTCCAAATGGACAAAAGATCTAGACATAAAACCAGATACGCTGAACCTGATAGCAGAGAAAGTGGGGGAATCGCCTTGAACACATTAGTACAGGAGACATCTCTCTGATAAGGACTCCTGTAGCACAGGCATGAAGGTCAACAATTAATAAATGGGACCTCACGAAACTGAAAAGCTTCTGTAAGGCAAAGGATACTATCAATCAGACAAAACGGCAGGCTACAGAATGGGAAAAGATTTTTTTTACCAACTCCACATATAATCAAGATCTAATATCTAAAATATATACAGAACTCAACAAGATAGATTTCAATAAAGCCAAATCATCCGATTAAAAATGGAGTAAAGATCTAAACAGAGAATTCTCAGTATGGCCGAGAAACAAAGGCATGTTCAACATCTGTAGCCATTAGGAAAATGAAAATCAAAACTACTTTGAGACTCCAACTTACACCTGTCAGAATGGTTAAAATCAACAATACAGCTTACAGCGCATGGTGGCTAGGATGTAGAATAAAAGAACACTCCCCCACCGCTGGTGCCAGTGCAAACTGTGTAGCCATTGTGTAAATTAGTATGGTGGTTCCTCAAAATGTTGGGAATTGACCTGCATCAAGAGCCAACTATACCCACTCTTGGGCACATTCCCAGAGGGTGCTCTAACCTTCCACAAAAGCACTTGCTCAACCATGTTTATTGTGGCTTTACTCACACTAGCCAGAAACTGAAAACATTCTAGATATCCCTCAACAGAAGGATAGATCAAAAATATGTGGTACATTTATACAATGGAATATCACTTGGCTGTTAACAAAAAATGACATCGTGAAATTTGCAGGCAAATGAAGAGAACTATAAAAAAAAATCACCCCAAGAAGGGTCACTGAGACCCACAAAGATAAATATGGTATGCATTCACTTATAAGTAAATATTGGCCATTAAATAAATGATAACTATACTACAGTCTGTAGACCAAGAGAGGTTAGCCAAAGAGGAGGACTCTAGGAGGGTCACCTGGATCTCCCAGGGAAGGGAAAATAAAATAGATTATATGGGTGGGCTGGGGTGGGTGGGGAAAAGGGGTATGTCAGGTCATGGGGGAGGGGAAGTGGAGTGGAGGGAGAAAGTGCAATAAAGACAGCTGGAGTTGGGGGTCATGGGGTGGGTGAAAGCCTAGTGCAGTAGAATTATCCTGGAATCTGCGAAGGTGACCCTAATGAGGAAACCTAGTAAAGGGGGATTCGGTGTCTCAACTGGTCATCTCTTGCAGCAAGGCAAGGATTCTAGTGGTGGAACTGGGTTGAATTCAATTGTGTTGTTGGCCAGGAAGGACCCATGGAAATCCCCAAATAACCCAGGCAATGGTTTTCTCGGCACAAACTGACAATAACCCCTTGCTGAAGACAATACACCCAACTCATCAACTTATTAAAGTCATTAGGCCCTGTGCCTCATGAAGAAGTCAGCCGGTGCCGACATGAAGCTTTAGCCAGTAAGCTCTAGTCTCTTTGGTGCAGGAAAGTACTCTGCAGGCTGTGGAAAGAGAAACGTGAACACCATCCTAATCTCAAAACCTTTGACCTACAACCTGCCCTGCCTGCTTGATATGCTAGCTTAATGGTGGTATAGAACTTGTGGGAGCTGCCAACCAATGTCTGATTTTACTTTTAAGGCTTACTGCAAGAGAAGAAACCCATATCACCTGATAGTGCTTGGGTAACCAGGAACTAAAGACTAGATAGCTCAAAGACCTAGGATAGAACCAAACACTACTGGTCAAATAAAAATCAATAACATGACTAACAATAATACTCTCCTAATGTTACTCTGCAATACTCATAGACCAGTGCCCTGTCCAGTCATCATCTGAGATGCCACCTCTGGCAGCAGATGGGAACAGATGCAGAAACATACAGCCGTACATTCTATTGAGTGGCTGTCAAAATGGTAGATCTCCATCAAATCCTGACCCACAGAGCTCAAGGGATCCTATGAAAGAGGAAGTGAGGAGTGTTAGAGTCAGAGGGGACAGAGGACACCAGAACACAGCTCTCTGAATCAACTAATCACATGTGCAGGGCACATGTGAGCTCATAGGGACTGAATTATCAGGCATAGGGCCTAAATGGATCTACACCAGATCCCCTGTGACTATACTATAGCTGATACACATACAAACACACACACACACACACACACACACACACCAAACACACACACACACACACCAAACACACACACACACACACACCAAACACACACACATACACACACACACACACACACACACGAGTCCCGACTGTGAGAACGAGTCAGTCTCTGACCTTCTGTGCCTGCTCTTGGAACTCTAGTTGGGCTGTCCTGACCAACTTTGACAGGATAGTTTTTGTTTCATCTTGTTAGAGTTTATTTTGCCATGTGTGGTTTTTTATCTCCTAGAATCCTGTTCTTTTTCAATAAAAAGAGATTGTCTGAGGACAGGATGGGAGAGGAGGAGGAACTGGGAGTAGAGGGAGGTGTAAACTATAATCAGGATATGTTGTGTGAGAAAAGAATATAATTTCAATAAAAGAAAAAAATTAAATAAAAAAAAAAACCTGTGGGGATTTTACATGTCACACCATACCACATAAAAGTAAAGTGTTGCATGTCTCCACCCTGCCCACTGACCCTTCACTGACAAGAGGACAAACCTTATTATCTACAGGATAACTTGGCTCCAACCTGTCAGAAAGAGGCTCACAGAGGCCACCTGAATCTGCACAAGGACAGGTCCCTCCCTGTGCATCCAGCTATGAAAACAGGCGGGACGCCAGGCTCTGCATACTGAGGTAGGAAAAATCAGAAGCTAAGGATGTGCTACAGTGCTTCGGCCGAATGTCTCTGCACAGTAGCTTAAGGAAACACCGATAACCTGATTGTCGGCTGTTCTCTGTCACTGTGCTCTTTTCCAGATGGGGATAAAGGGAAGGAACCCATTGCTGCCTTCATCCTGGGGGCACCGTGCGGACCTGCTGAAGGAAAGGAATAAAGCTCCTCCATTTCTTGCTGAAATCAAGATCCTTGTCCTCTGAGGGGAGGAGTAAGTATGCACGCTAGGGTGGCTGGTAGCTTGCTTTGAACTTATCCTCAAGAGACTTGCAGGAAACCTGAACCCAGATAGTTACAGCTGACTACTACAGGGTAAGAGACAGCCTCACTTTGCTTCATCTGAACCCACTGACTCAGACCTAAGACAGCAAGCACAAGGACAGCAGAGCCCTTGCCCGTAGCGGAAACTGCTCTAAACAACACAGAATCCCTTCAGCTAAGACGGGCAAAGGAACACGAAACTGGACCCCTTGTCAGATCTTGGTACAAAAGCAATATCCAAAGCAGCTGCTGGAGAGAAACTTGGAGGGAAACCCTTCTAAAGATGATCCAGAGCCTACTCCCATAATGCACTTGGGCAGAGGGGTGGGAGAGTGGGGGAGCAGCGGGAAGAGCACCAAATGCCAAGCTCAGGTTGACTCGTACTGATTGGCCATCATCTGGGGGAGAAATCAGAGAACCCGAAAGTTTCCACAGGACTTAAATGAACTGAAACATTAATGCAAAAATGTAGAGAAGTAGGGAGGTGGGTAGTCCAGAGGACAGAGATGCAGGGCCCATGAGCTATTCTGCAGCTAAGTATACATGTGAGAGATGGCAAATCCAAGCGGAAGAGAGCAATCATAGGTCAGTGGAAGCATCTTAAGAGAGATGAACAAGGATTTGGGGGAATAAAATGAAAATATCAAAGTGAATTATAAGTGAGTTATTTTAAAGTTTAGAAACCATCAAGATTTAAAAAATCATCTACATATTTCATATTCACGATGGTGCATTTGCCAATATGCAAGGCACCTCAAAACAAAAATAATATTTCAAGCAAGGATTCCACCCCTAGTGCTGTAAACAGTGGTATGCTGGAATGGAAAGAGACAGAGAGCAAACGGGACACATCTGGATCTCAAAGATGAGGAAGTGAGGAGTTTTTCCAGCCAGGAAAAGCAAAGGCAGTTCGTGAATGTCCCTTTCCATATGTCACGCTGAGAGCTCTAAGTGAGGCAGGATTAGCACTGTAGACATAAATGTTTACCTAATGGTAGAAAGAAAACCACCATTTTCCAGCGTTTGTCAACTTTAGAAACAACTGGCCCTCCAAACAGAATTGTTTACTGTGAGTTGTTTTGACAATGCCGTGACCTGTCTGACAGCGTTAGCCCTAAAGCAAGGCACAGCGGAAGGAACAAGAAACGGTGCAGGTGCAGTGTCTGGTGACAGCGCTTGCTCCAGAGCCAAAGCTTAAAGTTAAAAAAAACAAAACAAAACAAAACAAAAAACAAAACAACAACAACAAAAAAAAAAACCCTGCGAACAAAATTAGCCAATATCAGAAACGAAATGTCTCATTAAAATACTTCCTGTTACTTGTTGCTAATACACACCCTGCTTGATAAAGGGAAGGTCTCAGTGCCAGAACTTGGCTGCGGTGTGGTAGAAACTAATTAGACAGTTTCCCAGACCTGAGAGAAGCGCTCACACGCCCTGTTTCAGCCCTGTTAAAGACACTGTTTTCTCTGTGAGCATTCCTTTCTTGGCGTTTGGAATAATATATAGGTCAAAGGACATAACGAATGAATTACTGAGCTTTGACCTTCCCCAGTCTGATGCCTTCAGGCTTTTCTCCTCAGGCTCTGCTCCCTCCCTGGGGATACAGTCCTGCAGAGTCCCCACACTTTATCACAGTCCCTCTGCCTTCTCAGGACTGCAGAGGCATCACTGAGAGCTCATTGAGTCATTCTGTCATTATTCATCATGAAACACCTCCCAGAGCAGTTACTAATGCAGATAGAATTTGATTTATGCATCCAGGAATCTAGGAGGATAAGCCATAGTAGGGCAATCAACAAAATACCCTTTCAGAAGTCTCATAACATCAAGGGTGAAAAAAAAAAACACAATAAAACAGTGAAGTATTTAAATTTTGCATTAGAAAATATAATGCCAGCATTGAAAGTATCCATCAGTGGAGGTGATTTATTGAATAAAGGTTTGCATGCAAATTCCATGTCATTCTTTACTTGAAAAGAGCCATTATTTGTATGAAAATCATTTGGGGAATCTCATTATTGGGAAAAATATACTGGCAAAGCTTCATCTCGGGAACATAACTCTTGGCGGGAATGGGCATTAATCAGACTTCCTGTAAGTCTCAAACATTAAGAAAATATTTCCCAGACTGCTTGGCTGTCTCGGAAGATCGTTGAGAATAGTGGAGCTATGGAGGACCCCGTGAAGATGATGGACATGCTGACCGGGAGTCAGAGTGCAGGCTGGGCTAAGGCCCACAGAGGTCAGAGTTTGAGTTGAGGTTGTGAGAATTGGGTACCTTTGTGAAAGGGCTTGGCTGTTAGTTAGAACATTCTGTTGACACTAGGGGAACTGAATTCCTTTTAAGCTCCTTTGGGGGCAAATCCCCAGGCTCCATTGTGCCTCTGGGAAACAAAGTAGGAACACACAGAGTTCAAAAAGAGGACTAGAATAGCCTCAGATATACATCCCCCACCCCCTCCACCCTCCCTGTGGTTTTCCCTTTATGTCTGTTCATTTCTTTTTTTTTTTTCTTGGATATTTTTTTTACTTACATTTAAAATGTTTTCCCCTTTCCCAGTTCTCTCCTGAAACCCCCTATCCCATTCCCCTCCCCTACTTCTATGAGGGTGTTCTCTCACCCACCCACCCACTCACCCACTCCTGCCTCCAGCCCTCGAATTCCCCTCCACTGGGGCATTGAGCCTTCACAGGACCAAGGGCCTCTCCTCCCATTGATGTCCAACAAGGCCATCCTCTACTACATATGCAGCTGGAGCCATGGGTCCCTCCATGTATACTCCTTGGCTAATGGTTTAGTCCCTGGGAGCTCTAGAGGGTCTGGTTGGTTGATAATACTGTTCTTCCTATGGGGTTGCAAACCCCTTCAGCTTCTTCAGTCCTTTCTCTAACTCCTCCATTGGGGACCTCATTGGGGACACTGTGCTCAGTCCAATGGTTGGCTGAGAGCATCCCCTCTGTATTTGTCAGGCTCTGGCAGAGCCTCTCAGGAGACAGATATATCAGGTTCCTGTCAGCAAGCACTTCTTGGCATCCGCAATACTGTCTGGGTTTGGTGACTGTATATGGGATGGATCCTCAGGTGGGGCAGTCTCTGTATGGCCTTTCCTTCACTCTCTGCTCCACACTTTGTCTCTGG
This sequence comes from Arvicanthis niloticus, assembly GCF_011762505.2. Taxonomy (NCBI): domain Eukaryota; kingdom Metazoa; phylum Chordata; class Mammalia; order Rodentia; family Muridae; genus Arvicanthis; species Arvicanthis niloticus. The sequence goes on from NC_133436.1 coordinate 5,616,447, forward strand.
ATTTCCTGCCATGAGTATTTTGTTCTCCCTTCTAAGAAGGACCAAAGCACCCACACTTTGGTCTTCCTTCTTCTGGAGCTTCATGTGGTCTGTGAGTTTTATCTTGGGTATTGCAAGCTTTTGGGCTAATATCCACTTATCAGTGAATACATACCATGTGTGTTCTTTTGTGATTGGGTTACCTCACTCAGGATGATATTTTCTTGTTCCATCCATTTACCTAAGAATTTCATGAAATCATTGTTTTTAATAGCTGAGTAATACTCCACTGTGCAAATGTACCACATTTTGTGTATCCAGTCCTCTGTTGAAGGACATCTGGGTTCTTTTCAGCATGTTTGTTCATTTCTTCTTTCCATTTCTGCCCACAGCTGCCCCCAAGACCCAAGTTCTACCCTTTAACACTTAGGGCGACATGAAGAGACTCCATAAGACACAAGTACAATACTGTTCACCTCAGTTCTTATCTGGTGCCCCTCCTCAGTGATAGAGCTGTGGACAGAGATGCATGGTGAATGGGTGGGGTCTCACTTTACTGAGTCAAGCCAGAGAGAGGGAAGGGGGCCCTGCTGGGCTCTGGTTTAACAAACCTTGGAGTGACTGGGTGCCTATGTGTTCTGTGCATGATTGAGGCCTTCCAAGCTGATACCTGTGGGACAGATGAGCCAGCTTGAGGTAGAACAGACAGAGAGTGCGATCAGAGCAGGGCCCCTGCAGTCTCCCTCCCTCCTTTTCTCCAATTGTAGTATGCAACTAAGCATTCCCAGGAAGAGTACCTTTGAATTCTTTAATGAATATTCATGTTGTCTCTCCATTTTGTCCCTCTAACTTTCCCTTCTTCCTGTTTCCCCTTCCATGATTTCCTTATAATGCCATGACCTATCCCAACCCCCACGTATACACATATATTAAAAATTAAAACCTAAGATATTCATATACTTAAAAAATATACATATTCTGCTTGACTTTCAGGTCAAGGATACTTCACTTAAGATGATAGTTCCCAGCTCCATCAACTTGCTACAAATACCATGATTTCATTTTTCTCTGCGAGGCTGGTGTGGGGTATGAACTTATGTGTGGCACATAAGTCTTGGAATTACTGCTGACTTCTTATGTGCATTAGGGGCTCAGCCTTGTCCAGCCTCAGTGTCTGGGCTACATATACAGGTGGACAGGGACCTAATGATAATCTGTTTATGCCCCTAGTAGAGAATGGCACACAGTGAATGCTTCAATAGTAACTCTGATGTGAATGAATTGGACAGTTGAGGAATATTGTGGGATTTTTTTTTTCCCCTCTACACATTGCTAGGAGCTGTTAATTGTAGTCCGGGAAATTGTTCACATTTACAGTAACTCCAAATACATTAGCAGCTGGACCTGGGAAAGTGTGCCAGTGGTCGAATGACCTATTTTGGATGAACTGTTATGTGAATTAGTAAATTGTGTGATCAAAAATAGACGAATCAAGGTTTCCATACGTGTTTTCTATTTTCTTAGTGGCGGGGCCTCATGCAGCTGGTGAGCTTAGGCGGCCACAGCCTGATCTCAAAGCCCATCACCCTCCCTTTTGATCTGTGTCTTCCCCCTGACAACTAATTCTAGAGACTGAGAGACTGTGGGGCTGGAGGTTTGGCTAAGTGGTTAAGTGCATTCATCTGTTGCCCTAAGACCTGGTTTGAGTTCCAGAAGCCTTGTCAAGTGACTCACACCTGCCTGTAACTCCAGTTGCAGGGGATCAATACCCTCTCTGACCTCTCTAGGCATCAGGCATGCATGAAATATATATATATAGACAAATACTCATGAACACACAAAAAATAGAAAAATGAGAGTGATAGCATTTTTACAATATTTTATTTAATATTCATACAAGCAAATGATGTATTTTGGTCAAATCTTCCCCTAATTACTTCCTCCCAAATTATCCCCACTCACACCACTGTTCCCCTTCCCACCTTCGTATTCTCTCTCTCTCTCTCTCTCTCTCTCTCTCTCTCTCTCTCTCTCTCCCTCTCTCCCTCTTTCCCTCTCTCCCTCTCTCTCTTCCTCCCTCCCTCACTTTTATTTTAATATCTGCTAAGAACACTCAGTGCTGACAGAATGTGCATAATTGTGGAGACCCCTATATTGGAGGATTGGGAGCCATTTAGGGGCTACATTCCTTAAAAAAACTGATTCTCACCATGTACTTTGGCTGCCAACATGTTGATGTTGTTAAAGACAAGCTTTAACACGATGGGCAGGAATAAAAGTATTCTAGGACAAAAAGGGCTAGCCTGATCAAGCTATATATGGCATTCTTGAAGCTTGACCAAAATAGAAATACTGACTTCAGGCCATGGGTAATTTTATCAACAGTATCTGCCACATCAATGCTCAGCAGAGCAGCATTCTTTAAATTTATAAGCTCACTATGCAAAGTTAAAACATCCAGAGAGGTGTTAGAATTATGCCAAATACACTGCAAGTGTCTTTAAACTTTTTTCTAATTATAATTACTACCACTGTAAATTTTAGAACATGAATCCAATGGTATTTGGCTTGACACTTAAGATGACTCCTTACTCTTAAACTCTGAACCTCCTTCCAATAATTTGAATAGGATAAAGAGCATGAATCCATTGTTCCAAATGCCTATCTAAGTCCTCTTGTATATTCAACACACTAGTAACATTCTTTGCTAAATGATCAACAAACGTAGCTGTCTTAACTTCTTGAGTCAAAGCAATTACAGAAGCAGTGGTGCTAGCAATTGATGTAATCAAAGCTGTTATACCAGCAATAATTAAGCCCGCTACCCTCTTGCTTCTGCTTAAAGCCTGACTCACTTCTTCTAGTACTTGCAAGCTTTTTTCAGAATACCAAGATTCTGTGATACTCATGCAAAAGAAAAAAGAAAAAAAAAAAGAAAGAGAGAGAGAGAAAAAAAAGGAAAAGAAACTGGTTTTCCATCTCCTAGAAGCATCATTGCCTCTTCTGAGGGGGCTGGGATTTCATGAGCCTCCCTCCATTCAGCTGTCTTGCGCTATCTTGATCTTGTGAGGGTCTTGTGCACCCTGTCACAATCACTGCAGATTCATGTGTGTGATGGTTGGTCCTATCATGTCTGGCTTGTAGGGAGAGACCTGGGTGTCTCAATAGCACTAAATATGGTCATGGGGGTCAAGAGTGGGAGGTGGAGAGTCTTACCTTTCCTCTAGTACAGGATGTATCTGTTCCTTTTCTTTTATAAGATTTTATTGAAATGGAATTCTTCAGAGAATACAGAAGAATGTTACTGCAGTGGCCAATACAGACAACAACATTTTCTCTACTTAGAAGACTGTTTGGTCCCTAGTAGTTACCCTTTCAAAGTAGAATTCTATTCATTTAAAAACTTTGTTGATGGAGGAAAGGAGGTTCCAGATCTTTGGAAGAGGGCAAGAACAGTTTGAACCAGGAGAAGGCAGGGAACAGCTGGACATCCTGTTGTCTGAAAGAGCCAATGAGGATAAGGAGAGCTTTGTTTTGTGACTTTGCAGGTTACTGGAGATATCTGCACTTGGACAGGATCTCTAATTTCCCAATCAGCCTGGGAAGTGATTTCATATGGATCTCAACTCTTTAAACCTCGATGATAAGCTACATATTGGAGTATCTGTTGACATCCCAGGGTCTTCCCACATTAATCCCTCAGTAGAGACCTGTGCAGCTCAGACTTTAATTTACCAATTTCTCAAAGGAGGAAAAGTAAAACTTCATAGAGCCCTGCTATATTGGTTTCACATTTGACACTTTATATAAATTTGTTTAAGACTGACAAATTGAAAGAGAACTATGTCTTAGCTTTGCTTGCTCTCTAAGCAGGGCAATGTGTCAAGGAAATACAGACTTAGCTATATCTCACCATTGTCTAATGTCTGAAGGGCTGAGTGTTAAAGAATAATTTTAATCACACACAGACACACACAGACACACAGACACACAGACATACAGACACACACACACACACACACCTGGTAATATGAAAAGCAAATCCCGGGCGGTGGTGGCACACACCTTTAATCCCAGCACTTGGGAGGCAGAGGCAGGCGGATTTTTGAGTTCAAGGCCAGCCTGGTCTACAGAGTGAGTTCCAGGACAGCCAGGGCTACACAGAGAAACACAGTCTCGAAAAACCAAAAAAAAAAAAAAAAAAAAAAAAAAAAAAAAGCAAAACCAAAAACTCCACAAAACAAAGTATATGAATGTGTACATATGAGTGCCTGGGAGCGATGGGTGATTATAAACTATAGCAAGCCAGCGGTGGCGCAGCAGCTAAGGTAGCTGCCTGCAGAGGGCGAGCCCATGCCCTTTGCTCTCTCTCTCCCGGTTCGAATCCCGCTTTCCCCGTGTGACTCTGCTCGAGTTTCATGAAAAAGCAAAACCACACAAAGAAAGAGAATATGTCACCCCAAATGGGCGTTTGATGTAATGGAGCTAAAAAAGCTTATGGAAAGCCCTCTGCCAACATCCCTTGGACTCTGAAAGCAGAGTGAAAACTTACAAACCCATGTTCAGCTCTGCAGCAAGAGCACATCTTTCTGCACCGTGGTACTAGACCTTAGTATCCCAGAAATAGCTCTTTACCAGCCCTCCCCCAACCCCACCCGCATCCCCAGCCCTTCTTGCTTGCCCTCTCCAGTCCACCTTTGGTTTCCCATGCCTGTTCCTTCCTACGAGTCACCAACCCAAGACACCAAATCTGCTTTCCCCTGTCTTGTCTCTTCTGTTCACACTTTTCTGGTTTTTTTTTTTTTTTTTTTTTTTGCTAAAGTGTCCAAATTTAATTACCCTTTAGATTTTATCATACATGTTAAGAAACTTTTGCTGGCTTGTCTCATATTGGTCTGTCCTTTTGTCATAGTTCGCAAAGATGTAAAGCCTCTATGCAGGACGTAGAGGATACATTTCTCCTCTTGTTGACATTTATTTATGCATCTGTTAGAGTGTGTATATGTGGCATACATGTTACCTCATGAATGGCTGTACTTGGCTAAGGGTGTCCACGCATATGTGTGTACCTGTGTGCAGAGCAGAGGATGATTTTTGGATAGCTTTCTCCGTTACTTATATACCTTATATAGTGAGTAATAAGACACTGAATCCCTTCAATGAAGCTAGCCTGGTTAACCAGATTTCCCCAGGGAGCCCTTGTTTCCCTGTTCCTAGTGCTGAGACTACAGACAAACCATTCTGCCTGCCTGAGAAGAATACAATGTAGGGATTTCAAGTCTAGTCCTCAAGGCACTTTCCTGAGTAATCTCCCGGCCTTGCACCCTCCTTTTTCTCCCATATTTTCATCTAGGAATGTAGTTTGTGACAATCATTAGGCTAAGGGTTGAGAATTGAGAACGGGGCAGGGTGCACTTTCTGAGTGAGCTGTCCCACAGCCAATGTCAGGGAAGCTGCTTTGGACTTTGTACTTAAGAATCATTTCTGGCTGCTTCACAGAGAAGCAGTCCTCATGGCCTTTATAGAAAGTATTGCTGCCTTCCCCCTCCACTGCATGGCTGAGATAAGTTTTAAATCCACACCTCTTTAATATTAATGCAATATTCATTAACACTTGAACACTCATTGTGTCCCCAGCTGTGCCTTGGACCCCTAAGTCTGATGAGAATCTGGAGAGATAAGTGACATAAAACATCCCATTAGCAGCCTGTCAGGGGCTGTCTCCCGCCCTTTCTATTATGCTGCTTGCTGAGTGACCACAGAAACAACATGGCTTTCTTTTTTAATTACACTCAATTAATTGCAGCGGTGCCTAATCTAGTCGCAAAGAAAAGGCTCAAGATGTTATCGGGTTAGTGAAAGAATATAGTTTTCCCTAATTCTTTTTTCTTGGCACCTTCTGTGAGTAAGTGTGTTAAAGGATCAATTGGTTTAATTATGCCAAACCAAATCTATAAGGAATATGGTAAATGCAATTAAAATTTAATCAGTTGATGTAGAGAAGATTCAACACAGTTTTCTCCAAATCAAATAAGCTTAAAAATATGCTACTGGTATATTCAAGGCATAAATAAGTTTGTCTGTAATGTGCACAGTTGTAGTCTTGGTGTCAAATATATGTGCTTGTGTGTCATATGACTACATGGCTTAGGAAAGCCACTAAAATCAGAACTACCTGTCAAATGATGATGTGTACCTGGTACTTAAGGGGACATCTTAAAAAAAATAAAACCTGTTCCTTGCTTTGTGAAGCTTATTAACTTATATATACAGCAAGCAATGTAAAAATATTTCTAAGCTAACAAATTGAGATCTCAACTGTATATGTACTCATTTGCTGATATTCAGAAAGGCTAAGGTTTTATTTTTAAGTTAAATTTTATGTTGCTTGATATTATTTCTCATCATACAAATCAATGAGGCATTTATCTAAAGTAGAAAGTGCATAACTTGAAAGCATTAACCATAAATTCCTTAGTACTCGCCTAATCATAGGTTCAATTGATTATTCAATAATTACCTTGGCAATTGGATTACATTAAGACAGACATCACAACAGTTGGCATATAATTGTTTTGAGCCAGAATAAATTGTTGATGATGACTGGGATGGCAATTATTTTTCTCCTTATTTTTATTGAGTTTTGAAAATAATTTTAAAAAGTAGATAGGAGTTGAAGCAATTAAAACAACCAAGAGATAGAACAGTAAGCTGGTACCTTTTGTCTTTGTGGCTAATTCACTCCATGAGCAGCCATCCGTAAAGCTTCGTTTGTTTCTCACATAGTTATATGGAAGCCTGTGATTCTACATAGGGCCCATGGACTCCTGAGGTCTCTGGGAACATCTCTACGGAGGACATGAAGTCAGAACTGCTCTTGTGACAAATTGAGATGCCAGTTGCCTTTTGGGGGTATTGACATTTGAACAAAGCAATGGCCCATGAATTGCTGGTGGCTGAGTCCAGTCAAGGAAAAGCCAACTTAGGGAGCAGGCATGGCATGCTACACAGCCATCATAGTGGGAAGACATGCCAGGTTCACTTAGCAAGATCCTTGTTGGAGCAGAGAGTGTCGTTAATATTGTTAAATTTCAATCCTTGGGTAGTTGTCTTTTATAATGCTCCATTAAGGAAATATGAAGTGTCTATGCAGCACTTGGTACCAAGTTGGTACCAAGGCAGGTTGATTGTCTTCAGGAAAACTCTTATATATTTTTTTTTAAAACTATTTCCACTTGCAAATTGAATGAGATATTTCCTCCATTACATGTTACTTTATGTTAGAAGGGTCAACTGAAAAATTAAAACCTGTTTGACTTGAATGTCCACAAACAGTTAGAAACAAAGCAGCAGCAACAACAACAAAAGCAAGCAAGAAGGGAGCAAGTGAGCCTGACAACAGGAAAAGCACTGGGTGTTACTTGTGGCAGATAGTAGGAGAAGAGATTCCATGGGAAGGGGAACATTCTACCTACTGCTGAGTGCAAGAGCTGCCTGATGTTGTAAGACTTGGGTTTGGAAGTTCATTTTTGCTGGATATGCCCAACTCAGAAGACCAAATAGCCCAAGTGTCCATCACACAAATGTCCATCACAAGATGTGAAGAAAATGAGCATCCTTTGCAAAAAGCATTAAGACCAATGGCTTTATTATTTTTTTTTAATGTAATAGAATGTAATGAATCATTAGGGGAAGAACCCAATTTAGAAACAAGGGAATAGAAAACACGTAACTTGAAAGAATGGGCCAAGGAAATATTGAGAATCAAACATATCTCTTCAGTCTCCAATAAATTATAAGAGGCAATGTCCGGCATAAGAAAATGGGGGCTGGAGAAGAGGACTCTGTGGTAAAGAGCACTAGCTGCTCTTCCAAAAGACCTGGGATTGATTCCTTCTACCCACATGGGACTTGCAGCTGTCTATACTCCAGTTGCACAGCTCTGACACCCTCCTCTGGCCTGTGTGCACATGATGCACAGATGTACATTCAGGGAAAACATCCACCCACACACATAATAATAATAATAATAATAATAATAATAATAATAATAATAATAATAGCAATAACAATTATTATTAATTAAATAATAATAATTATTATGAAAATGTAAATAAAATAAAGTTAAATAATCTCTTCAAAGTATAGTATGAGAAAGGAGATACAGAAATGCATAAATAATACAGGTGAGTAACGGGAGCTCTTTAGAGAGGAATTGCTAACAAATGTTTCAAGAAGGAATACCAAATGTGTCAGGAATGAAAGAGGAGAGATTGACATGAAAGGGAAATAACAGGCATTTCCCTTTAAATAAAACTATTATTGATAAGGTGGTTGGACCTTAAAAGAAGTTCATATGAGCTACATAGGAGTGTCAAAAGAAATAAAGAAAACTCTTCCCAATAAAAAGACATCTGTAAAAGAAGATGCACTATTAGACATAGATGCAGAAACCATGTGGAAATAACTCCAAGAGAGTTAGAGGAGACTGTAAACTCTGTTAATAATCAATTGTATGGATAAATATTCAAGAAAAGTGGATAAACAGAAATTTCAGAAATTAGTGCTAGTCAAATCATCACTATAATAAAATGCAACATTCTAAAATTAAGAACATATATTCACGGTTACTTTTCAAAAAAAGAATTATGTTTTGACCATGATATTCAACCAAAGATAAAGCATAAATTAAGAACTTGCTTAAAAGGCTAGTAAAACAAATGACTGGTTCTGAAAATTGATATATTTTTAAGATGATAAAGTGTTGGATCAGAGACCATGGAACAATGCCCTGATTTCTATCCCACAAGGCTATAGGTCATTGTGGCAAGACTAGATCCTTGTTGTTACAGAAATATAATAAATCCACATGTTAAATTCCTGACCTTAGCTTTGAAGAACTTTTTAAGGCTAGTAACTTCTTCTAGATAATAGCATTAAAGCACATTTTACCTCAGTCTCTATTCAGTTTATTACCTAATTAAAATTCTAAAAATTAAAATTTCCTTTTCAATTATAAAATATGTGCTATAACTTTGTAAAATTATTTCTCCTTCAAAACACATGTACACTTAGACAAATGTTTGAATATCCCCCGATACAATATTCATTTTCTTGCTGAAATCATTTAGAAAGATATTTCCTTTCCCTCTGTTTGTTTATTTTTATTTACCTCTTCTGTATTGGCTAAGATATTCTCATAATCATTTCATCAAAAAGTTAATACTTGGGGTAAAAAGAAACAAACGCCTTGGGAAACAGGAATTCACAAACTTCCTCCCTGGTTTTGCAAACATTGCAGAGAACAAAATGTGTCATTTCTTCATCCATCACTAGCTCCAGCTCTACAGCTGGAGCTCTGATAACAAAATTGCACATGAGCAAAGAAAAACATAAACTTTTTATTCAAGGAAACTTTATGTGATGGGGGAACTTGCAGGAATGAAGACCAAGGGAGAAATCTCCATTTTATGAACATTTAATGTCCATGTCTGTCCTCTGTGTATCTTCTCTTTGACTTTATTCTTTCATTCTGGGCCCAGGCCAGAGATCCTGTGTCAAAAGGGAGGTTGGAGATGTCTTTAGGGGGAGGGAGGGAGGGAGGGAGGGAGGGAGAGAGAGAGAGAGAGAGAGAGAGAGAGAGAGAGAGAGAGAGAGAGAGAGAGAGAGAGAGATATTCTTGCTTACATAGTTTGACTTTTTAAGTTCAAACTTAACAATGTGCTAAGTAAGGTATTCTATTATGGAGTAACATCTCTCTCTCTCTCTCTCTCTCTCTCTCTCTCTCTCTCTCTCTCTCTCTCTCACACACACACACACACACACACACACACACACACACACACACACACATCATTGTATAGTGTCAGAATGAGAATGTCCCTCATATGCTCACACATTTGAATACATAGTCTCTAGTTGGTGTTACTGTTGGGGAGGTTGAGGAGCTAACGGAGCCACTGGAGGAAGTTTGTCACTAGGGATTAGATTCTACAGCACAAATTCTCCTACTACTTCCAGTTTGTGTCATCATTGGGGTTGAAGATTTGACTTCTTGGCTTCCTGTTCTTGCTGTCAAGGTTTGTTCCTCAACTGTGCACTCTTCTCTAGCCAGAACTGTAAGCAAAAAGAAATTCTCCTCGGAGCTTCATCATAGCAACAGAAAAGTAGCTATCTATACACATAGTCTAATTCTTTAGATTTTTATTTTCATTAAGTCACAGGAAACTCCTTACCTATGGGACAGTGCCAACTCCCTGCAGAACAGGTGAAGTTGCCAGTATTTCTTGAAAGGGACTAGTTGAGGTTTTCAAGTTCTAATAGTGGCCTTGGTAGCATCTAATGTTTATCAGTATTTATACTAGTGACACTCTGCACCTCACAGGTTTACCTCTCTGATGGGAACACTGCCTTTTCCATCTCATTTGGAGAGCCTTGCTTATGAACCAAAGGACTTATATGATATGTGAACTTTTGTAATCTCCACAATGTATTTGAAGATACTGAGGCAAACTATTAGGAACATGGGTTGTGTCTTGTAGGTAACATCACAAAGCTTTCAGAAAGGTGGAGAAAGAGGAGGAGGAGGGGAGGAGGAGAAGAAGGGAATGAAAGAAAGTAGGAAGGAAGAAGGGAGGGACGGGGGGAGGGAGGAAGGAAGAATAGGGGGAAGAAGAGGATGAGGAGAAAGAGGAAGAAAGAAAAACAAAAAAAGAGAAAAATTAAGAGTTTGTTATTCTGCATTCTTATGAGATATTGTTCAACTTCTGTAAAAATGTCTTGTTTTAACATGAATCTTCTTGATTCATGTCTCATCTTCTTTAGACAGAGGTGGCTTCATATGTAAAAATTTTCCTACAGGGAAAATCAGCTCTGTAAGCTACCTGGCAATAGGCTGATCACAAAACTAATATGTGTTCTCACAAGGTGCTGTATCCCTCTGAATAAGATAGGAACCTCTAGAAGTTGCAGTTGTCAACACCCTGAAGAGTGAGCCCCTCAGCAGGAGGAATGAAGCAGAGGCACCTCTTTGACTCATACACTTAGGAAGTTGTCAAAAACATCTATTGATTAGCCACTTTACCTAGAATGCTTTGAGAGCGACAAAATCAATGTCTTTATTTTTAAATCCTGTGTGTGTAGGTGTGTGTGGTATGTGTCTATGTGTTTGTGTTTCTCTGCGTGTATGCATTCCACAGTGCGTATGCAGAGATCAGAGGACAACCTTGGGTGTTTGTCTTTGCCTTCAGATTTGATTGGGACAGGTCTCTTCAATACTTCAAAATTGTGGATGCCAGACCAACTGCCCCTGGAACTTTGGAGGATTCTCCTGTCTAATTACCATCTCAGCATAGATGCATGGCTTCTGGGGACCAATTGTTGAGCAGACACTTTACCCATTAAACCACATTTCCAGCCAACAAAAATAATCTTAAAGAAGGTGAGAATGATCACCTTTATCTTTTCCTTTAGATATATTTGTCTTCCATTAAACTGTTGAATAAAATTTGCCCAGAGCCAGCCTCTACATTTGAGCAACTAGTTTATAGCTAGAGCTATTTCTGTAATAAAGAATGAAGTAGCCTGTGGGGAAGCAAATGCCACCTGAAAGCTTATTATTGTAATGAGTAATGAGTCTTAACCAATCCATGCAGCTGAACTTTCAGCCAATCGGAGCCTAACAGCTCCCAAAGTATGACGATATAGGCAAATCACAACACCAGCCAATCAGCTGGTTTTCGTATGATGTGTATGTGTTCTACAAAGTTGCAGAGGGAGATTCCTGAACCATAGCCCATTGAATTCCTGCCAGGATCTAGGGCTTTCTCTTTTGTTCAAGTAAACATTATTTTGAACTCATCTCAGATTTTTCTCTTAGTAAAACTATTTGATCTTCATAACTAAATGACATGGAGATTTTTAAGGTTGGTGAGTGAGAGTTATGGGTATGAAATGGTGATCATGGCATAACGGTAAATATGTGTGGGAAAAGTAATTTCTGAATCATTATTTTCTTAATTCCTTTGATGATAAACATGAGATGTTGGACAGATAAATTACTACTCTCAGAGGAAACTTTTTGCTTTCTGTAATGCTAATAACGTGAAGTTCCTCAGAAAAGGGGCTGGATAAAAACAAAGTTAATTTTATGGGGATATAATGGGGGCTTGAATTAGCCTAGTGACTAATGAAGTGGGGTCATGACTCACATACCCCACAGTCTCAGATAAAACGTTGAGAGAGATCTCTTACTGGGTAATTCAATATGGATAGTGACTACTGGCAATGCTGCTTTGGTACCCAATCTAAATCCAACACAGAGGGGCAGATTTCACACAGGGTCAGTGTTATCACAGGGTGTGTGGAGGTATTTCTTCCCCATCAACTTTCTGGAATATTTTATGCAAAATTAATATCACTTCTTTAGATAGTTCATACAATTTACCAAGGAAATCATTGGGGAATATGAATTTTAATGAGAAGGATCTTAACTACAAATTCAATTTCATTAATAGACACAGTGTTATCTCGTGTATTTCTTTGGAAATCAGATTTGGTAAGTGCAAACTCTAAGGAATTTGGCCATTTCATCTATGCTTGTTAATTTCTTAGCACAGGTATTTTTAATGCTTTACTATCCCCTTAGGTGTCTATAAAATGTATGTTAATGTCACCTCTACCATTCCTAAGATGTGTCTTTCTTTACTGCCTGACCACTCTGGTTGGTGAGGTGTCAATTTGATTGATATTCTTGATGCATGAGCTGTGGGCTTCATTGATTTTCTCTGTTGCTTCCCATTCTATATTTTATCCATCATTGAATCTTTATTATTTTCTTCCCTCCTCCTGAATTCCTGTTTACTCTTTTCTATGAATTATGAATCAGAAACTGAGGTTATCAGTTTGGAGTTTCTGTTCTTTTTTGAATCTACGTACATATTTGGTGCTATAAATTTATTTGTCCTAAGTTTTTGTTGTCAACAAAACCCTTTTTACTTTTATTTTCACTCAAATCACTATTTTTATTTCTCAGTTAATTAGAAATATTATTTACATTTTGAAATATCGAACACGTTCCCAAGACTCCAGCACTGATTTCTATTTTATTACCATCACAATCAGAAAACATATTCTAAATAAATTTTAGGTTTAGTTTAGCCTCTCCACAATATTATTCATATTAGTAACTATGGACCTGAGAATGATAACTTCATATGTTGGAGGAGAATTCCATAAAAATCACAAATTGAAGTTGAAAGTAGTTTTTGATGCTTCCATATGATTCCTGGATTTCTCTCTACCTGTGTTATCATTTTGAGAGATGTCTCTGAGTAATTTATCAACTGGAAGGATTTCTTTGCAGATGCAAATATTTTCTTGGAAGATGCTAAAGTGTTACATGTATTAATCACATGAGGGTTTGGGGCCCATGCCTCCTTGTCATGTATTGGTCTCTTTCCATTCAGAAAATTCTTCTTTGCCATTGACCATGTTTTATCCTGAAATCTGTGTTTTCTCCTATTAGCTTCCTTTCTCAAGCTCTCTTCTGATAGATTTACCACCACATAGTTTTCCAACTTCCACTTTTACTTGTGCTCATGATACTTCAGGATTTTCTTGTGGCCACATGTGGTTGTACTTTCTGTCAGTAGTGGGGTGTCAAAAGCAGTGCACACAGTAGGACAAGCACACTTTCTGGCTCCGGTCAGCTGTTGCCTTCCTGTGTCTCACACTTATTCCTGACTTTGTCCTGACCCTTCCATTTTCTTCTAAGTGGCAATTTTTATGATTTCACCTCATTTCCTTTGCTGTTTTATTAGCTACAGCTCGTTGTTTCTTAATTTAATATTTCCATTAGGGGTTAACACACAATATTAATCTGTTAGGTGAAGGTAAAATGCCACTTTACCCATCTCAGTGCACAATACTTCATTTCTTCTCTCGCAGCTACTGAAACATTCTGTGTAATTGTCTTAAATCTGCTCACACTATTATTGCTTTTATTTAAATATCCAGTTATATTTTGAATTATTTAAATGATAAGAACAAATTTACATATCTATCTAAGTAGTTGCTATTTCTGGTCTCATTGTTTGTGCAGATGGATATTAATATTTGACATTTAAATGACTGCTGTTCACATTCCTTACATTTTGATTTGGCTGAGGGTGGATTGATTTGGCTTTGTATATCTGGATAAGTTTTCTGCTTTGCTTTACAGAATTATTTTTGTATGCTACCAAGGCCTAGGTTGATGCAACTTTTCCTGTCAGTCTACCAAGATGTTGCTCCCCTGTCTTCTCACTTGCAAGGAATCTGTTGTTACTCTTAATTCTGGGTTTATCTGTATATAATGTGGCTTTTGCTCTCAATGCTCTTAAAATTTGTTTATATTTTATTTCTATGATGTGTGTGTGTGTGTGGTGTATGGTGTATGTGTATGGGTGTGTGTATGTAGTATGTGTGTATATATAGGCTGTGTGTGTATGGTATGTATGTGTATTTGTGTGTTTGTGCGTGGTGGGTGTATAGGGCATGTATGTGCATGGTGTGCGTCTGTGTAGGATACATGTTTGTATGTGTTTGTGTACATATGCATGGTGTGTGTATATGTATGGCATGTATGTGCATGGTGTATGTGTGAGTATATTGTGTGTGGTGTGTGTATGTGTGTGGTATGTGTGTGCATGTGTGTGATATGTATGTTCATGGTGTGTGTGTGTGTGTGTGTGTGTGTGTATTTAGAGCCTTGCACATGATTGGTCAGTGTTTCGCTATATGCCAAGTCCAAGATATCTTTTCTCAAGTTGATGACATTGACCCAGCATGTTCTTCAGGATTCTCTCCTTCAGATATTTCTGTGCTTGAGTTTTATTTAGATTCTTGAAATTGTGAATTTCTGTTCCTGCCATATTTTGAATATTTCTACTATTGATTCTTAAAACATTTTCTTTTCCCATTTTCCTGGAAACATCAAGTTAGATCTATATATTCTATTAATATTTTCGGGTTAATCTGTTGCCCTCATCCTATGTGTTTTTCACATCGTCCATTTCCATTTTCATTTGTAGAATTTAACTTTTCTCTTTGTTATCTCCAGTGTCTCCACTCAATGCTGGCACATATGAGATATCATTCTGAACACTAATTGTCTTTTGAATCTTGCTTCTAAGATTTGTCTGGTGAAATCAAAACTAGTACTAGTCTATTCATCTCATCAAATTCTTCCATCTACACATGACCTTCATAACCCACTCAAGTACCGTGGAGAAGTTTTCAATGGCTGAGGGGGCCACCCTCTCCTTCCAGACCTGTGTCAAGCTGGATGCTGTTCTCATGAAGACTTTGGAAAATGTTTCTCTAGTTGTTGAATGTATCTCCCACATGTGCTCATCAACACTTTGCTCTCTGAACACGTTTGACTCTCTCTCTCTCTCTCTCTCTCTCTCTCTCTCTCTCTCTCTCTCTCTCTCATTTTTTATCCTTTACTCTTCTGAAATTGTATCCTTTCTTCTTACTTTCTCTGTCTCTTCAACACAAACAGTTCACTGGGCTTTTCCTGGGTACCTAGAAGCCCTCTATAATCTGAGGGTGGTTCTGGAACTAAGGCATAGTGGCTCTGTGTATGTGTGTGTGTGTGTGTGTGTGTGTGTGTGTGTGTGTGTATGTATGTATGTATTTATGTATACATACTTGGTCCATCTCTGATTGGAAGACACATGAAAAATCTCAAGTCATGTCCACTATCTCTCACATGTATTATTTCCCATGATAAAGCTGTGGAATAAGTAATATTGACTAGCAGATTTTGACTAGGAAAATTTGAACTTCAATTTTTTGTCAAGGCATTTTATCACATCCTGTGAAATGGAAGAGTCCCAGAAAAAGCTCAGGTTCTCTCTAGAAAACTGTAAAATTGAGAAAGCAGTTTCTGTCTCTACTTACCTGCACTATGCTTACTATACTTACAGAAGCCAGATTAATGGGAAAGAAAGGTTTTCACATTCTGAGCCCTATTGTCTAGGTCAAGCCATTCTCCTCAGTTTGGAGACTTGCAGGATCCTGAGAGCATCTTTCCTCCCCATAGAAACCTTCAGAGGCTGCAAAACTAACCAGCTTGGAATCCAACCCTACCATCCATCCTAGTTGGATCTGCCTGCCATGCAAGCTGTGTCTGTCTACAGGAGATGGAAGAGAGAATTTCAGGTGTAGAAGATACAGTAGAAGACACAAGATACTTTGTTCATGACACAGAGTATCCAGAAAACTCAGGACACTATGAAAGTACCAAACCTGAGAATAATAGGGATAGAAGATTCCAAGTTCAAAGGCTCAGAAGACATCATCAATAAAACCATAGAAGAAAATTTTCCCAACCTAAAGAAAGAGAAATGCCTCTAAAGGTACAAGAAGCTTACAGAACACCAAACAGATTAGACTAGAAAAAAATCTTTTCACTACATAATAATCAAAACACTAAATATACAGAACAACAAAAAAAGAGTTTTAAAAGCAGCAAGGAAAGGGGGCCAAGGAACATATAAAGACAGATCTGTCAGAATTACACTTGATTTCCCATCTGACACTCTAAAATCTAGAACAGCCTGAGCAGAGGTTTGCGGACTCTAAGAAACCACAGATGTTAGTCCAGACAACTATACCCAGCAAAACTTTTAACCATCATAGATGAAGAAACCAAGATATTCCATGACAAAACCAAATCCAAACAATTCCTTTCCACTAACCCAACCCTACAGAGGACACTAAAAGAAAACTCCAACCCACTAAGACCAATTACACTGAAGAAAACAGAAGAATACCTAGGTTCTGTGATAAAATTATCCATGGCCTGAGGTCAGTATTTCTATTTTGGTCAAGTTTCAACAATGGCATATATAGCTTGATTATGCTAGCCCTTTTTGACCTGGGAATACTTTTATTCCTGCCCAGTATTTAAGACTTTTCTTTAACAACATCAACATGTTGGCAGCCAAAGTACATGGCTTGAACCTGAAAATGAACCCCTAGACAGAATTATTAAATTAACAGGCTGGCAAGCCAATAACTGGTAAGATTCTGCACAGAGCCTTACCAACCAAAGACAGAAGTGCATTGCTTTTGATAATGCATATTCCATGACAGGTAAAGAAGGCATTCTTGGCAGAATGATCTAATACATGCTCAGTCTTGTTTATGAAATTTTAAAAAGGGGGAGAGGCAGAGAGCTTTGGGGTTGCTTGGCAAGAATCTGATATGGACCCAGAACAAGGAAATGGGTTGCTTGGCAGGAATATGGCATTGGCCAAAGACAAGGAAGTGGGCTTAAGGCAGGAATTTGACATTAGGCTAGAACAAAGAAGTAATTTCAGGTAGGAATCTAAACCTTAGGCTAGAACAAAGAAGTAATCTCAGGTAGGAACTAAAATATTAGGCTAGAACAAAAAAGTAATTTCAGACAGGAATCTAAATCTTAGGCTAGAACAAAGAAGTAATCTCAGGCAGGAACTGAAATATTAGGCTAGAACAAAAAAGTAATTTCAGACAGGAATCTAAATTTTATGCTAGAACAAAGAAGTAGGCTTCAGACATGAAAATGACTCTGGGCTAGGACAGGGAAGTTAGCTCAGATATTTTGGTTATCCTGATAAGCCCTTAGAAACAGCGATCATGGGAGTGTTCAACGGAATTTTGTTTATTGCCGTGCTGGTGCTGGTTCTTTGACTAATTGTGTTTATTGTCTTGCTTGGTCCTTGACTATTTGCATCTATTGTAGTGCTAGTTCTTCAACCTAGAACTGACCTTAATACTTGCATGCAATTAAAATGGTATAAAAGCATAAAGGAGGAGGGGGTATGGGATAGGGAGGTTCTAGAGAGGAGAAATGGGGAAAGAGGGTGACATCTAAAATGTAAATAAGTAAACTATCCAATAAAAAAGGAAACACAGGAAATAAATAATTTCTCATCATTAAAACCAATAGAAGAGAAACATATATACACATACACATATTCAATAACCACCAATATCAAAATAACAGAAAGTAACAATCAGTGGTCATTACTATCTCCCAACATCAATGAACTTTAGTCCCCAGTAAAAAGGCATAAGCTAACAGAATGGATCCTTAAACAGAATTCATCATTCTTCTGTACGGCAACAAAGATAGTCAGTCATTATCTCAGTTTAAAGGGCTAGAAAAGGGTTTTCCAATAAAAATAGACCCAAGAAACAAACTGGAGTAGCCATTCTAATATCTAATAAATTAAAATTTTCATCAAAAGTAATAAAAAGACAGGGAGGAACACTTCATACTCCTCAAAGGAAAAATTTACCAAGAGAACATCTCAATTCTAAACGATTATGCCACAAAAGGCACTCACAGTCATAAAAGAAACATTACTAAAGTTTAAATCATACATCAAACGCCACACATTAATAGTGGGAGACCTCAACACCCTATTTCCACCAATGAACATGTCATTGAGACAGGAAGTAAACAGAAAAGTAACAAAACTAACAGAGGTTATAATCATATGTATCTCACAGATATCTATAAAACATTTTACCCAAACACAAAAGAATATACTTCAGCACCTCACAGAACTTTTTCCAAAATTGACCATATAATTGGTCATGAAACAAACTTTAACAGTTACAAGTCGATTGAAATAACCCCATGCATTTTATCAGATCACTATGGATAAAAAAAAATGGACTTCAACAACAACAGAAACAACAGAAAACCTACATACTCACAGAGTGAACAACTCTCTACTCAATGATCACTGGGTCAGAGAAGAAATAAAGAAAGAAATTAACAGCTTTCAAGAATTCAATGAAAATGAGGGCATAGCATACCCAAACTTATGGGACACTATGAAAGCAGTGCTAAGAGGAAAGTTCATAGCATTAAATGCCCTCATTAATAAGTTGGAGAGTTCTAATACTAACAAATGAAAAGTACATCTGAAGATTCTAGAAAAAAAAAAAAAAACAATAAACAAACAGAACCAGACCAGTAGATGGCAGGAAATAATCAAACTTAGTGCTGAAATCAATCAATTAGAAACAAAGAGAACAATTCAAAGAATCAACAAAACCAAGAGCTGGTTCTTTGAGAAAATCAACAAAATAGACAAACTCTTAGCCAAACTAACTAAAAGACAGAGAGACAGTACCCAAATTAACAAAATTAGAAATGAAAAGAGCGACATAACAACAGACATTGAGGAAATTCAAAGAATCATTAGGTCTTACTTCAAAAACCTATCTTCCACAAAATTGGAAAATATAAATGAAATGGATGATTTGTGAATCATATACCAATTACCAAAGCTAAATCAAGTTCGGGTAAACTATCTGAATAGTTCTATAACCCTTACAAAAAATAAAGCAGTTATTAAAAGTCTCCCAACCAACAAAAGTCCTGAGCCAGATGGTTTTAGTACAGAATTCTGCCAGACTTCCTAACAAGAGATAATGCTAATACTCCTCAAACTGTCCCACAAAATAGAAACAGAAGGAACCCTTCCTGACTCGTTCTGTGAGGCCACAGTCATCCCGGTATCTAAACCACACAAAGAAAGAAATTCAACAAAGAAAGAGAACTTCAGATAAATTTTCCTTATGAACATTTATGAGAAAATACTCAATGAAATACTTTCAAATTGAATCCAAGAAAACATCCAAGACATCATTCACCATGATCAAGTAGGCTTCATCCCAGGGATCCAGGGGTGATTCAATATACAAAAAATCCACCAACCTAATCCACCATAAAAACAAACTGAAAGAAAAAAACAACATGATCATGTGAAAGGCTGTTCACTCTCCCCATCTCTCTTTAATATAGTACTTAAAGTTCTAGCTGAAGCAGTAAGACAACTAAAGGAGAGCAGGGTGATACAAATTCAAAAGGAAGAAGTCAAAGTATCACTATTCACAGAAAAAAATGATGGTATTCATAAATGACCCCAAAAATTCTACCAAAGAAGTTCTACAGAGAACTTCTATAATTGTTAAACACCTTCAGTAAAGTGGCTGGATAAAAAAATTTACTCAAAGAAATCAGTAGCCCTCTTCTATACAAGTCGAACACAGGCCAAGAAAGAAATTAGGGAAACAACACTTTTTACAATAGCCACAATAACATAAAATTCCTTGGTATAACTCTAACCAAGCAAGTGAAACACTTGTATGACAAGAACGTCAAGTCTCTTGAAAGAAATAGAGGAAATAAGATAAATAAAGAAAGAAATAGAAATAGAGAAACACATGATAAGGTAGAAAGATTTCCCTTGCTCATGGGTAGGTAGGAGTAACATAGTGAAAATAGCCATCTTACCAAAAGCAATCTACAGACTTAATACAATCCTCATCAAAATTACAACACAGTTCTTCAAAGATCTTAAAAGAACCATTCTCAATTTCATATGAAAAAAAACCAAAATACCCAGGATAGCTAAAATGATCCTGAACAATAAAGAAATTTCTGGAGGTATCACTATCTCTTACTTCAAGCTGTACTACAGAGTAATAAAAACTGCATGGTATTGGTATAAAACAGACAGGTGGATCAATGGAATCAAATTGAAGACCCAGGAATAAACTGCCATACCTACACACTTGTTTTTTGACAAAGAAGCCAAAACCATACAATAGAAGTGGGAAATTATTTTCAACAAATGATGCTGGTCTACTTGGATGCCTGTATGGAGAAGAATTTAAATAGATCCATATTTATCGCCCTGCACAAAACTAAAGTCCAAATGCATCAAAGACCTCAACATAAAACCAGATATACTTAATTAAATAGACCATAAAGTAGGAAATAGCCTTGCATGTATTGGTACAGGAGACAACTTCCTGAACAGAACTCCAGTGGCTCTGGCGCTAAGGTCAAGAATTAATGAATGTGACCCCATGAAACTGAAAAGCTTCTGTAAGTCAAAGGATACTATCTTTAGGACAAAATGACAGCCCACAGATTGGGAAAAAGTCTTCACTAACCCTACATGCAACAGAGAGCTAATATCCTAAACACATAAAGAACTCAAAAAGTTAAACACTAGTATTCCAAATAACCCAATTTTAAAAAAAAAAAAAAATGGGCACAGAGCTACACAAAGAATTCTCAACAGAGAAAATCCAAATGGCTGAGAAGCACATAAAAAATGTTTAAAGTCCTTAGTTATTGGGGAAATACAAATCAAAATGACTATGAAATTCTATTGTTTACAGCCATCAGAATGACTAGGATTAAAAGCTCAAAGAACAGCAGATGCTGACAAAGTTGTGGAGCAAGGGGAATACTCCTCCAGTGCTGGTAGGAGTGCAAACTTGTACAACTACTCTAGAAATCAATTTGGCGGTTTCTCAGAAGATTGGGAATAGTTCTGCCTCAAGACCCAGCTATACCACTCCTGGGCATATACCCAAAAGATGTTTCACCATCCCACAAAGGACATTTGCTCAACTATGTTCATAGTAAGTTTATTCATAATAGCCAGAAAATAGAAACAACCTAGACATCTCTCAACTGAAGAATGGATATAGAAAAGGTGGTATAGCTATACAATTGAATATTTCTCAACCATTAGAAACAAGGACATCATGAATTTCACGGGCAAATGGATAGGACTAGAAAATATCATGATTGAGGTAACCCAGACCCAAAAGGACATACAAGGTATATATTCAGTTATTAGTGGACATTAGCCATAAAGTACAAGATAATCATAATCAATAGACCCAAAGAAACCAAATAACAACAGGGCCTATGGGGAGAATGATTGAATCTTTCTCAGAAGGAGAAACAAAATAGATAGGGAAGCCAATGAAAGGAGGGAACTGGGTGGAAGAGGTGATGGGAAGGGAAGCAGGGGCTAGGGGGTATCATATGTAGGGAGAACAAGGGAGAGAGAAGGGAGATTGGCTGGGGGTTGGGGGTAATCCCTAGGACATGCTAGAGACCTGGGATGGGAGAGGCCCTAGAGAGTCTAAAAGTATGACTCTAGCTGAGATACCTAGCAGTGAGGGACATGGACCCTGACCTGGTCACTTCCTGAAGCCAGGCAGGACTCCCAGTGGAAAGATAAGAATAGCAACCCACTTACAAAGCCTTTGACCCAAAAGGTGTCTTGCCTAGAGAATGTGCAGGGACATAGATAGAGCAGCCTGAAGGAATGGCCAACCAATGACTACCCCAAATTAAGACCCATCCCATGGATGAGAACCAATCCCTGACACTATAATTAATACTCCATTATGCTTGTAGACAGAAACCTAGCATAACTGTCCTCTGAGAGGCTCCACCCAGCACTCAATAGAGAAGATGTAGAGACTCACACCCAAATAGTCAATGGAACTTGGGTAGCCTTATGGAAGAGTTGGGAGAAAGACTGAGGGACCCAAAGAGGATAGGGACTCGACAGGAAGACCAATAGAGTCATCTAACCTGGACCCATGGGGGCACCCAGAGACTGAATCACCAACCAAAGAGCAAGCACAGGAACCTGGACCAATGGGGGCACCCAGAGACTGAATCACCAACCAAAGAGCAAGCACAGGCCAGACATAGGCCCCCTGCACATATGTAGCAGATAAGAAGCTTGGTCTTCACGTGGGTCCCCCAAACAGCTGGAGCTGTCCCTGAACCTGTTGCCTGCCTGTCTGTGGATCGCACACTCCTAAATGGACAGCCCTGTCTGACCTCAGTAGAACAGGATGTGCTTAGTCCCACAGCATCTTGATGTGTGAGGTGGGAGATAGGATGAGGTGGGGGCATTGGCAACCAGAGGGGTGCTTCCCCTTCTAAGTAAATGGGAGAGGAATTACGTGAGTGGGTACTGGTAGGAGAGGAAGGGCTGATACTGGGTTATAAAGTGAATAAGTAAATAAATTTTTTTTTAAAAAATGAAGGAGATATTTGATAATGTTGGAGTATTATAAAGGTTTATGTATAACAGTGAAATGGTGGATATATTTTATAAGTTTAATAGTTTTGAAATTAATGTTGAAATGTTTTAAAAATGCTGTGAACTCAAACAAAAGAGAAAGAAAGAAAGGAAGTATGAAAGAAAGAGAGGATGGAAGAAAGAGAGGAAGGAATGAAGAGAGAGAGAGGAAGGAGGAAGGAAGGAAAGAAGGAAGGATGAATGGAAGAAAGAAAGAAAGAAAGAAAGAAAGAAAGAAAGAAAGAAAGACAGACAGACAGACAGACAGACACGTTTTCACAGAAAGATAACCGTGACTCTGAGTAAATTCCCAGGATATGAATGAAATCAAGGTAAGATGAGCATGAAGCAGGCACGTGTCTGCTCAAGGCAACCTTACCTTTCACCCTAGAGGGTCAGGGGAGAGAGATTTTCTCTGAGTGTAGATTTCCTCAGAGTGTCCATCAAGCCCACATGCTCCTCATTAAAGACAACAAGGGCACAAAGAAGCACCCACACATTCCACATTTGATATTAACAGAGAAAAAAAAACCTACCTGGAGCTTCTCTAGCAGCTCTGTAGGTACTATTTGCACAGGGTGAGGAATGAAAATAAATGTTGTCTTTAACTAAGTAAGCAGAAAGGCGTACTTTTCTGTGATGTAAGGATAGTAAACTCACAAGAGCTTATCCAGGAGGGCAGTGCTACTGATTTCTCCAGAGAACTTTTAAAATGGAGCATTTCACACTGGAGAGATTGTTTGGTAGGTAAAGTGCATGCTGTACAAACATAAGACCTGACCGAAAATCCCTGGCACCTGTCTGAAGAGCCATACATGATTTCATGGGCTGTGACCCATGGAACTGTGGTGATGGAGACAGGAGATCACTGGGGTTTGTTGGTAACCAGCCTAACTCCAGGAACAGTGAGAGAACCCTGTCCAGTGATGAGTGACTGAGGACACTTGACATCCTCATCTGATTCCCTGCAGCACATAGGGACACATGTGCTCACAGGTGCACACACACACAAGCACACACACGTGCATGTACACACACACATATACAGACACACACATACACACATGCACATGTGCACACACACACAAACTTTAAAAATGAGAGTACCTTTGCACATGCATTCTCAACACTCTGGTGCAAGCAGCATCCACCTGCAGCAGACAGGGAACACACGAGTTAGACAGGGTGTCCTCATCGGGAAGCAGCCAAACTTTGACATTGGAATACAACCTCCTACAATTGGTGAGTTTTATAACAGAGAAGAGAACGGATTTGAATAATTCAAGAGGAACTCATAATTCTAGAGCTAATCAGCAAAGGAGCAGTTGAATGACTAATCCAACGTTTGATTACAAACAACAAAGGAAACAAGGCACAGCCAGTGTTCAGAAAATTTACAGTAGAAAGGCCTCTTGCTGAAGCACAGAGACTGATAACTAAGCAAGCAGGTATAGTTCCAAAGCTCCTTAAATAAAGCCAAGGAACTTGCAGGTGATAATTTATAACACAGGGAGTCAACAATGGCCTTTTCAAATTCAACCATTTACCACATTTTCAAAACAAGCCACGGGAGGCCTGGAATAAGGCACAACTTGTTGTCCAACCACACTGTGCATTCTCATTGGGGAGAAAAGCATTGAAAATGTCAGAGACACTGTTTGGGTGACCGTCAAGACTTCCAATATCTCCTAGACAGGGGCCATTAACCGAAAACAATATGGCATATTTGACACATGTTTGAGCTAGCTAAGGTAGAATCTAAACCTGGGTCAATTACAATTAGAAAATAGATCACGTATGTGGACAAGATCAATGGCATCACTTGTCCCCTACAGAAGCCACCTCTGGGAGAGAGAGGCAAAGTAACAGACTAATGAGATGATGTGGAGTGAGCTACACCAGGCTTCAAGATGATGGGCTTTCTTGTGGACTAGTGGTTCGTGTTAAATGCCCCCAGCTGGTTTGAGATAGATAATGTATTTTAGAAATAAAGTTACTCCAATATGAGGTGCTTAACTGAGTTAAAGCCACATTCCCTCTGTAACATGAACTCAGGAAAACAGGCCTGGACCTTAAAGTTTATTTTTTTAAACTTTATTATTTTTAATTATATGGGGTATTTGTGCGTGTGTGTGTGTGTGTGTGTGTGTACACATACATGCACATATGCACATGCCCATTCCTATATGGGTGTGTGTATTATGAGTGCAGGTGCCCTTAGTAGCCAAAAGAGGGACTCAGCTCCTCTGGAGCTGGAGTGCGGACAGTTGTGAGCTGCCTAACATGATTGCTGGGCACTGAACTTGTGTCCTCTGGAATAGCAGCATGTGTGCTAAAGCACTAAGCCAATATTCCAGCTCTAAAAGTTGGTTTTTCGTTGTTAATATAATAATAGAATCATAACAAGAAAAAAAAAAAGAGATGCCATGTATTCAAAGACTTAATTTTATGGATGGATTAAGTAAAACACTGAAAATCATCAACCAGTTACAATGCATATATATGTTAGGTACCAAATGAACATTTTATCCACTGAACCACAAACATGTCCATCAAAGCCTGGAGAGAAAGAACCAGGAGTGGGAGGCACACTTAGAGGCTTTGAAATTCTAACTCTAGGCATGAATAACTCCATTAATTCACCACTGTAATCTTACTTAGCCATGGATCCTGGCTAATTGTTCTTTACAACAAATCTTCGCTATTTCTGCTACTTGTCTAAAGTCTGAAATTCATTCCACATTGCTGATAATGTTCTAAGACAAGGTATTTCCCCCACAAGAGCTTGTCAGAAAAGGGCCTGCTAGAACCCATGAACATTGCAGTCTGTCACAGCTACTCTACTCTGCCACAGTGGCATTGACAGAGAAACACACAATGTCTAAAGGGATGATCAGTCTTGTAGAGCACCAACATGAAGTTGCTCAAACACTCAGAGGTTTGGATTCTCCACATTATCATGTGTAATCGCATGTTCTTCCTTTGATTTCTTTAAAAACCAACTACTTCACTGTTTAAAAATCTCACTTAGCTTGAGGGTTCTGCTAACAGCTATAAATCAGAACTTGGACAGGGGCTATAAGGTACTGACTCCTGCTCTAGCAGTGTGGCTGTGATGTTATTTAACACCACATGGAAGGGTGACTCTGAAACACAATAGGACAAGGTTCATAATGGACAGATTCAGGCACAGAGGGGGTCCTGAGTTCTGGCTGGAAAGCTTGGTCTTGCAGAAACACCATTATGTAAGATTTGAAGAATGAGTCCACAGCTTTCTCTAGGAGGTGGGCTTTTCTTCAACAAATGCAAGGCAAAATACTCTGGCTCTTCCTTTATCTGCACAGCCAAATGTTAATTGAACAATAAGGAATTACACAGCCAATTCCAAAGAGCATGTGCTCCTAAATGGGAACCAAAAGTGAACTACTACACTCATCTCATTCATATATATGTATATATAAACCATTCATATATATATTACATCTATAATATACATATATATGCATATATATGTATACATACACACACACACATTATATATATATATATCAAACTTTATTGAATCCCCATCTTGGAGCTTAGTGGGATGTTAGGGAGAAATTTGCAAGCCACAGTTATTCTCAAGAGATAAAATACACTCACATGCAATTAATTGGAAGAGATTCGTTAGTTTGAGCTCTTAATATTTAAGAGCCTTGACTCATTCTCAGAAAAAAAATTCCAGGATTCACTACATGAGCAATGAAGAGGGGAGGGAGAAGCAGGTGGTTCAAACTGCTGAATTCAATTTCTTCCCTGACACGGAAATGTCTACAGTGCTGCACACTCTAATGGGACTTTTAACCATCTTCAGTTTTGTCAGAAAATGCTCTTCTTTTCTCTGTTTTAACTAGATGGCAGGGACCAATTAAATTAATGAGCCTCACAAAAGTATTTCCCTTGGAAATGGCAGGCTGTATTAATGTTTTCACAGTGCAGTTTGGAGCTGTAAGCTTCATTTTTGAATGTCTATGTTGTAAGCAATACTTCCATGTATGACTGGTCCCACCAAGGCATATATGAAGAAATGCAGTTAATGTTTTATTGCTGCACACAATTTAGACACGTATGGAAACTGGGCTCCAGTTAAAGCATTAGAAATGTGATTGGCATTATGTGATATCATTTAGTCAAATTAGTTATTGAACTGTGAAAAGCACATTTTCTTAACTTATCATGAAAGTATTAAAATTGCTAAATGCATGTCTAGTCACATGGTTTCAATATTGCATGCACACTTTGATAATGATCTATTAACTGCTTAGTAGTGTTCCTTGAATATTATATTTTGATTTAGTATACACTGAAGAATGAATACACATGTATTACATTATTCTTGCCCTATAAAAAAAAATAGATCAATGGTAGGTATATGTGTCGGAGCTGAAGTTATAACTAAGATCTTTAAGAGTATAGTATTTTTCTCAATGCTACATCAAATGTCTATTTATGTAGAAAAAAGATTATCAAATCAACATGTTTATTTATTTCAGTATAACCTGTTCCAGTCAAATATTTTCTTCTTCAAACAATACTTCATACCTCATTAATCACATAGAATATTTTAGAGCTTGTATGACTAAGAAGTACTTCTGATAAGCTGATCTTATTAGAAAGTATTGTAGTATTGTAGTAAAGTATTGTAATCTACCTGTCCTATCTATTCTTCAGTGCATCCATTCTGGTTACCCTAGAAGATTCCTTTAGATCTGCCAGGACCAGCCTCAGCTTATTCTCCCAACCCATTTCTATTCCCTTGAGAATCACTGACACATGTGATAGTCTTAATTCTGCATTCATCACCCTCCACAAAACTGGATGTCTAAACCTACTTTAAAGACTTTCAGAGCCAATTCCCTTTTTCTGTGTTAGCTTATCACCCATCTGTCCCATTGAACAGATCTTGTACTACTTATAATCTGAACCCAGAGTGCCAACCAGAACCTGGAAACCCAGAATGCCTAAAGACTGAAAACCAAACAACTTTAAGCTGGTTCACAATATGAACAAGTGGGGCAACAGTAGCCCAAGAAATGAACATCTATCCAATAAAGGTGAGACCATATATTTACACAGAGAAATACTACAAACACCAAAACTCCAGATGCCTAGCTCCCAAGACAAAAACACAAACACAGATAGCAAGGACAATATATCTCTTCAAGATATCAGTACCTCTATTGAAATAGTCCCTGACCAAAAAAAAAAAAAAAAAAAATCAATTTACCTGCAGCACAAATCAAGAATTTCAAAATAGCAATAACGAAGAAAAAGCCAAACTAAAATAAAATTCAGAAGGAAAATACAGGAAGTAAAACAAGATGCTCAAAGGAATGTATCATCAACAAATTAAATGAAGGGTGAAGGAGAAGTTCTGGTTTTGAAGACTTGGTAAAAAGAAATGAACAACTCAGCCAAAGCAAATGTTAAATCTGAAAAATCTAGGTGCAAAGCATCCAGGAAATCTGCTTCACCCTGAAAATACCAAACCTATGAATAATAGGTATAGAGAACCCAAGTCAAAGGCACAGAACATATTTTTAAGAAAATCATAGAAGACGATTCCCCAAATCTAAAGAAAGTAATGTTTATTGAGTTTCAAAAGGCATATAGAAACACCACAAAGACAGGACCAAAAAATAAATTTTCCATAACACGTAATAATCAAAACATGAAATATACTAAGTAATGAAAGAATATTAAACAATGCAAGTGAAAAACATGAACTTATTGGTTACAATAAAACTGGACTGTTCCATGGAGACTTTGAACACAGGAAGAGCCTGGACTGATCTTCTACAACCAAGAACAAGAAATCAAGAAAAGCAAAGACTCCTGCTTGGACTGTTATACCCAGCAAAGCTATCAGCCATAATTGAAAATGAAAGTAAAATATTTTATGATAAAAACAAATCTAGGCAATTTATGTGGGCCAATATAGCTTTACAAAAGACACCAAAAGGAAAAAAATCAGACTGAAGAAGCTCAAGATGATATAAGAAATAAATAATCTTAGAGTTGACTGGAGAGAGAACAAAAAAAAAACCCACTAATAATAACAACACAACAACAAGGACAAAATAACAGAAATTTATAATTCCTGTTCAGTAATAACTGTAATTGTTAGTGGCCCCAATTTACCAATAAAAATACACAGACTAAGAGATTAGATTAGAAAACATAATTCATCTTTCTGCTGTCTCCCAAGAAACACACCTCACTATCAAGGATATATAATACCGGAGGTGGGTGGGAATGGTAAGAGGTATTCAAAGCAAAGGGAACCAAGAAGCAAGCAGACAAACCTAATTTATTATCTGATAAAACAATTCAAACAAAAAATAATCAGAAGAGATAGGGAAGTGCATTACATACTTGTTAAAGAAAAAATCCACCAAGAGGACTACAATTCTAAACATTCTTAACTAAACACAAAGGCATTCAATTTCATAAAGGAAATACTACTGCATTTAAATCACATATTGACCCCAATACAGTAACAGTAGGTAAGTTCAGTAACCTACCTTCACCAAAGGATAGGTCATCCAGACAAAAACCAAACAGAGACATTGCTGTAAAATAATAGCCTAAATCAAATGGACCCAACAAAGCTCTGTTGCAGAATATTTGATCACACTCTGAAACACACGATTGTGTTGTTTGCTGGGAAAAAAAAAAAAAAAAACTGTTTCTAGTTGTCGTATGGCTCAGCCCTAGAACACACCTTTAATCCAAGATCTTTCTTTTTGTGGGTTAAATAAAGTCAACCATAGATCAAGAGGTGGAGCAAGCAGTTAACAGGGAGTGAACATAGGAAAAAAACATAGTCAGAGAAAGTCAGGAGGACAGATAGAGAAATGCACAGGAAGTGGAAGAGAATGACATTCAGTGTGACCTGTTTTTGAGATACATGGAAAAAAAAAGCTTCCATTTGGGATGTCATCTGAGAAGAAAGGTCAGCTGGGTACTTTCTCTGCCTCTCTAATCTAGCAGGCGTTCACCCCAGCATCTGTCTCCCAACACTTTATTAGTAAAATTGAACATTTGGGATTCTGTCAAATCAAGAGACCTCTACACAACTTTCCACCCGAACACTAAAGAATACACTTTCTTCTCAGCATCCTATAAAACTTTCTCCAAAATTGACCACATATTAGAATACAAAACAAGTCTCAACAAATGTAGAAAATGGAAATAACTCCTTATATCCTATCTGACCAGCAAAGAGTGAAACTGGACATCAAAAATAGATACAGCAGAAAGTATACAAAGTATAAAAGGTAAATAACTTATTACTGAATGGAATATGGATAGGATAGAAATCAAAAGGTAAATTACAAGCTTCAAAATAGCAACATACTATAGGACATAATGAAAATTGTCTTAAAAGTTCACAGCAGTAACTGCCTTCATCAAAGAACTAGACAGATCTTATATCTTATATCAATAACTTCATATGCTTGAAAATGTTATAAAACCAGAAGAAACAACATCCCAAAAATGTAAATTGGAAGAAATTAAATTCAGTGCTGAAATTAATGAAATAGAAATAAAAAACTATACACATAATAATAAAATAGAACTAAAAGAAACCTTACAAATAATGTATGAAATGGAAAGTTGGTCCTTGGTGGGGGGCGGATCAAGACTGGCAAACCACATTAGCCAGAGAGAGAGAGAGAGAGAGAGAGAGAGAGAGAGAGAGAGAGAGAGAGCGCAAGCAAAGGTATAGGTCAATATAATTTGATATGTAAAGGGAGACATTACAATAGACACCAAGAAAATTCAGAGAATTATAAGGACATACTTTAAAAATCTATAATCCCTCAAATTGAAACACCTAAAGGAAATGGATTAATTTCTTGATGTATATATGACCTAAAAAGGTTAAATCAAGATGAAATAAACAATTTAAACACACTCACAATCCCTAGTGAAATAGAGGTAACAATCAAAAATTTCCCAACAACAGTAACAAAACAATAGAAACAGATGAATAAAGTACAAAGTGCTACCAGACCTTCAAAGAAGAACATCTATACTCTTCAAATTATTCTTCTAAAAAGGAACTGAAGGATCATTACTAAATTCTTTAATAGTCACAATTACCTTTAAAACATAATGACATATAAAATCAACATCAACAAAAAAAATACATAGACCAGTATCTCTTGGACCATAAATGCAAAATGTTCAATAAAATACTTGCAAACAAAGGGTGGCACAGAGCTTCTGGAAGGAGTTGATGGGAAACAATATTATATATTTAAAAAGAAATATTTTATGGAGTTCCCAAAAAATACATTGAAAAAGAAGAGAAAACAGGATTCCTAATGATGTTTGCAAGAAAAGAGACTGCTGAGGGTGCAATGCTGTTGCTTCAGTGTTCACAGAAAGTCCTCCTAGAACCTTCAGGAGAGGGAGCAAGAACATGAGCATTCCGAGAAGGTTGAAGCACCTAGCACCATGAAACCTCAGTCTAGACGGGAAGGACCTGCATGGATGGAGCTGTCTATAAGTGCACTGTTCTTACTGATTATTTGACTGAATACCAGTCTTCATACAAGATGGGGAAGTCCCTTGTAGCTGATCATAATGACTTTTTGGAAAACAATCAGGTAAGCTAGGAAGATCTAAGGAAAAAAATTGCCAAAGCTTGCACAGGGTAGCTTTCAGATGCCCCTGTGCTGATCCAGAAGTTATAGGAGACACCAAGCACCACAGGATCAAAGATGAACTTGATGAGACATAAAGCAAACACACTGATACATTACAGAAAATGCGTGATGCCAAGAGACAGTCAGTGTAAGGCTGTTCTATGGATATGATGATCGATGAATCAGGCAGCATCTTGTACGGAAAAACCCAGAGATAGCTCAAACATGAGTTCTGAGGAGGGACAGGCTAATGGGGAAGCATAGTTTAAAGGTTAAGCTGCTGTGTGCCACACATTCCATCATGTGGGAGTAAATGAGTCTTAGACCCTCCCCCACACTACACACTGAATTCTGTCATGGGATGAGGGCACAGCTGCAGGAGAATGCAAAGCAGTGCATCTCTGGCAAGAATACTGTCAATCAGCAACATATTTCTGAGGGTGTATGGGGAAATGGCACAGGGCACAAGTGGGGAAAGCTGCAAAGATGGCCACAAGGGAAAGCATGAATTGGGGCTTAAAGTGAAAAATGACTGCTCACCAAAAAAGATACTCAAAGCAAAAGGTAAGTCGCAAACTGAAAGATAACCATCTGCCTGCAATCCCTTTGTTTATCAAAGGCCCCATATCCAGAATACGTAAAGATTCCCTAACATCCTGCAAGACAAGAGATCATCTGACAGAACAAATAGAAATTAGACATTCACAGAAGAGAACCTCAGATGGTTGATCAACATTGTTCACCCTGCTCACTAGACTAATGAGAACTAAAAGAACACAAGAGCTGGGTGGTGGTGGCATAAGCCTTTAATCCCAGCACTTGGGAGGCAGAGGCAGGCAAATTTCTGAGTTCGAGGCCAGCCTGGCCTACAGAGTGAGTTCCAGGACAGCCAGGGCTACACAGAGAAACCCTGTCTCGAAAAAAAAACAAACAAAAAACAAAAACAAAAACAAAAAAAAAGAACACAAGAGAGCAATTAGCAGAAGCACAGCACTGTTAAATGAAACAAAACCCCAAGTTCTGTTTCATATGTGAATGTGAATGAACATCAGTCCAATGGTGGGATAAGAACACGCAACCTGCTTTGGATAATGGCTGGGCTCTACCTAACAGATGAAAAAAACATTTCTCTTCTAACACATCCAGTAATGCTACTTCTGAATTCTGCACTCCCAAATGAGTATCTGTTTTCTCTATGTTCCATACAATCCATAACAACCAAAAGCTTGGGAATAGCACGTAAGATTGATATAATCATTAAGTAAGGCATTAAGTGTAAGTCTTGTTTCGGACAATGTTCGTTTGGTTGGGTTTTGTTTTGTTTCTAGGGTCTGGATCTTGCAATACTGTCTAGGCTGGCCTTGGGATCCCAGTGTAGCTCATCCTGGCCTGGAACCCACTAGTTGTCCTTGATCACGTGAGCTTTACCTCCCATGACATGGGATTATGGGAACTCATTCTAATATTCAGCTTTGGGTTGTAATATTTAATGTTCCTTTGAACTTGTTTAGTGACTTGAAACTATCAAGGTGTAATTTATGTTTCTACAAATTACCTTCTTTCTGATGGCTGAATCTGGGGAGTCTATAGAGAAGGGATACAAATAATACACTCAGAAATGAGCCAGCACTGCCATCAACCCTTCCCAACACACATAGCGGCACCTTTCCCTTCTCAGTTACAGCAAAGAAAGAAAAAAAAATGATAGCCAACATTCTACATGAATTTTCTGGTCCTTAAGTTTCTGAGACTCTTGTTTCTTTGCCATCTGTGACCTGGGCAGACCATAGGAAGTCTTATCATATATTTATACAGTGTCTATAGATTTGGTTGTCAGATGGCATGTTGGAGATCACGAGTCTAAAGGACTAAGGTCACAGAACAGCCTTCCACCATTACCCTGTCATGGTCCCAATTAATGTCAACCATCACTGACAGCATTAACCTTCTGGCTCTGAAGATATGAGTAAGTCTGTTTTCTCACCTATGAAAGTCCTGTCTATCTGTTGGTGTCATTCTGCTCTTTGGTAGTAAATCGCTGAGCCAAAATAAGATGTTGCATGTTTTTTTATGTAAATTGTACAGCAATATTTTGTGTAAAACTTACCACAAATATAATGGCTTCAAATGACACCAACTTAAATCATGTCACTGCAATCACAACGTAGGAGTCTGAGCATGGTCAGGTAACCCCTTGACCAAGGTCTCCCTGTATGACATAAAGATGCTGCTGGACCATGATCTTCCCAGGAGCCTACCTTTCCTTCCAAGCTCGTGCAGGTGATCAGCAGAAAGCAGCTTTCTGGGACTATTGAGCTGGCGCTCCCTTTCCAGACTGGCTGTTAGCCATGTCTGCTGTGAGCTACTATAATAGAAACAGGCACCTGTCTTGCTATGTAACAGGTGAAAGCACAGGCCTTTGCTTCTGCTCAGACCTTCTACTCCGACATAAGCATGCTCTCGGGAGAATCCCCTGTTGGGATTGACTCCAAGTCTGTAGAGGAACAGCTTGCACATGAGAGGGAATTACAACATGAGTACAGATTTGGTCATATGGGTGGAAGTTATGACCACCTTACAGATGGAAAAACAGTGGAGCTATCTTGTAATTCTGTCTCTGACTGCTTCTCCTATCATTTGCTCATAAGGATTCTTTACAGGAGTTGGACAGAGATCCCAGTAGTTAAGAACAGGCACATATTGCTCTATAGAGGACCCACGATGTGTTCTCAGCATCCATTTCAGAAGACTTACAACTACTCTTAACTTCAGATTTAAGAGATATGATGTCCTGTTCTAGAATCTACTGGCAGGCAGCTGCACTCACTCATGTGTGTGCATGCACACACACACACACATCATTAAAATAAAATAATTCTTTATTCTAAAGGGTTCTTTATTAATCCCAGAGACAAGCTGTCTGTCAGACACACACATGAAAACTCATGTTTCCATGAAATGTATGTTCAAAAGCAAATGGTAGCTGATCGGTTGTTCATTTTAATTTGTGCTTTTTGTCGGCTCCTTAAAACTATTTATCTTACCCAAGATTATAAATGTTTCTTCTTAGAAAAAAAAAAAAATGCCAGAAAACTTAGAAGTGCCAGAGTTCCAAGGCAGTAAGAGAGGAAAAAAATATCAACAATTATGTAAGCTGTGGGATCTGAGAAGAAAATTGTATTACATTGTTACCCAGGTATCACTGAGAAAAGTTAAATAAAAATGGACCTGTGGGGAAACATACAACATAACATCACAATTTCTTAATGGAATCAAAACTGTCTAGGACATACTGCATACATGGGTTTCTCATAAAACCATGTCTTAGTACATCCAATTTTCTTAGTACAACATTGCACAAAATATTTAGTTTTTAACTCTGTAGGAGACACTGGAAAGAGCTTCATAAGGGAACATGAATGACGTCCTCGTAAATATGGTGTTTATAACTTATTAGAAGTGACAAACATCACTATGTAGTAATCAAAAGGGTAAGGATGATATCTCACAATGAATCAAAATTATAGTCACAGTTATCCTGGGAAAGGCAATCCCAGATATCTATCTCATACTTGTGCTGTTGAAACAGAAGCCACTCCTCCAATAGGACTGTCATTCCAACAGACAAGAACACACCCCCATTCAAGCCCATAGAAAAGTTTGAAAGCACCTGAAGAAGAGAAATAGCTGGATATTGGACCTCACATGCAAATTTGTTTCTTATCTATATCTAATGTTCTTTCTTTATGCCTTTGCACAGGTGTTGAGTGTTCTTGAGCGAGAAATCTTTGGGATTTTGGATTGTTTAGTAACATGTAATATTTGCATGTGCAAAACAAGCCATCTTAGGATTGGAATCCATACCAAAACTGGGAATTTATATGTGTTTCATATACTTAGTACACCCACAGTCCAGCCAGAGAAAACATTACCCAAGAATGTATACTCCAGGACTCCAAGGGTGATGGTCCTGGGTGTAGCTGTGGAACTGCCTAGCTGTGGTACAGTGTAGAACTCAATTATCAACTTCTAGAGATCTCATGCTTCAGAAAGAGAGAGAGAGAGAGAGAGAGAGAGAGAGAGAGAGAGAGAGAGAGAGAGAGAGAGAGAGAGAGAGGGGGAAGTGAGAAAGACAGACAGAGAGACAGATAGAGACAGAAAGAAGATATTCATATGCATTTGTGTAGATGCCAGAAATCGGGATCAGGTATATTTCTTAGTTGCTTTCCACTTCGTTTTTTGAGAAATGTTCTCTCACTGAGCTGGGAGTTCATTAATTTGACCAGACAGGATGACTAATGAGTTACAAGGATTCTGCTGCCTCTGTCCCCTCTCTGACTACAGGCATAGGTCACTACTGCTGACTATGGATGCTTAGGGTCCAAACTCAGATCTCTATGCTTATGTGATGAGAACTTTACTCACTGAGTCTGCCCTTACCCACCCCAGCCCTAAATTTTCAAACAATGGTGAACAGCCTGCATCTGCATAGTATAACAGAATACTCCCTGTTTTTAAATTCTAAAAAAAAAAAATCCCTTTATAAACATGTTTTATTTTCTTTTAACAATAGAAATGCTACAGTTAGTAGCCTTGTGCTACTTGCTATCTTTCAGCAGGAATCTTCTCAGGGAAATGATTTGGTGACTCACCATAAAGTATAAGTGTAGCTACAGGTTCTTAGATATGATATTTATTAAATGGAGAACGTTCTCCTTGGCTCCAAATATTGGTGCATTTTTAATCAAAGATAGTAAATTCTCTCAAATATTTCATGCATCAGTCAAAAAAATAATTTTGGATAATTTTGAAGTTTTCATATAAACTCAAAAGTCGTTGCAGATGTACTTTAAACATTTGAAAATTAAATTGGGTCAGTAGCAACGTCGACATTCCCATGAAACACATGCTGAATTGAGCCAAAAGTTACAATTTCCATAAGTCTCACTTTGCATTTAGTAATCTTAATTTTTGTACCATTATCATCATTATTATTTTAGAATGATTTTATATAATAAAACACATATGTGATTTGCACTTATTTGTTATAATATTTACCAGACAGCAGAAAATAGATGCAAACACAAATCAAAGACACAGATCAGAACAAATAATAAAAACATGAAAAAGGAAAGCAAGTGCAAGCTCACAAGTTGTTGCGGCTGTGGCGCGCACTAGAGAGATGCAGAGGAGGTAGAGGCGTGGTAACCCTGAAACTCTCCTATCCAGGGCATGGCTTCCTATATCACGTGGCACCAGCAAGAGCCAGGGCTACCTGGTATGATGTCTGGAGCCTGTCCAAGGCAAATGAAAGAGCCTGAATCCTGCAGTGTCTGGGATGCTCAGAAGGATCCCGTGAAAGAACATAGAGAGCCAAGCAGAGACTCGGAGTCCAAGTGTGAGAAGTTAAACTGCTCTGAAGCGTGCGGGTGCCCCACCTCCCACCCCACCCCACCCCACCCCACCCCACCCCACCCCACCCCACCCCACCCAGGGCGTCAGGCAGAAACTAGTCATTCAGAAAAAAATAACAGAGAGGACAACTGAAGTATTCAACCTTGCAGTCTTTAGTCCATCTCTTCTTGGATTTATGTTATTTTATCTAGGAACAAATTTTATTTTATGGAAAGACTGTCAATAACAGAGGTAGAGAGGTTGATGGGGTAGGGAAACTGATGTTGGGCAAACCATTGTGACAAGAGGACTTTAGGCAACAGTTTCATTGTCAGTCAGACAAGGAGCTAAAATTTAATAAAAGATTTCCAAGTGGAAACATCAGCTAACACTCCATAGTAACCTGGTATAGAAGAGCGGTTGCAGTGTGACACTATCATGTAGAAAGGACCTAGGAAGAACTTACTCTTAATACGTGGAATACATTTTGTATGATGCCATCATGCAACTGGTGATCAAATGCACAGAACAATATTTGTTTGAATTGTGTGAAAAATTTGTTTGTACCTGTGTGCACACGTGTATGTGCATGTATGTTTGTATGTGTATGTGTATGTGTGAACATGTAATTATGAGTGTGTTTACGTGCCTATGAGTGTGTGCTCATGGAGGTCAGGAGAGGGTACCAGATCACCGGAAGCTGGAGTTATAGGAGTTGTGAGCTGGCTGCCTTAGGTGCTTGGAACCTAACTCTGGTCATCAGCAAGACTCTTAACTACTAAGCTGTTTCCCTAGTTCCAAATCTTTTGCTTTTGAAGACAATAAAAAAAAATTTTTAAATAAAGTAAATAAAAACTAAAAAGAACTTTGGAGGTTAACAAGTACATTGGCTTGGATTCTGATTTGAGAAAAAAAAAATCAATCGGGAGCCATTAAATATAGAAGACTATCTAATGTATTTGTTAATTGTTAGGCAATAATGTCACAATGGAGATATATGCATGCCCACTCACACATGCACAAACATGCATACATGCACACATAACACACACACACACACACACACACACACACACAAAGACATGCTGTGTAGTGAAGTCAAAGTGCCTGGCTAAACTTCAGATTTGGAGATACACTGGGGAAGCACAGGCTATACCAGGATATGTAGAACATTCCAAAAAACAGAACCAGAAAATTGAGGCACAGTTCTATACTGTTCACCTTCATGAACATGAGAAAGTTTTTGCATAAATCTTCACTCAGCCAAACCTAGGATGTTTTATTTCAGTGCAGAAAATCATTTTATGTGTACTAATATAAAGCAGAAATGGGGCTTACTAAAAGAGACTTGAATATATATTTTAAGTATAAGGGTTAAGATAATTATTCTCAACCTGTCAGTCCCAACCCCTTCAAGGAACTGAACAACCCTTTCACAAGGGTTGCCTAAGACCATCAGAAATTACAGATATCTACAATGCAATTTATAACAGCAGCAAAATTATAGAAAGTGTAGGAGGAGCTAAGGGGAGAGGAGTAAGGAGAGGAAGAGGAGGAGAAAAGAGAGGAAGAGGAGAAGGAAGAGGAGGAGCTAGGAAGGAAAGGAGAGACAGAGAACAAGAAAGGGGGGACATGGAGACTGATATTCACTTTTCTGTAGCAGTCAAAGGTAGTTGGTTTATCTAGGTTGGGTATTGGGTTACATTTCTGATTATAAGGGCATTTTGTTATTGATCATTACC
The DNA here is from genome assembly GCF_011762505.2 of Arvicanthis niloticus. Lineage (NCBI taxonomy): Eukaryota > Metazoa > Chordata > Mammalia > Rodentia > Muridae > Arvicanthis > Arvicanthis niloticus. The sequence continues at coordinate 5,655,213 of NC_133436.1, forward strand.
AAATAAATAAGCCTTTGATTAATCTTTAAGCATTAGAGTCTCACTTTTCTACCGGACCTGCATGGTTGGCGGCATGGTCTGGGCAACGCCCAGCCTTGCAGAGACAGCATGGAAGATTGACAGAGCCATCTCCCACGCTGGCGTCTCATGGGTGGCAGGGCTGGTGTCTCTGGCTGGCCATTTCTAGCTGTGGCGCGCACCATGGCGGCTGATCTAGACAGAGACACTACAGGTTAGCCCGTTGGCTTAACCAGTGGCCGCTTTTTAAAATAATAACTGCAACAAGGAAGTAGCAATGAAAATAATGCTATGGCTGAGGGCCACCACAACATGAGGAACTGTGTTGAAGGGTCGCAGTGTCAGAAGGTTGAAGACCACTGGGTTGAGATAAAGAGGGGTACTTGGAGAGAAGTAAGACATTGTAGGAGCTGCAGGACAGGCTTTCAGGGGAACATAGCACTGTGTATCTTCAGTACACTATTTTAATGGCTCTCAACTGACATCTCAAAGTCTCTGAGAAAGATGTCTCCCCCTTTTTGATGAGTGTGATCAGAGGATCACTTCAGGACTGTCCTAGATGGGATTAAAGTCTGATAAGGTGAAACCAGGAGCTCCTTGAGTTGTACAAAGAATTTAGGACATATTCTTCCCCAGTAAATGGGGCTTCTGGTGAGATTCATAGAGAGTATGGATTTATTGGTGAGAATGAAGAAAGGCCTTAAGCAAATGTCGCCAGTTTTATTGGAATTCTTGATTCCTAGCTGAATTCGATCACGTTCCTAAGTGGGGGTTTCCTTTTTATTCCTGTATCTCTACAATCGTATCTAGCTTTCTGCTCTACCTCAATAATATTCAAGAAAGGAAAGAAAAATTTAGTGTGTGATTGCCCCTACACATCACTGTTTCCACCCAGGAGCAGACCTTATAAGATTATACATACACAAGTAATAACTTTAGGAGAATCTGGCCCACTTCCTAGTACTATAGAGGACCAGAGGACCACCGTGGCTTATCATAGGCACCCAGAGTTCCTGCCTCATCTCTGGGTGATCCAGATCTGAGATCTGGAGGATCTCAGCAGGGGTCCTAGCTTGAACAGGCTTCTTGCTCTTTCTTAGCAGGCAGCTCTGATATGGACTCCAGTCCCACATTTCTGAGAATATTGATTATCCTGGCAGTTCAATCATAATGACAGTGAGTGAAGCATCCTATCCTGTTAGATAGTCTCCATTTTCCACAGGACTTCTTTCTCTGAATGGGCATCAGTAGTATATCATGCCTGCCCCTTAATTTAGAAGTCAAAAGAGACAAAGAAATTAGCACAAATTTTTGTCTACATCCTTCAGTTTGCTTTACTTTTGGTAACTTGAGTTTACCCCAAAATATATCCCTTTAGGGGCTGGAGAGATAGCTCAGTGGTTAAGAATGCATGTTGCTTATGCTATATACGTTATGCCCTCTGGTACACACACATGTGCTAAAAATAAAATAGTTGAATCTTTTAAGAATACAACAACATATGGAATTAAAAACACATTTAAAAATATTTTTTAAAATGTGTCCCTTTACTGCCATGCTATATAGACTTCATGTATGTTTCTGTGTTTGTTTGTGATTGTGTTCCTGTGTGTGTCTGTGAATATGTATGCTATGTGTATACATTTGTGTGTGTGTGTGGTGTTTATATATGTAAATGTCTGTGGATCTCTGTGTAAGTGTGCATTCATGTGTTTGTTTGTGTGTGATTGTGTTCCTGTGTGTGAATGTATGTCTGTGGATCCCTGTGTGATGTGTATGTGCATTCATATGTGTGTGCATTTCTGTGTGTATGTGTGCATTCATGTGTATATGTTTGTGTGTATGTCTGTAGATCTGTGTGTCTGTGTGTGTGTATGTATATGTCGGTGTATCTGTGTGTCTGTGTGTGTGTATGTATATGTCGGTGTATTTGTGTGTCTGTGTGTTTATCCCTATACATGTATTGATTGCTAGAGCAGTTCATGCTGGTGTTCTTCCTTTAGCTTGTTCAGTATAATGGTGTTTCAAAAAGTGCAATGACCCAAACATACCAACCTTCTGAATTAATTCTTCCAACATACACACACACACACACACACACACACACACACACACACACATCTGATATAGGCCCAGAGATGTATAAAAACACCATCTTCTGTTTTGTTTCACCTGTCACAAAGTTTTTGACACAAGATTAAATATTGGTCATCAGATGAATTCTATTACTGACTACATTCTGGGCATTCTTGAGCCATAATCAGATCTCTCAGGGTTTCATTTAATTCAACATTAAATGGAAGAATTAACATGGAAGTCATATTGATAGGGGAAATGGACTCCCTGAGTGGCCCTGTCAATACCTAAGCAAAGAGAAAAATAAAACACCAAAGGGCACTTCACTTTTGTCCACTGAATCAAACCAGCTCTGTGAAGACATGAAATTATGGCAGTCCAGACATATAAAAAATAGACCCCTGAGACAGACATATCAAAGCCCAGAGCTCTGGAGCCATCCAGAGGGCTAAGAAGGGAAGGGTATAAGATCTAAGGAATTTACCCAGGCTAAATGGAGAGACAGGACAGGCTCTGTCTGGGAAAAGCCACTCAAAAGCTTCCAGGAAGCTTGCAGGGGGTTGGTGATATATTTACAGCTTGAGTCTCACTAGCAAACACCCCTGATATCATTGAATGACCTCGAATTACAAGAAAATAATTAAACAATAGCACCAAGCCATGTCTTCTTTTGCCCACTGAGGCATAAGATTGGGAAGAGACCCATGAGAAAGCCAAGTCTCTGGGCCTCTCAACTCCAGATAAACAGAATCCAAATGTCCAGCAAAATGTTAATGAGTTCTAATCAGCAAAGAGGCATTGGGACCAAATAAATTTGCAAGTCCTGGCTGTGCCACACAATGGAACTCTTCAGTAAAGACTCTCACAGACTATTTAGTGTACTGCTCATGATAATTCTCCCAACGCAGTGTGGCATTTCCCAAACCCATTTAACTTGGGAATATTTTTTCTGATTCAGAGCCCCCATTAGCATTAGACATTTGTGTATGGGGTGCCTCTCAATTTGGAAAAGAGTGGTGTAGGTCCATTTACATTTCAATGGATGCCTGTAGACAGCTCCTATTCTGTCTGTTTCACACTAAAACCCGCCCCCAAGGAAGCTGACTCCTGACAGGACAGAGCATAGAGAGACCAGTGTGTAGGCCCAGGCAGAAAAATCTCCATACTGGCAAGCGTGTTCCCAAATCTTTAGAACTGACAGTGTTCTGCCCATTTATGCTCAGTGCTCAGATCTGCAAAGAGCCAAGTCAGCCTGAGGGAAGCCATTGTGCTCAGAGAGACAACTGGGAAGGAAACTGAGCATGGAGAAGGCCGTAGGTGAGAAGGAGCCTGCAGGTCACTGTAGGTGGGAAACCTCAAAGATAAAAGAATGAAAACCAGTTCAGATTGACCTCATGAACCTGGATCCGTCTGCAGGGAGTCCAATGCCAGGCCATTCATTGCCGGCATACTTAAAATATAGTATAATTTGGGAAAAGGTTTCTAGGCAACAATCAGTCCAGTTCCAGATGTACAATAAAACTTAAGGTATGACTAGATAGCAACTCCTTTACAAAGAACGTATGATTATGAAGGCAAGTTCTATAGCTAAAAGAGCTAGTATCTACTGAAGTCCCTACTGAGACAGCATAGAGGTCACCAGGACATAGAATGCATGAGACATCTCCCTGAAGGGATAGGTAATGGTCTGGGGATGGAAGAGTCTAAGACAATCATTTTGGAGAATTTCGGTGAGGTCTGCCTCTACAGGTAGCATAAAGGTCACGGGGTCATTAACAAAATCACTCCCAGCTGTCTGGGCAGGAAAACAGGTATTTTAGCTCCTCCATTGAGAAAAGGGCCTGTGTGTTTAACATTTCTAGTTCCCCCAGTGATCTGTGGGCACAAGGACTTTTGTACCCCTAACAAGTAGAGACAAGGGCCTTGGGCACAAATGACAGAGAATGTGGGGGCAGGCTGTACAGCCTCCTTGGTGATCTGAGGCTCCTGGCTATCAATCCACTCAGTCTGCATTAACCCCTGGTCTCTTAGCTGTGAAAACCATGGAACCAGAAGAGAGGTGAGGGAGAGAGAAGAGAGAAGGGGACAGAGGGGAAGAATCAAATTTGTGCCTTTGGAAACACTAAGAGCTTGGTGTTGTAATCTTTCACTGAGAGATAAGGAGACAGTGCACAGAGGACAAAGACAATCAGGACAAGGACAAGGAGATACTGGCAGCAGAGTGACCTCAAGTAAGTGAAGAGGTCAGGTGTCTACTAGAGAATAGTGTGTAGAGCATTGTTCACAAAACAGGTATCATTATGGCCAGTGGTCCCTGAAATCGGAAAGGTTGGGGTTGAGAACACAGGAGAAATCAAAATGAGATCATTCACAAAACCTCATGTAAACTCATCATTTGTAAGTGAACTGAGTAGCATTGCTATGTGTAAGTTACACACACACACACACACACACACACACACACACGGCCTTCATAAGCATAAATTGAAAGAATTAATGACTAGAAAAAAATGCCATTAGCAATATGTATGAGATTTTCAGTAACCTGATAACTTTGTTAAATGTGAGTCTTCCTTAAAAGAAAATTATAATACTTCATCACAGCTCATATTAACATAGCTGATTAATAAATGTGCCGTGTTACCAAGAAGGGTTCAATCATAAGCGTGTTCACTCAACCTGATCATGCCAACAACAATTTCAACATGGGTTTTGTGCTAGGAAGTTTAATAAATGGTTCCCATTAGCTAGTCTTTCCTAGAGAAGAGAGACAAGAAAGCATCAGGGTAGATTTGTAGATATGGCCAAGGAATATGTTTCCTTCCTGTGGTTTCAACTTGGCGCTCTCTGAATTCCTAATATGATTGATTGATTGATTGATCGATTGATTTTGGTTTTTTGAGACAGGGTTTCTCTGTGTAGCCCTGGCTGTCCTGGAACTCACTCTGTAGACCAGGCTAGCCTCAAACTCAGAAATCCGCCTGCCTCTGCCTCCCAAGTGCTGGGATTAAAGGTGTGTGCCACCACTGCCCTGCCCGGCTCCTTATTTTTTTAAACCCGTTTTTGTTTTTCTAAACAAGGTGCTTGAATGATCTTTTCCTTGAGATCCATAGACTCACTTTTAAAGTTCTAGATATCTTAGTTTTTCAATTATTGTCATATTTTCTATTCGTTAGTAGTTTACTTCCTAATTCTTCTCACAGTGTCTTTTTGCAAGGACCAAGGAGTGTTGAGATAGGGGCTCCTGTAGCCCAGGCTGGCCCCAAACTCTTTATGTAGTTCTTGATGATCTTGAATTTCTGACACTTTTATCTAAGCCCCCTGAGTTCTGGAATTACACATGTGCAACACACACCTGGCTTAACCCTTGTATCTTTTATGTCCAAGTAGCTGTCGATATAGTGACATTTGTTTAACATCTCAAATGTGTTTTTCTAGCACATGATCATGAAGATACTACTGTTTAGTCTGTTTAGTATGTTTCTAGCTGAACCTTCATACAGAGAAGGGCTGGAATCTCCTTGGGAATGATGAAGTCATGACAAGGTAGTTGCATTTCTACCCACCAAACTTCTGATTCTGTGACCATTAGGGAACAGAGTTCTATATAAAAATATGATGGGGACACAGATGTTCAAGTTATACCCATCTTGTTATACTTTGAAAAGTTTGTCTTCTAGTGTTATTGAGATGCATGAAACTGTACAGTAAAAAAATTAATTTCATTTTTTCATAGGAACAACAATTTTCCAGCATCATCCCCACTTTGTCTGTGCTGAGAACAGCAGAGCTACACCAGGTCAAGCAGCTTAGCATTTGTCCAGAACTTTCTAAATCACTTCTGGTCTGTCTCTGACTTACACCCAGATCTTCCTGGACAAGAGCACAATGCATTATTTTGTATATGTTTCTAAATGTACCTCCTAGGAATTTTTAAATTGCATATAAGGCTCATACTCTATTTCTATTTTATGGGCTGATATAGCTCTTTATAAAAACCAAGTCTTCCTTTCAAAAGTTTGTTGAGTCATTTCTTTTCTTTTTTTTTTATTATGTTGACTGGATGCTTAAAATCCATGTTAGAAAGATGTAATAATGGAGGAAAAACAGTTATAGTTATATCCCTGGCTATGAGGCTGGGTAGCATCTCAACATAAGAAAGGATATTTATGTAAAATCCTTATGTGGTCTGCATTACTGCATGGCAGTTTCCCTCTGTTCTTAAATTGCTAGGATCTTTTTGCTTTGTTTTAAATTACATTTGGGTATTGTAATATATTTGCATGAACTGGTTATACTATGTCTGTTTTCTAAAATTGAACCAACCTGTTACTCTTGTAACACTCTAAATTTGGTATGTGTGATTAATACATATGGATTTTGTTTACTTAGTTATCTGTTCTCAAGACTGAATGACCCCAGCACTCATACACGCACATATATATATGTGCATGTGCACACAATCATACATGTCCAAATGTGTTCACACAATTCACACATGCATATTTATTCATACATATATGCTCATATTCACATAGTTACATGAACAAATCTACACAATTATATTCATGCACATATGTATAGACACATGCAGACACATATGCACATATATGCACACATTATGCATATGCACTCAATCATGCACGAGTATACACATGAATGTATGTGCATATACTTGGTCACAGGTACACACATATGCTCATGTGTGCACAGAAATGCTCATGTTCATGTACATGTAGGTACATGATATAGGTGTATATACATGTGCATATTCTTATGATTGCACCTACATGCAAATATATTCATATATACAAATACTCTTTCTCATATATGCCCCCATATACACACTCATACTTGTATATGTATACACATGTAGATATGTATGCACAAAACTCATCTTCAAATGTGTATATACACACTTGCCCACACATGCCATTCCTCCATATTATAAATTCCTTATTTGTGCTTATTTCAAAATTTGCCTTTCTCTTTATTTATTATTTATCTTTACTATGTCTTTCCCTTCTGGGGTAATTTTCCTTTTATCAAAGCATAGCCTTTCAAAGCATAGAATACTATCAATGAGGGACTAGTATGATATTTATTTAGGTTTGTGGTGATTTGATAAAGAATGACCCATAGGCTCCTGTATTCTCATTCATAATCCGCAGCTGGTGAACTGATGACAGAATTAGGAGATGGATAGCCTTATTGGAGTGGGTGTGTCTTTATTAGAGCAGAAGGTGTGTCCTTGTTAAAGTAGGTGTGTCCTTGTTGTGAGGAGGTGGGTATATCTCTGCTGTAGTAGGTAGGTATGTCCTTATTGGAATAGGTGGTTATGCCCTTGTTGGAAGAGGTCTGTCCTTATTGGAGTAGGTGAGTGTGTCTTTATTGAAGTAGGTGTCATTACTGTAGTATCTGTGTCCTTGATGGAGTAGATAGGTGTGTCTTTGTTGGAGTAGGTAGGTGTGTCCTCACTGAAGTAGTCGTGTCCTTGATGAAGTAGGTGTGTATGTTAATATTGGAGTAGGCATGTCCCTGCTGGAGTAAGTGGATGTGTCCTTATTGGAGTAGGTATGTCCCTGCTGGAGTAAGTGGGTGTGTCCTTATTGGAGTAGGCATGTCCCTGTTGGAGTAGGTGTCCTCACTAGGGATAGGCTTTAACATTTCAAATGCCCATACCAGACCCAATGTCTCACTCTCTCTTTTGCTGCCTGTGGGATGTAAATGTCTTGGCTACTGCTCCAGCACCATGTCTCTCCACGTCCCCCACATACACACACCCCCATTGTGACAATGGACTAAGCCTCTGAAACCATAAGCAAGCCCCCAATGAAATACTGTCTTTAAAAGAGTTGCTTGGTTATGGTATCTCCATCCAACAGAACACAAACGCAATGTTTTTGCTAGAAAATGGCTTTGTTTTCACCCCTAAGATGTGAATTTACTTAGCTTATGCTGCTTAATTATAATGTGTTCTTCTGATGGCCCCATCTCTCCTGCTGCCATTGCTTCAAGTTGCTAGGTATGTCAGTGGCTGTCAGTCAGGCAAGCAGTCTTCAAAGGATCTCACCTTCGCTTACTTTCCTTTGTCAATCTGCTACCTGATGATTAAATCTTCAAGGATGCAGACCGCAAACATGTGCTTTGATTTCATCAAAATGTCATGATTTTGACTTTTCTTCTTTTGTACCCTTTCCCGGCTTTCACATGTTTTCAATTTCTGGTTTCCCACAAGGCATGGTTATTCTACTTTCATGTGTATGGTTCCTCTATCTGCTGCATCAGGTTTATTCCAAGAGTTCCATCTAGTTTGTCATTAAGTATAGTTGGTCACTAATAATATTGCCTATTGCTTATTTTTTCAGTTTTCACCTTATTCTTCTTGAATATTTAGCTCTATTCTCCATTGAATGATTCCAGTGTCTGCAACATGTTCCCTTCAATGGCTGTTAGTCCTGCATAGGTGATGCAGTGCAGAGGATTCTACACACACACACACACACACACACACACACACACACACAGCCCACCAGCTGCAAAAGGGCACATGTAGACGTCTGAGAACAGAGAGAGCCCATCCTGATTTCTTTATGTGGTAACTTTAGACGCAATAAACTTTATTTTCTTTGCCAGTATTAAAAAGAACCTATCAATTAGTTTAAGAATATTACTTACAAAGTGCTGACGTTTTACTAAGCTAGTTAATATAAATTATTTGAGTATGATAACCATAGCAGATATGTTTTATATATTTCCTTACATGGTCTTTTCATGGACAAGATTTTTAGAGACAAAGTTTTTTTTTTTATTTTTTTATTGGATATTTTATTTACATTTCAGATGCCATCCCCTTTCCCCATCCCACCCCCCCAGAAAACCCCTATCCCATTCCCCATTTTCCTTTTTGCATTTATACACTTTTTAAAAATGTTAATCAAAGGCTTTATAAGTTTGGTAATGCTCAATCAGAGGTGTAACCCAATACCCAACCTAGATATATCAACTATCTTTGACTGGTAGAGACACGTGAACATCTGCCTCCCTGTCTCCCCCCTCTTTCTCTCTCTTTCTCTCTCTCATCACCTAGCTTCTCCTCTCCTTCTTCTCCTCCTCTCCTTACTCCTTCTCTTCCTCTCAGTACTCCTCCCACCTTAGCTCCTCCTACATATCACCCTTCCTGTTAAAATAAAACTTTTCTCTCAAAGTACAATTAGAGCATAATTATACCAATTTGTACCAGTGAGGTACAAGATAGTCCTAATACCCAGTCCATCATTTTGTTGACTAACCAGAACCTCTGTCATCTCTCCTAACTAAATCACTTAGTTCTGAACCTGGCTTTTTCCTTGGCTTTAGAATGAATGTCAGCTGAAAACCATCCACTCAAATCTTTTCTCTCAAGGTAAATAGCCAGGATTGGCTATGAGACTATAAGTCTTCAACCCCATCATAAATCCAGAATGACCGAGTTAACTAAAATTGTGGGAAGCACAAAGCATAGCTTCTAAAACTTAGCCAATTTATAGAGACCTCTGAACACTTGGACAGTCCCTATACTATAGAACGTTGGAGCATCCGATCTTCAACCTTCTGGCCCAGGATCATCTGACAGACCTTAGTGCTGCAGAATTATTAAGGGCTGATTACTCTGTCTAGGCAGATATAATCAGTTGACTATTCTGCAAGTGTGTCCTTTTCTGAACAGTAATTTGTCTGTAGATGAAAAGAGGCAATTCTTATCTAGTGGCTGTCTCACCACAACTGGAGTAACTCCAAAGATGCTCAATTTCTTCTTAGAATTCAATACAGGAAGCTGTCAGGAGCAGACAGGTCTCTAATCAAAATGAGCATTAATACAGAAATGTTTGTAATGAGACAAAGTTTTCATATTTAAGTTTCTTATTCTTCATCAATCTTAAGGTGTGTTTGGTTTTTGGTTTTGTTTTTTGTTTTTTTGTTTTGTTTTTGTTTTGTTTTGTTTTTGGATTTTTGATACAGGGCTTCTCTGTATAGTCCTGGCTGCCCTGGAACTCACTCTGTAGACCAGGCTGGCCTCGAACTCAGAAATCTGCCTGTCTCTGCTTCCCAAGTGCTGAGATTAAAGGCGTGTGCCACCACTGCCCGGCACGGGTGTTTGTTATGCTAACACAGAGAGAATGTTCTAGAAGAAATGGATAGTTTGAGTCTAATGACAAGAGGGCTCCAGTGAAGTTGCAGGCCTCCATCTGATCACACACAGATCCTTATCTCTTAGTACCATTAGCATAATGAAAATGGAGGGGGAAAAACGACCATTTTGTTTCAGATAATAATTAAGCCCACATCCTTTAGAAATGTATTTTCTAAAAAGGCATAAACCATAAAGATGTGTGGCATCCATCTTCAGAAGGAAAGCTGGATTTCCTGGCTACACAGATGCCAGGGGAATATGAGGAGCCATGCAGAGATCAGGGCAGAGGTTTACTGAAAAGGGCAGCTCGTTTTCTTTCATGATGAACCCCTCTTTCAGTTACAGGACGAAGTAGAAAGTCCTTTGATATTGTGAGATGACCTTTGTCAAAGGGATAGAACTTTTCTCGGTTGATTCTTTGCAATACTTTATATTCAGAATGTTCTTCACATTTCTGCTTGCTTGGTGCCTGGTTGCCATCTGAGTCACCACTGAAAAGTAATCAACATTTAGAAGGTCCATGATCAAACCTTTACTCCTCTTAATCTACTCCCAAGCTACCATGAGAGTGAGCTGTAAGCCTCCGCTATCATGGTCTGTTACCATGATGTCCCTTGTCACCAAGGACCCAGAGGAACAGAAGAGATCAACTGTGGCCTGAAACCTCTAAACCATGAGCCAAAAATAAGCTTCCATTTAAGTTGGTTTTCTCTGTCTTCTATTACACAATAGGAAGACTAACATTTTTCTTGTGAGCCACCCAAACTAATGCATCTGTGAATACCAGTGAACTTGTAGGTTGTGAATTACGTCCACATATAGAATTGGTTTCCTGAAATCTCCATAAAATGGAAAGTCCCTTGGGTTTCCTAGCAGTGCTGGTCTGGGCAGGCATGGCTAAGATCTCAAGCAAATGAGAAGGGAGGTCTCCTGGGTAAAGGGAAAATCGGAGAATCACATCTAGACCTTGTTCAGATGAGCAGTGCAGTGGATTCTACACCCCCACGCTGACAGCTACAAAGGGCACTTGTAGATGTCAGAGAGCAGAGAGAGCCCATCCTGAGAGCATCCCCAGAATCTAGTGATGCCAGAAAGCCGGGCTTCTCAGAGACCATGAACAACTGTATCCTGTGATGAGCAGCGCTGAACTGAAGGTTGAATTATGTGCTTTCATGACTTTTACTTTAAATAGCTTTTGCTATTTGGAAGAGAAACTAGAAAACCCAGATGAGGGGGATATTGAAGAAAAAGAACATTTACTATCCTGTGCCTTAGATAGAATAAATGTTGATTTTCTGATGTGTTTTTTTTACAACTTCTAGATTCATTTGCTGATAAATTGAAATATCCTGATATAACTTTCTCATCTATGTATCTACCTGGCATCTCTATAAAAAAATAAAATAAAATCAGACATGGTTTACACATCCTGTTGTTTGCCTGATTTGTTCTGGTTTGGTTTTGAGACAGGATCTTGTTACATAGAAGAACCTGATTGGGAGATTGTTATAAGGCTCAAGCTGCCCTGAATAGTTGATAACCCCCAGCCTCAACCTTCTAGGTGGTAAGATTACAGCAAGTGCCGCATACTGGCTGCCAGGTAGTCTTAGGGGTTTGTTTTGTGTTTTTATCTAAAATGTATAATACATAGATATTGCATTTATGGAAATGAATCCATACATTTCTTATCATTGTGAGTAATACATGGCAATATTTGAGACATATCCCCTACTTGGAAACTATCTGCCTCTGTAATGCTGAGTTTCCTTATGGAGTTCTCTGCTTCCCAGAAGTGTGGTTCCAGACTCGCAAAGGAAGAATTCCAGAGGGATGGTCACCCCATTTGATGACCTCAGCTCAGAAGCAGCCTCTTGTCAGTCCTGCTGTCCCCTACAACATAAAGCTATCACCTAGTTCAACTTGGTTTCAAGCCATGAAGAGAGGATTTCAGCGGCCTGAGGGGTCATGATCTTGCAATGTTCTTTGGGAAGCAGAATCCGCCTTGTGGGTCTCATCGAGCAGACGTCTAATGAGAAGTATCTCGTCAGTGACAGAAGATGGAGGACACCATCAGCTTCTAGTTTCTGAGTTATGTGAGTGAGGCCAGAAGCCAGGCCTTAATTATTTTCTAAATGGGTTTTTTAATTTCTTCTTTTGGGTTAGAAGATTGTTTTCATTATAGAATAATGAAATCATTACGTGAACTTAAAAAGCACAAACACACACACACACACACACACACACACACACGCACGCGCACTCGCGCACACACACACACACACACACACACACGCACGCTCACACACACATGCCCTCATGCTTTTGAAGAACAAAAAGAATGAGCCATTATTTTAACTCTCTTCACTTTTAGGCTTGGTGACAAACAGCAGGAGACACTGAATAACCTTCTAGTGGTAACTCTTCTGGATATGTTACTGTTGGAATGTTCTGCTATAAGCTTCTGATATTATGAACCGTGAGTAACTTGTCACACTGAAGGCTTGGCCAATGGGAATTTTGCAAATGAAAAACCCGGTTCTAGGCACAGCGTGCGTGTGCTTTAGGAGCAGGCACTTCTGCCTGATAACTGTTCAGATTTTTTTACACTATGGAAGATCAGTAAGTTAGGCTCCAACCCAATATCAATGAGCACCTAGCCTCCTGAATGACTTTCTGTGCCTGAGCTTTCAAGCAAGCCTCCTGAAGAGAAACTCCTTCTCTCTTTAAACAGCAGTGTCTGCATTCCAGGGTGTTTTGAAAAGCCCCCATAGAGATATGGAGGCCATCTCTTGCAGCTTCTAAACAGCCTGTCTTCAAATAAAGACACGTCATTCTTTGTAGCTCTTGCCTCACACCCCTCCTGACTGAGTTGTTTAAGAACTGGCACTTGTCTGCAGTGAGTGCATTTCTTTACAGTGAAGAGCCTTGCACTCGCTCTTCTGAGATATGTAACAGCCTAACCCTGTACTCTGCATCTTTGTCAAGAGAGAAAAATTCTTTTTTTTTTTCCTTAAACTGCTTCTACTGCTGACCATGGGTGGCCTCGCCATTCCTTTAAGTGAGGAAGCAAGGCATGAGTATGGAATGCTGCTTTGTTCTTGAAGACCCCTTGTCCTGGGTCAAGTTTAATGATTCCAATGAAAACATTGTTCACTGCAATCTGCCAATTGCATTCACCCCTTGTGTTTCCTTTCTTTCTAGTCATTGGACTCATGATGCAAGAGGATGAGCTGAGTGGATGGAGCATTCTACCGTCAACGCAGCTCTCTTGATGTTTGATTGGTTTGTGTGTTTTCTGTCTTTATTCTTGGCCATTAAGACCTGTTTTCTCTTTAAGCTGATGACCACGTGACATCCAAAACAATGGACTGGGGTACCTGCTGATGCACATACAAGGACCTGATAAATTGCCCTGTGGTTCCGAAAATAAAGATCTGCCTGGAAATGCTGGGAACACCATCCAGATACTCACAGCAATGAACGCAGCACAACTGAGACACCGGGAAGCCCGCAGTTACCTTGTAAAGCAGATGTAACTCAGGAACACAGAGAAGATGCAGCAAAAAGCCTGGTGATAAAATGTGCTCTGTAGCCAACAAGTTCGACCAGCTTATATGATGATGACAAGAACTGAAGCTGCTCATTGTCCATGGATATATTTGCCACGGGGGAAGCACACAGAAGAGACGAGTCTTACAGGAATTCTTCACGCCTCCCTGTTGTTTTTCTGGGTGATTAGAACCTATTGGTCTGTAATTAGTGCTTTAGACAAAATAGCAAGATAGAGTATAGCCACTGTAATGGTTTGTATATCCTTGGCTCAGGGAATAGCACTATTTGGAGGTGTGGCCTTGTTGGAGTAGGTGTGATCTGGTTGAAGTAGGTGTGTCACTGTGAGCGTGGGCTTAAGACCCTCACTCTAGCTGCCTGGATGTCAGTCTTCCACTAGCAGCCTTCAGATGAAGATGTTCAACTCTCAGCTCTGCCTGTATCATGCCTGCCTGGATGCTGCCATGCTCTTACCTTGATGATGATGGACTGAACCTCTGAACCTGTAAGCCAGCCTCAATAAAATGTTGTCCTTATATGAGTTGCCTTGGTCATGGTGTCTGCTCACAGCAGTAAAACCCTAACTAAGTCAGCCACCAAATATATTTAAAGTTTCTCCTGTAACCTTGAAGAAATTACCTCAGTTAGGCACCTTAGATAGTGAGTAGTTCTCTCGGGTGTTGAGACAAAGCCTCATTAGCTCTTTAACCAAATGGTAATGGTGAACCCCCTCACCAGAGCCTCTTCCCTTCATGGTGGCTCTAGGGTAGACTCCTGGATTGGCATAGTGGCCATGCCAAAGTCCTTTCTCCATCTCTTATGTTGTTTTCACTTTTGTCCCACTATATTCTCAGAATTGGGGGTGGGAGAAAGGATCAGTAAGGTAAAGAGAATATTATCTAGGGTCACTGTGACATGTTCCCTGGGTGTTCAAGGTTAACCCCTAAAAGAATATGGTGGCAGAAAGTTGGTGGGGGGCAGTGGTTTAGAACAACCTGGAAGTGGATAACAGTAGAGGATGCAATAGAAATGCATTGTATTATGTCTGAGATCATTAAATAATAAATAACTTTCTTAAGGACGACCATTTAAAAATCCTCAGATGAAGATGCTAAACTTCCATGGAAATGATCATGACCCAAGATATGGACATCCATCTCCTCCACTCTACATCTCTGTGGCTATTCTGTTCGTGGAGTCTGCAGTCAGTATAGACAAAGTCCACAGAAGTGCAGCTCACTCACATCTTGTCCTTAATCCTTTGCAAGGCACCAGGGAGTGCGTTGCTTTAGAATGTGCCCAACCCTAACTCAGATATCAAGTCACTGGGTTCACAACTAGGGAACACATAGGCTGCTTCTGGCTATTCTTCTCCAAGGCCCCATGGGCAGGCCCAATGAAAGAGGAAATGAGAGCCACAGTCTTGCAGCTTACCTCAAGTGGGGCAGGATCACACCAAGCTCCCATAGTACACGTTCCCCGGGTTATATAGAAGATGGGGTTTCTTCAACTTCACAACTTCACCAACTCATGATGAAAGAAAGGGGGGGAGTCCTCCACTTGAAGCTAATGCACAGAGGCAGTATGGGCTTGAATTTGAGGTTCATGCAAAACAGGTAGACATGACCATGTTTAGATAATTGAAATTAATGCAGGTTCTAAATAAGAATTTTTTTTTTCAATAGGGAGCTCAAAGTGACTGAAGAGAGGAACAAAATAAAAGATATTATGTTATAATCTTGTATACATTAAAATCTTCAAGTGTGCATAATGGCTTGAATGTTCTCACTGAAACTGAATTTACACTCAAATCTCCATGGTATGGTACCAGGAACCTAGAATATACGGAATCTTCAAGAAAGAAATATATTTATCAGTCATAAATTTATTTCATCAGTGTGGTTCTGAGGCTGTGTTTATCCTGGCAATGGGTCTGCCATAATCAATAGTTTGCCTCAATATATTATCTGTGTTTCCTGTGACACAGCACAATCTGTGTTACTCTGGACCCTTTGGGAATCCCCACCAACAAGGAGGCCTTTACCAAATATAGGCCACGGACCTTGGGCTTCAAAATCACGAAAGGAATAAACTGTAGTCTTTAATGAATTTCTCTGTCTGTAGCATTTAGTTATAGCCATAGGAAATATAATAGGAGATGATGAGAGAAAATAAATGCATGCATGCTTATAATATATATAATGCATTAACACTGGTAATTTCTATGTGGCAGAAATATGACATTTATTTAGCCATTTTTTTTGTCTTTATTTTCTAATTCTCAACAGTGTATTTGAATAGCTTTTATAACAGCAAAAATTTATTAAAGAAGAAAACAGGTAATAAATTTTGCCCAAGGAAAGTCTTTCTTGGTTTTTCCATTATCACAAATAACAACTCATAGCAAGTCAGAGCCAGAGGCTTTAAAAAAAACAAAGAGCAGCTATTTGAAATCCAGTGTTTCCACAAGTCACCCAGCATCTCACACTGGAATGGAATTGTGTGTCATACCCGTCCTATGATCCCGATATTTGTGAAGCAGACAGAATACTTCCCATCTGCCCATCGTATAATGCTTGCAAGTTCACGGGCTGATAATGCTAACCAGAACTTTAGATGTGTGTCACACAATGCCCAAAAGGGAAATCTACAGAGGGATGGTCTCTGACTGCCTATAGCCAAAGTAGCAAATCTTTGTCATAGCTTGTAGACACGACAACCTACTCTCCTCCAGTGAGCAGGGACAGCAGTGCCTACAGAGACCATCCAATATGCAAGTGTTCACCCTGTAACATACAAAAGCATAGTGCTGTGTCTTCTCACCTCAGTAAGATACGGTCAGATTTTTCACTGTGTGGACAGGACTGTGTCTTCCCTCTGCTTGTCAGCAAGTCCCTGACACAGTCTCACTGAGGCAGCCCCATGGCCCACACTTGAGGAAGGGCTAGACCGGTCCCTTCTGTCCCTGTTTTTTCTCTACCATCCCTGTCTTCTTTCTAGCTTTCATTCTACTACCTCGGATTTCATCCCTGGCAATTTGTTTATTCATTATGTCTTCTTATATTATGCTTTTTTTGTTGTTGTTTTCATGCTCCTTGAGAACAAGACACAGACCTGCCCTGCTTCTTGACTAATTCATCTTACAATGGCTGGTGTGTCGTACAATAGTGAGATGAATGTTATAGGGATAGCCAACCACTTTTAAAAATGTATTTAAGGTCCACTCCATGAGATGGAAACTGTCCTGGCAGTGCTAATGAGACCAAGGACCTGCACTTAGATAGATCATGAGCCCTGAAGGGAAACCTACTACTAATATTCTGCCAAACAGAAGTAGCAATAAGATGACTACTAACGAATTATCTCTCTGCCCATAGGTTAGCACATTACTAAATTCTCATCAGAGAAGCTTCTTCTTATAATAGATGTCATTTAACACAAGACCCCTAACTGGACAGCATGCACTAAGTAAGAAACTTGGGAGTGTTCAGCCCTAGATGAGATATTTATTATTGCACTCCTTCCCTCAAGGCTCGGGATCCTAATGCAGAATAGAAGTTGAAATAATTTAAGAGCCAGATGTGGTAATGGCTTCAAGAAATGCTGTTTTCCTGAAACATCAGAGTGGATTCACATTTGTACTCACAGAGATGGTGACAGCATGCAGGACACTTGAACAAGCATAAGCCACTCAAAACGTTGCCGTGTAAAAGGGGAACTAAACACAAAGTCCCACTCCTAGCTCAGGAACCATTTGCATTTGATTGTTGCTGGGAAGGAATGTGAGTTTTTCTCCAAATGGACCAACACTCTAGAGCAGGCTCTATGCCCAGGAAGTAGTCAGTCAATGCCAACTGGACTCCACGGCTTCAAACAAACAAACAAACACACACACTATAAGAATGAGTATATGAAGTTAGATGAATAGGGATCTGGGGGTAGGAGGATCTTAGAAGAGTCGGGAGATGGAAATAAAAATTACCATTGCATGAAATTCTCAAAAAAAAAAGATTTTTTGATGTCCAATAAATATAGACAGAGGCAGAAGTTCTTGGGAGTTGGGGGCAGAGAGAATGAAGAGATGAAGATGTAAGTCTGCAAATGGGCAATCGTGTACCAGGAACAATTCTAGAAAGTAAACCTACAATGTAGGGACTGTAGCTAATAAGACTTTCCCTTGTCCTAAGACTGCGCTAAGAGCCAGGGTTGTCATTGCTCTTATCACAACAGGTAACAACATGTTATGTGCTTTACTGCAGCCAGCACTCACACATATGAACTCTTCCACCTTAAGTGATCACAGCAGGACTAAAGCTCAGATGACAGGTGTCTACCAAGTATGCATGATGCCCTGTGTTTGACTCTCAGTAATATACAAACTAAATCTGGTACACACTTGCAATCTCAGAACTCAGGACATGGGAAAAGACAGCCTAGCATCAACGTGCTCTCTCTCTACTGCGTAATGAGTTCCAGGACAGGCCGAGCTGCATTACAGTAGATCCTCTATCAATAAATAATATTGGACATATAGACGGATGGATGGATGGATGGATGGATGGATGGATGGATGGATGGACAAACAGATGGAGAGGTAGATGACAGATAGATAACAGATAAAGACAGACAGATAGATGGTAGATAGATGATAGACAAGACAGAAAGAAAAAGAAGATATACACAATAAAATGAAAAAGTGAGATGGTACCTGAAAATACCTTAAAAAACAAAACTCATAAAAAGTTTTTGATAAGACTAAATTATAAATAAAAATAGAAAATAAATTCTCTCTCTCTCTCTCTCTCTCTCCCTCTCTCTCTCTCCTTCTTTCCCTCTTTTTTTCTGTCTCGTGGTAAACATTTATAGCATGTTATTTCTCCACACACTAAATCAGATGAGAATGCAGCCACTATGTTCAACTGCACCGAAGTCCATAGCAGCTACTTCTGGACAGAATGTGAAGTGATTTATTTCTTATTTTCTTCTTTAAACATTCCAGCGTGATTTAATATTTTACATTTAATCGTTCTATTGTTAAACGTGATACACGCTGTAACAAAGATACTACACTTTTCTGCCCCTTCCAAGGTTTTCTCACATAGTACTAGGTACAGCACTTAGTAGTTCAGTATATCGCTCAATGAAGTACAGAAATAATGGAAATCCTCACCCTGCTATTTCCTCAAACGAGGATGTGGCTTTAACCTTGAATTAATTGAATTTTAGAATTGAGTCTGTGTATATTCCATAAGCCTAATAGGAATTTTATGCCTGCTCTTTGGGGCTATGGCTTCTATTGTGCTGTTGGCAGCCTCAGCAATAATTATAGATATCTCTTGTAAAAACCTCTGAACTCCTGCCTGGGTTTATAATGCTATTCATGTTGAGCCGGAATTCTTTTGACTTGCTTTGTACCATGATTAGCTGGAATAAAAGATGAGTCACTAGAAACTGAAAAAAAAAAAAAAAAAAAAAAGGAGGCACTGCCTTTTCAAGAACAGGCCGTCTCTTTTGCATTCTGATTCGGAGATAGCTACTTAGCCTCTAGACTTATATTCTGTTTCAAAGGGAGAATATTTAACTTGTGCCAGGAAGTCGGGAGTTCTTCACTTATTGCTTTGTTTCGTTGGGAGAATTGGGTACTGACATAGCTGATTGAACACCTGTGTGGTGAATGTTGATATAGAAATACCAAAGGAATCCAAACTGGATAGTCAATGCACACCCAGTGTGACTTAGAACCCAAAAGGACATGAACAAAGAGTATTCTGTATGGACCTTCTAGCAAAATTCTTATGTATCTTCATCTGGAAGAAATGTCTACTTTTCTACACAAATTCCAGTCTCATTTGTCTTAGTTGTTCTTTTTCTATTCCTCTGACAAAATACATGTATGGTGATATGAAGAAGTGCCCCCATAGGATCATGTGTTTGAACACTCAATGCCCAGTTGGTAGCACTGTTTGAAGGGGTTATGAAAACTCCAGGAAGTGCAGCCTTGCGAGAGGAAGTACATCACCAGAAGCAAACATGAGAGTTTATTGCCCTGCCCCGCTTCCTGTCTTTTCTATTTCCTGTGTAGATGAAAATATGATCAACCAACTTCTTACTCCTGTTACCCACAGACTATCACTATGAAACCATAAGGCAAAATAAACTCTTCCTTGCACTGCTTTTGGTCATGATACTGTATCTCAGAACAGAAAAAAAAATAACTAATACAGTATGATTAAATCAATTTAAGGCAAAACAAGTTGCTTTTGGCTTTTCGTTCAAGGGTTTTGTCCAACATGGCTAGGAAGGCAGGTGGGTGGCAAGAGTGAGAGGCAGCTGGTCATACTGTATCTTCATTCAGAGAGATGAATACTGATGCCGAGCTCACTTCCTCCTTTGTATTCAGTCTGGCTCTGGAGTGATGATGATACCCATTTGGAGTGTCTTCCCAGCTTTAAAAAAAACTAGTTTAGAAACCCCCATAGACATGTCTGGTGTTAATCACTTCCGCTATTCTAGATGCTATCAGGCTGAGAATCCATGTTCACCTTCACAGCAGTAGGCAGATGTGCTGTCTTATCATAAGATGTCATGACTGCCCATCCATTTGAAGTTTGTAGTTTGGTATTCCCTTCCTAGCAGTAACCAGAATCTCATGTCTTCCTTCTGCACATTGTGGATCAGCATCTGTGGGTCTCAGTGAATACCTTTAGGAGATTGAATGTAACTGAGACTTGCCCTTCACTGCATTCTCCCAGCTGTCAGGCAGAAAGAAAACCAAAGATGACCTAAGGACCCGACAGATGGATACTGCTATTGTCCATATCCACCTAGTGACCAAACATATTGTCCTAAGATATCTTCATATTCATGATGGTTTCTGGAAACTTTTTCTTTTTTCCTTTGATTTACAAGGGACCCTCAGTTTATTTCCAGCATTTCATACCTCAAATAAGAGTCTTGGGAACTATTCTTCCTTGAATCTAATGTTTCTTTAGCATCATCATGTACTGTCATTCATGTGGGTGTACCAAAGAGAAACAAACAGTGCCCCTGTCAGTTTTCTTCTCAGATACTTCACAGACTCTTAAAAATAAATATACTGGTATACTCTAAGCATTTTGTGCTGGATATCTGTCCAAAATGGCTAACAACTCCCAAGAAGTTTCTTGTAGTTGTGTTGAACAAAACTCCACCTTGCAAATGCTCACATACCCTGGGATGTTTATGCTCTTTTTACTTAGACATCTTTTACATCTCTTCATTTCTTCAACACCAATCAAAGATATCTCACTCCTAGCTTGAATCTCAGAAACTAGGTATCTTGTCCTGTTAAAATTATTACTTTTCAGCCTGTGACTTCAAACATTGTCTATTTTTCTGTTACATATTACATTTGTTCATCGTGGACTGTGTTTTCAGCTGTGACTCCATTGTATCCTTCTCTATTTTATCCTGTTCTGTGTCTACTAAAAAATGTCCATTCATTTATATTCCTGTGCTGGTTCTATTTATAGAAAGCTGAATATGACTGAATACATCTCATGAGTCTCAATGCTGCTATCAGCCCTGTCCTTTTCCAAGATCCTTATTGTTTATCTTCTAGATTTATTATTACAAGAAGATAAACTACAAATGGTAATTTAAGGCTTACTCCAAAATACAATTGAGGGTCAGATTGTGATGGTGCAAGCCTTTAATACCAGCACTTGGGAGGCAAGGGCAGTAGATAGCTGAATTTGAGGCCAGCTAGTCTCAGGCCAGCCAGAGTTATATAATAAGTCCCTGTCTCAAAAGAATTAAGCTTTCTCTAGTTCAACTTTTCATTGCTAGACTGTTCCACCTTTTAGTAACTTGAAACAAGGGACTCTATATTTTTTAACAGATATTCTGCAAACTATACCAAACTGTCACACATATCTCCCTTGTATGGGTACAATCTTCTCACTTTCAAAATACTTATGTGTATAAGAGTCTGGGCTATTCTCTGTCATCTAATATCTGTAACTTCTGTTGATAACACATTCAAGGCTTATTTTGTTTATATGTAGAACTCATCTGTTAAAACAACAGTGATAATTTTTTTTATGTGAAGCATACCGCTTTGTTAAAAGAACATTCTCATATATATGCTAAACTATTATCATATATATTATAGGCTAGCAAATATAGCTGAGGGGGAATATGCTACACAGTTATTAATAAGTCTTTGTTTTTTAATATGTTTTGAGAAATTAAGGAAAGTTTTCCTCTAATCTTCTCCCATGAAGGGCAAACAAACATAAAGGGAATCATGGTGTGAACAGGAGAGCCTGCATATGACCAAACCTGCCCATCTTAGGAGTTGTAGCAAGTCACTGTGAGTCTGGTGACCTGAGCCTTTGAACAGATGAGTATGTTCCTCACATGTGAAGCTCTCAGGATTCAGTTTAGGACCACTTAACTCCAAGTTGACCGAGCATGTGCAGAAGAACTTAGGACCAGGTGCTCAAGGATGATTAGAATGCCATTATAGTATGTTCTTGTTGTTTACTTTCAGTGTGTTTATATTTTTATTTACTAACTTATACTTAGTTTAGATAGCATATAAAATAGAAATTATGCAATTGTCTACAGTGCTCTGTGAAGTTTTGAGAGAATTATATGAGACTACATATATGCATGGTATATTCTCACCCACATTCTCCTTGGCTACTCTTCTCAACTTTCATCAGACAAGCTTCACATTCCACTTATAAGTGAGATCATGTGACCTGTCTTTCTTGGATTGGCCTATTTCTCTTAACATATTTGTCTCCAGTTCCATCTGCACTGTTAGAAAGAGCAAGATGGCATTCTTTCTTTATGACTGGGTAGTATTTCATTATGTATGTGTGTGCCATGTTTTCTTTACTAATTGCTGGATGGACATGGGATCTGTTTATTTTTTCACTGTTTGAAAGCAAAAGAAAACTATAGAATGCAGATGTGATTTGAAATACTGATTTCATGTGAGATGAATATGTATGTATTGGAACTGAGAGACCATATAAGGGCTATATTTTGAGTTTTGTGAGGACTGGTGTTCTAATTTAGACTCCTTAAGGAAGTTCTAATTTACATCCCCACCATTACCATGCCTGAGGCTCCTCACATCCTCACCAGCACCTGCCTTCCCCCTCCTCTTCCTCCTCCTCCTCCTCCTCCTCCTCCTCCTCCTCCTCCTCCTCCTCCTCCTCTTCTTCTTCTTCTTCTTCTTTTTCCTCTTCTCCCTCTCCCTCTCCTTCTCCCTCTTCTTCTCCTCCTTTTTCTCCTCATCTTCCTCTCTTTTTCTCCTCCTCCCCTCCTCCTCCCTTCTTTTTCTTCTCCCCATCCTCCTCCCTTTCTCTCCCTTCTTCCTCTTTTCCTCTTCCTCTCTTCCTGCTCTTTCTCCTCCTCCTCATCTACTCCTCCTCCTCCTAATCCTTCTCCTTCCTCTCTTCTTCTTTTGCTAGTGTCCTTTCTCACTGGGGTAATGCAACACCCCTTTGTGGTCTAGAATTGCACATGTTAAATTACTTAAATTAAATTTACTTAATTTAAATTTGAGGCAGACAAGTAAATGATTTTAGAAGATCCAGTGCAGGACTGGGGAGATAGAACAGCAGTTTCCTGTTTTTCCAGAACAGGAGTTGACTCCTCAAACCCAAATTGGACAGCTCAGAACTGCTTGTAACTGAAGTTTCAGGGGATTCAACACCCTCTCCTGAATCTGTGCATGCGCACACACACACACATAATACACACACACATACACACACACACAAATAAATAAAATATAAATAAATAAAAACTAATGAAATAAATAAAAATAATGTCTAAAATTTTTTAATGAAAAATCTATTGTACTGTATAGTAGCGGCAGCTAATAAAATATACTGTGTGCTTGAGTATGTTACAGAATGGGTGTGCCAAATAGCTGAATTAGCCATTATAAAGTATATCCATATTTTATGTTGCATATCAATATACATTGTAAATAATTTTCTCAGTTAACTGAAAGTATACATTTATAAAGAAAGATAGTATCTTCACCCAAAATGAAAGCAGACCTGTCAACCTCTCATTATGGTTGAAGGGGCTTCTCTAACCTCAGGGCCCCCCAACCTAAGTTGATAGACCTCAGATAATCTATGAACAGTTACTTGCCTCCCCCTTTGTGAACCTTCTTAGAATTAGAGCTTGAAAAACTGGCAAAAATGATGTCCAAAATTCAGGTTAACATGGATGATAAGAGAAATTAGCACACCATCTTTGAGATAGAAGCACACTGCCTTCTGACATCATTAATGAACTTGGCAGAGAAACTTGTTAGCCTGCATGAGCCTGGGGCCCAGTTTTCTCATCACCTGCTAAATAGAGATTGTATTTCTTTCATTACATACATTCTGAAGATAAAAATTACACACACACACACAGGCACACACGCACACACACACACACACAGGACTTCAGAAAACATACTGAGCCTGGATTATATAGCCTGTGGCCTGGGTTTAATAAGTTTTCACATAACCACTTACCAGCTAAATGCCTTTGAGAAAGTTCCTTAATGTCTTGCCTCAGTCACGTGTAAGTTAAGTATGGACTGCTAATGACCCAATCAGTTCTCTGAGCAAGAACACCTCCTGGCTCTTTCTTGGTGTGCACTGAGCTAGTGCTGGCTGCAGAGAATGCAACAGCGAAGTTTGTCTCTGTGCATTTGCAATCAACAGAAAATGAGGGAATCTAAAGGAGTCAGTCAGTGGTTGGTGGGGTAGAGAGAACTAAAGAAGATGTTAATTCAGGAAGTAAGTTACTTAAGGACACGGAAGCTAGTGGAACACACTTCATGTTGGAATTCGGTGGACAAAGGGAAGATCTAGACACTTGTCAATCAGCAGGAGCTGAGATGAAACCCACTCCAACACAGACACAGAAAGATCTGAAGTCAAGCTCAGGCAGCTCAAAGCAGCAGTACTGTGGACACTTGGCTTGCCCTTTACATTCAGTTCTGTGTGAAGCAAATACTCGGTACTTAAAGACGTGGTGATAGATCAGAAAATGAAGGTGTTTAGACACTTGAGTCTGGTGACTGAATTAGAAGTTAACACAGTGGCATGGACAAGCACTGGTTTTGCTAAGATCTTCCAGAAGGTGCTAGGAGACACTAGGTTCCAGTGAAGGCCAGATAGGAGAGAATCAATGGCCCATCCTCAATGCAAAGGTGTAATTGCCTTCTCCTCAGGCTCCCTGCTGCCTTGATGAGATGCTTCCACACAGCAGCTGGACGGTGCTACTGTTCTCCAAGAGAACACAGTAACACAGTATCAATTTCAGTTTCCCTGCAAACTGCTTCCTGTGTTACTCTACTTTCTGTTCCAGTTTTACTTGATGAACATCAGGTGGTAGCCACAATGGAGAGATACATTTTCTGGCAGCTGTGAATGTTAGCTTGGATACATAAGCTTCTTCAAAGAAATTAAACCATCTGGGTACTTTTCCAAGTGCATTGAGTTTATTGGGGGAAGAATGTATCTTGTTGGAGAGAACAAGGAAGGAAGATGTTTCTAGAATAAATTATATATTCATGACAAGTTTAATAACCTAGAATAATCCCCCACATTGAAGAAAGAAGAGCTTTTGATTTCATACATAGTTCCTTTTTTCTCACCTGTTCATAGATTGGAACAATATCCATAACTCTACAGGAAATATTTACAAGTAGGAAATGTCATAATTATAGAGGCCCATGACACTCTGCACCAGCTCGTTCTGCAAGGCCTGCTCCTTATCAGGCTATTCCCAGCTTTACAGAGACCAGCGTGAAGACACCCCTGCTTTGTCAACTGAGCAGAAATCACAGAATAATAAACAACTTTCCTCATGAACATCCCTGATGCAGAGGACAGCAGAGCAAGTTAACAGGCCAGGCAATGCTGACATTTGTGGCCATATATCAGGCAGTCATAGGTTAATGGAAGATATTTCTATGCTCTGTAAACACAATAAATTACAAAGAAATGGCATCAAAATGCACCAGTCAGGACTTCATCTTGCACAAGCTTTTGAAATGGTGACAATTTTATAGGAGAGGAGTGAGAAGTTTGTTTTCATGCCATGGCCAAGTCTATATTGGGGGGGTCTTGCTGGACCTGTCCACTACATGGGACTTTCTGAGGGCCAGGGAAGGCTGAAGCAGGGTTAGGACAGGATGTTTTCAGGATGTCCTTGGATAGATTTGGGTCTCCCCTTTGTCCCCCAGAGCACAGAAGACTGTGATGAGAAGAAAAGACCCCGAGAAGCGGACAAATGGGCAGGACAGCTGGGCATTCTGTCTCAGTCCATTGCAGGATGGTGTCCTCTGGCATCTTCCAGTAGTGCATTCCACTCTTGGGTTATGAAACCCAGGGTGACTGCTTTCTGGACTTCCTGGGACAGGTAGGCACCATGAGTGAGATTTGTCCTACACAGCCAGCTTTTCTGGGCCTTCATAGAACAGCTACAAATGGGAGGGTGGCAGGCGTCTGCTGTCTCTTGCTGACTGTCAGTAAGTGATTACCATGAGAGGGTTCTACCTTGAGGACCTGGAGAAGCCACTAATAATAAATGCGCAGTGAAGCTTTTGGACGATGAGCAGAAAACAGTGGGCTACCCTTCAGGATCACTGCCTGCTCGTGGGCATGATGAGCACCTATGGGGAAGGACTGCCTGCACCCCTGAGTACCAGCCATGTGCCTACACTTTGGGTCAACTCGACAAGCCACACATTCCTAACCTAACCAAGGGCAGGGTGGTGGCATCAGCTAAGCAGCCAGAGTTGAACCTACTATCCCATAGAGAAGGTTGGTTCCCCACCCTCATCCCATGTGGCCTCTGTTCAACTTCTGCTGTTCCCTAAGCTCTCTGACTCCACCACCAGGGTACTCTACCAGCTGAGGATCATCCTAGGAGTGCCTTCTGGCCCCTTCTACCTCCTGGCCCCTCCCGTCATAGCACTCATGGGGTACTAAAGCACAGACTGGTATCTCTTTAAGCTGGATCAAGTCCCGAATGCAAAATCAAGTCTGATTTCATGTTTAGAGTGGGTTTATAGCTTTGAAAAATATCATTTATGTTTTTTAAGTTTAAAAGAAATGTGAAATTACAGGAGGCCATACTCTATCTAGGTGATGGACTTTATGCCATGGCAGGCATTGTAAATTGCAGGACCTAATACCAAATGGAAGTCATAGACACTTTTTAAAATGCAGGAAGTGGTTGTGGGGTGGGGGTGGGGAATGACAATCTGCAATTAAGTGTGCTAAACTATAAAGATCTTTCCTTTAGAATATTCTATTACTTATGGGTATATTAATAGAGGTACATGAATGCAGATTATGAGAAATGATATTTTGGTGGCATCTATATAATGGAGAAGCCTGTTGGTACTGCATCTAACTCGTCCTAATGCTTCCTTGGGTCGTTTTCCTACAAATATGTTCATTAGGTCATCACAATTTATGCTTTCGGGAACTTCATGGAAACCGGCCAGCTACTCTTTTTATTGCTGCCATTTCACAAGCCACTTAAGAAAATTAGTTATCTGACAGGTAAGTGGTCCTGGTGAAATATATTGTATCTAGATAAAACCAGTTCGCTTAGAGGTCTTGGGCCTATGTTTGAACATGCTTTCCTTTTTATTTAATTAATTCTTGATTTTAGACAGTTCCACACAGGTATACAATGCGTGCTGACCGCTGTCATTCTATCATCCTCTCCCATCCTCTCCTGGCCACACCCACGACCATGCTATACATCCGCTCTCCTCCCTACAACCACCCCCTCTAGTATTCATGTCTATTCATTTCACATTTGACCTACAGAGTTTAACTAGAGCTGGCTGTGTGACCATGGCATTGGCACTCTTGGCTGAAGCCTGGTGGGCTCAGCAGTGGATACTCAAAAAGGACCAAGATTTCCTTTTTCCCAGAATTCTCAGTAGTAGTCTATAGCTCAGAGGTAAAAGGTTGGGTCCTGTGAAACCCTCTTCTTTCCTTGAATAATTCTTGATAAGACCAGCCTTGTTTGGATTCAGTGAAGAAACCCACAGTTGTGGACCACGAATTGTACTAGTTCTGAGGACTCTAGAGACTGGTTCTCTGCAGCCCTTCATCCCATTTTCTGCTCTTATATTCTTCCTGTCCCCTCTTTTAGGACATTTGCTGAATCTTGGAAGGACTGGTGTAAATGTCTTCTTTAGGGCTGAGTTCTTAAGCATCATTTTTTTCCTCGTTTGACTCAGTCCCTTAGAGAGAAATTTGGCCTGGAGTTCTAAGTTCTACACAAGCAGGAGGGTCTGCCACAGACGTGGGATCCCACCTGCTGAGGACACCTGTGCCTGAGCTCACACTGAGGAAAGGCAGCAGAGGAGCTTGTGGTAAATGGCCAGTTACAAACACCCACTGAAGTCCTTAAACACCCAGCACAGTCTGTCTGCAGATTCACCTGTTCCTGGAGCCCTTAACGGTAGGACAGAAGCTGTGGTATTTCACAAAAGCTTTGACAAATCATTTCAAATATAAGTTCAGTATAAATAGAGCTAAAGGCCCTTGAAGAACAATTCGCCTAAAATCATATCTCTTCATGGAAAAGCTCTCATCCTGTCATGCTCTAGGTGTGTATAGCCGACATCTTCCACAGCCTCCCCTCTTATTAATCTCATTCTTTATCATAGGAGTGTTTGGGGTGGGTAGGTGGCAACAGTGGGTCTACTCGTCTTCCCTATCATGGCCTTGATTGCTTAATGTATAAAATTTCATAAAAGATCACTTTGAAATTTGATTAGACTTGATTAAAATATCATTGATAACTGAAGAAAACCACGAGAAAAGAGAAAAATTACAAACTTATATAACTGCTCAATGACAGGGCCTATTTTCAAGTGACAGGCCCAGAACATTCCTCTGGTTTTCTTTTGAAGGTTCTTCTCTCTCTGTTCACATGACTCATTCATTGCCAAACACTGGAAGCAACTGTCTTATCAACACATTAGACCTCTGGATGTGTACAGTGAATGCCTTTGTTAGGCTTCATGAATTCACTGAGAACAATTTCCTGAGCATCCACTATCTTCCAGATAGTCTTGGAGACACTCAAAGTACATCACCCCAAAGCTTGACCTTTGTGGTACAAGCATTCTGTGTGAGGAACGCACATGATAAACAGTAGGTGTAATAGACTCAGAACCAAGCATGCTACAAGATTATGATTATAATGATAGAAAATGCTGCATGCCAAGAGGGAACAGGGAGCCTAAGCTTAGAGCAAAGAGGGTAATGGCATTTTAAGATGTGGGTAGCAGGTATACATTGTCAAGAAAATAGCTTTGAAAAATGCTGGTTCCATCCCTTTTCTGTTATGATAAGGAATATCACAGCTTACATTACATACTGAGAATAGCAATTTATAGAATTTTATAGAATTTATAGAATAGAATACCAGCATAGGTATTCAAGAAGTCTTAGAGTCCCAGATACACACTAGATGAGATCTTTCATGCTATGATAACCCATAGAAGAGAGAGAGAGAAAGCAAGAAAGGGCTGAGTGTGCACACCTTTGTTACAGTGTCACCCCTAAAATCACCAACACTCTGAATTAAACTGTGCTAATATGTTCTCCTCAGAACTCATCTCCAAAAGAGATTTACTTCACCATGATGCTGCTTACCTGGGGGAACCAGTTACCAACACATGAATTGAGGAAGGTGCATACCATGGTGGTATCTACAAAGGCATGAGCTGTAAGGATACAGAGGAGTAGCACTGAAGAGAAGTAGGCAGTGTAAGGTATGAGAAAAAGAGGGTAAGCAATTACTGAAGAAATATGGCGGAAACTCAGGTACAGTAAACAGTCTCTGTTTGAGACACTGGTCAAAGCTCAGAAATAACTTTAAATAACTCATAATATGATAAGGAATTACTATCACAGCATGTCTGATGCCACAGAGTAGGGAAGGATGGGCAAAGACTTTCATTCTAGTTACGAAGGAGAAGGGAAGAGGTAGTTCCCAAAGTGAATGAGACATTACCTCATTTCCCTTTGTAGGTTAAGGGAAGAAGCCAGCTCAAAAATGCAAGATTGACACCTAGAAGACTGTCCTGCTTCCTTGTTTGCTGTTAAACTACCTTGACCTGAGGAATCTCAGCTTCCTCTGATGCCTATAGAATTGGCCCACACTTCAGGCCATCATCTGCTCACCATTTGCTTCTGTTTCATCAAGTAGAATGTCTACAAGTCAATCCACAACATGACATGCGCCCCTGTTTCTGTGGTCTCTGCTGAGGAACATCATTACCTCCAGGGCTACACACCAGCCAGCCTTCACCCCAAGTCCATTCAAGCTCTCTGAGTCGTGCCCTCATGAGAGAGCCACTTGAACCTGTTTTTCATCAGGAGCTGCCAGATTGAGAGCTGGCCAAGAGTAGAAAGGAAAATCTCCAAAGAGTGATTTCAAAAGGCACATATTGAATAACCTTTGATTAAATTTCTGCTACATTGAGACCAAGATGGTCTGTATGGATAAATGGATACTATCTGAAAAGTCAATTTCCACAGACATGAGTGGGATTCAAACCCTAGAGATCCTCTTGCCAATGTCCCATGTGGTACTGGGGTTCCAGGTGCATATGGAGTCATGACCAAAATGTTACAAGTGTGCTGAGATCTGAATGCAGCCCCTCATGCTTGGATAAGGGTGCACTCTTATCCTCTGAGTGTTCTCTCAATGCTCAGCACATCTTCCTGAGGTGAGACAGAATACAAGCAAGAATAGATCAAGCAGGTGATGGGAATACAACTCAAGGCTTCAGTTGGATGAGAGATAAAAAAAAAAAAAGGAAGAAATGATGTTGGTGTTGTAGAAAGATCCAGCAAAGTCAGGAAATGAATGTGAAGGCAGCAGAAATAATGGCCAAGCCCTAGGGGCTATGGCTGTGCCAGCGATTTTGTTGTGTAGTATGCACACCCTAAGTGAGGCATTCAGTCATATCCTGTGTGCTGAGGAATTTGAGTTTTCTATGCCTGCCTTGCTGACGTAGTAAATGCTATTATCTCATTGTCTCTGTCATCCTTGCAACAAAAAAAAAGTTGACTATAAAGGCAGAATGTTAAAACTCTGTGAGAATATAATAAGATTTCTATTAGTTACTTTGCTTGTGTGTGTGTGTGTGTGTGTATGTGCGTGCACACACATGTGCATGTATGTGTGTGTGCATGCGTGTGAGCATGTATGTGTATCCAATCACATATATGCAAACTCTACACGTACACAGGTAAGAAGACAACTCGTAGAAGCCAGTCTGCTCTGACCATGTAAGTCCTGGGAATTGAACTAGGGTCAGCAGGCTTGGTGACTGGTACCTTTACCCACTAAGCCACTTCACTGGTCCACATGAAGCAGCTTAAGGATGGAAGGTTTAGTTGGGGTCATGGTATAAATGTATAGTTATCATGGAAGGCAAGGGGATGGTAGGGGAAGCTTGTAGCTTTGTCAATAGGAGGTTGCTCACAGCTAGTCTATCAGGAAACAATCGAGATGCATGCTGGTTCTTGAGTGACCCTTTCCTTTTCCCTGTCTGGGCTCCCAGCCTGTGGGATAATGTTTCCCCATTTAAAGTAGGATCCCCTTTATTTATACCCCTTTGGAAACACTCACAGATATACCCATTGGTGTGTCTCTTAGGTATTTTTAAATCCAATCAATTGGTAATCAGTCAAAGTTGTCCATCACATGATCTCTTATGTTGACACAACTGTCTATGGATAAGAGGTGCCTAACTTAGAAGATATTTTATAGTTACAGGAGGTAGTGTCTGCTGCCTGTAGGATTCCACCATGTCAGACTACTCCCTTTGTAGAAAAAAAAATGCTTAGAAACTATACCAACCATATCATGCAGTTTCTCAATTATGTGGATTGCTTGGTTTATTTCTGTGGGAAGCTGTGACAGTCTATATCCTGAGTTCTCAGATGGTAGCTCTTGGATTGCTTGTTGCAGATGCTTTAAGAGGCAATTTGGATCTCTGTAGAGTTGGCATAATTACTTGTAAGAGAGGTACTGGCATCCGAGAACATACAGAAAAGTGCTGCTGTGTGTTATCTGATGGTGGCCAAGGACCACTGCCTCTGTGGGGACCCTGTGCTACCAGCTGTTGCCAGCCATGTGTGTGCATAGTGTTAAGAAACTATAAACGGTCTTGACTGGCTATATAGGGCAGGGTAGACCTTTGTGGGGAGGAACAAAGCTTCCACAAGTTCTAGTGACTCCCAAGGCATTTGTGAATTAAATATGGTTTGAAGCCCATTTGTAAAGTCCAGTTAATTGTGCTCCAATTTCCTTTATTTTTCTAGAAAAGGAAAAATAAGGAAAGAGTTTTACTTTGCCTCCCATGACTATCCTAGGCCTAGCTTCTGAGAAGTTGTCTGCCTGACTTTCTGGACTCATCAAAGCAAGTTTGGGCTTACTTTTAGGAAAATACCCACCAAAGCCTTAAAGTTGAAGAGGGGGCCCTGGCAGAGAACACACCTGCTGCTCCAAGCTGACCTGTCTGAGCTTCAGGAATTCAATGTCTGGTGTCGATTGTGCCTGACAATCACAGAATGGAGGGGGAAAGGATGCTGGCTCATAGCTGGGCAAACTGGTGCAAACAAGACCAATAACCACACAGTAGTCCAAAATGATGAAAGAGGGTTTACATGGGCCAAGATAAGCCAGAATCCCTGGATCCCTAGGGGATGACAGAACAAGCCAGACCTGATGAAGGACCACAATTCTTCGTGTAAAAGGACAATTTTCAGTTCATAGGAACAGTGTAAGAAATCATAATGTTAACACAATATTTTCCAGATGTTGACGTAAAACATTATTGGTTTTCCCTGAGAGATGTGAGTATTTTATATATTTTTAAAGGATACGACACTCACTTTCAACATGCATATAGATAGATTTTGATTCCAGAACCTCATATCAAAGAGAAATGTGAATAAATGATCCTTCATATACTTTCAAGGAAAAAAAAATATGGTCAGAAAAAAATAGGCAAGGATATATTATGAAACAAAAAAAGATTTTAAAATCATCCTTAAAGACAAGCCACGTTTTATTTTAGTTGTTTGTGTGAGTGTGTGTGTTCATATGCAGGTATATCTGTGCATGTACGTGTATAGGCTAAAAGGCAACTTGAGGTGTCTTTTACGATTTACTATTTTCCTAGTGTTGGACACAGAGTCTTTTTATTTGCATGGGTCTTCTGATTTGTCTATGCTAGCTGGCTAGCAAGCCCCAGAGATCAACGGCCTGCCTCTGTCTCTCTATGGCTGAAGTTACAAATGCTCTGCCATGCTCGGCTTTTAAACATGGATTCCGAGGGTCAGTTACCTCAGGTGGGGATGCTTGGATGGCCAGCAATTTACTGGCTAATCTATTACCAGCCCAATAATAAGTCTTTAAATGTGGAGATGAAAATGAATTGTGGGCATTGGGTTAGTACGTGAAATCCATTTATAAGTGCGGAAAGGCAAGCTCACAAACTCTTTTTATAAAGGGTCACTTTCAGCCCTGCAGATGACAAGTCACATGGTCTTCAAGGCAACTGCTTACCTGTAAGTTTATAAGGATGCTTTCCAGAGACAACATAATTGACAGGCACGGGTGGGATCCAGCAAGAGTTTATTTGTAAATATCTGACACAGAGTTATGATTTGGTAGCTATAAATTCCATAAGGACAGACACTTCTGTCTGTTTTGTTCACAAGTTTTCTCCAAACACCAGCCCGCTATCAGACATGCACTGAGCAGAACAAGAGCGTGTGCCACATGATAAAAAGTTAAAGAAATTGAACACGAAGCTGGAACAATTAACTCAAACTAGACCAAGGAATCCAAGATGACTAGCCTAAAACGCAGCGCTATTGCGTGGGTACCCAAAAAACCACATAAGCTTTTGACAGAGCAGTATCTCTGGGTCGGAATGTCTCTAGCAGGTATGCTTGATGATTAAAAAATAGCAAGAAAAGAAGTAAAACAAAACCAATCATGAGTCTAGATGGTAAGCAGACAATCACATTGATGTGAGGATTAAACACTACACACTGGCCAAAGCATTGGGTGTCAATATAATGGGCGTTTAGAGCCTGATACTGTATAATTCAGTCATGTGTTAAGGGAAAAAAATGTATCTGGGAGAATGATAGGGCTGTTCTAAAATGCACAGGAAGAAAGATATTTGCATGGATAAGGTCTTCAATTCAGAAGTCAAATAAAGTTGAGAGTCGTACACCCATGTGTGAATGTCATATCTGGTGCATTTACATGCTCTGTCACATGGCTCACAAATGACGGAAGTCCTCTGTGGATGGTGGTTTCAGCTGCATGGAATTTATAGAGCCTATTTCAAATGAATACCTATTTCGATATTAAGTGAGAGCCAGGCACCATTAGGAAAGTTATTTGGCCACAAGCATTGTGTATCAACATGCTGAATTGTCTGTCTTCTCTCCAAAGCTATATTAAACAGCCTTGTAAAACAACAAAACAAAATAAACCCAAATCAAAAAATAATGGTATGGGTAGCAACTCACTGGAGTTTCCGTGATTTACTTATTTTCTTTCTAATAAACCAAGAATCTGCTTTGACGTTCCAAGTTGTAAGTTAGACCAAATATAAAAACGTTAGGTTCTTTGCCATGTGGGTCACCGATCAGAGAGGCCACTGACACATGTTACAGCTGTGTAGCACAGAAAAAGAAGTCCCCAAAGGTAAATGCACATAATAGTTCATCCCGGAGTATTTTCTCAGTTCTGTTTGCTGCTTGTTAAGAGTGGAAGTTCAGGCAAGAAACAGGATGAAATTAGCTAAAAAAAAAAATTTACAAATGAATTTGTTCCCAATGAAATGAAAATCTAATAAAGAGAAAATCAGTGCTCCCATGGCACTGTGTGCCTGGTAGCCCGTCAGGAAAATACTGAGATAGAAAGATGGAGAATTGGAGGACAGCCTGGGTTACCAAAAAAGAATGGTTAGGGCTCCATTACTTTGACTATTGTTTTAAGACTATGGTCTTCATTTCATAATCATTTGATCTTTTCCCCTAGTTTCTATGCTCATAATATTGTTTCTGTTTCCCGGAGAAAAAGCTACTAATGCAAAATGTCATAGCAACCAAAGAGATGATGTCACTGTAGGTGAACTGCATCAGAAGTAACAGCATAAAACAGGAGGTGACCTGGGCACCTCCCCACCAGAAACATTTGGGTTACAAAGAGCTGCAATTCATTTCAGCAGAGTGGAGCTTTGAATCTCTGGCTTTTACATTATCTATGCAAAACACATACGTGCATCTTATGTAAAATTTATGGGTGTTTAAATGCTGGTGCTTAATTAATTGTTAATATACATAGGGAAAATAAAGGATACCAACTAATTCCCCAATTTACTATCTTCTGTTCGGAGTAAATTTTCTTGTGGGATATCTTTGATGAATTGTTCAATAATTCATTACTACCAGCCATTGTTTTTAATAGGTGTTTTTAAAAATTATATAGGACTTTCATTATGGGAAAAAAAGATAACCTATTAGGAAAAATTATCTTGGTTGCAAAGCTTTTTATTGTATATATTACTTATAGTAGGTGCTCATTTCATCCCATACTCATAAGGAGAGCCTTCTAAGTAAATTGTCAAGAGGAAGCTGATAACTCAAAGAGATCTAGTCCACTGAGAAGAACAGTGTCTACACAAGTGGTCAGAATGTTGTCACCTGAGATGGAACCCCTAAGGGAGGAAGACTCAGCCTCCCAGGCAATTCCCGGCAACACAGATGAACGTTGTGCAAGGAGCTAATTTTGGAAATAACCTAGTTCTGCACCTGGGATAAGCCCTTTGATCAGTATTTGTGGTTGGTATGAACTCAAGAAGCTATAGAGTTAGATCAAGTTCTCCAAAGGAAGGTCAACTACACTTCATCTTAAATCTAGATCCCGAGAATTATCACTGAAGTTGTTGTATCATTATAGAATTAGAATACAGAATACATTTGTTCTTTGTTTAAAGAAATCTTACTGTTTCAAGGGGTGGACATATTGTTATAGACAACTATTAAAAAACCCAAAGAGTAAGCCCCCTTTAGCCCCCCTCCCCCCAAATTGGGGATGGTACTCTCTAGAATCCCCTTACCTCTGCCACTGCAAGTGACTTCTCTTTATATCCCTTATATCTGACCTTATGTCACACCTCACTTGAGCCAATACAATGAACTAAGGGGTTCTAACAATGGTTCCAATAAGCTTCTCTAGTCGCTGCTTCCCATGGTAACCCACCCCAACCCCTGGAAACCTACCATAACTCCTGGAAGTCCATGTCCACTTTATCTGGCCTTCGAAGCTGGCACATTAGTAGCCTTAGCCGAAAGTGACCTTCCATAACCACCCTATAACTGTCCTAGCAAATGACTTTAAATACACAGAGAATTCCAACAGGGACACTAAGTGTCTTTTTGTTTTTTTGTTTTAGGTATATCTCCTGCTAGACTAGAGGCAGAAGTTCTGAGAATTTTGAATGGAGAGGTCACAAATTTCCTTACTCATAAGTCTTGGATATTCATAGACTCACACTTCAAAATACTCTCATAATTTGACATGAACAGCGACTCTGGAAACATTAATTAAAGATAAAACTTGGCTCATTGATTTGAAAAATTGAATATATATATATATGTATATATATACATATATATACATATACATATACATATATATATATATTCATTCTTGTTATTCATTGCTTCTCCAGAGGTATTTAAAGAATAAGCAGAAGAATCAAGTTATAGGGGAAGCATATTTAAGTTTCTGTGTCTTTAATGAAGGGTGCTTCTATTTTTATTGAAGTCAACTCTGAACATAGAACATTAGCATAGAAAAGCTGCTATATAGACCACAGAGGAAGATGGGCTCTTAACAACAGCCACAATGACAACAATAAAATATCATGTCTGAGGATTTGAAGTTTTAAAATCAAGACACTGGCTAAAGCAGTTTCTTCTGAGGACCAAGAGAGAAGTTTGTTCCTGTTTCATTTGCTGGCTTTACACGGATCTCTTGCTGTTTCTTGTCTTTCCTCTCATCTTTTTATCTGTTCCCCAGTATCCCTTCTTCTGCAGAAAACAGTCAGATTGGACTAGAGCCCAACCAGATGACATCATTTAACTTTACCTTTCTATAAACATTTTTTTCTCAGTGTGTATTAATTCTGCAAACTCATAGGTTCAATTATAACACCTTGTATAAGCATACAATCACTTCCCTACTAACAACCCTTAACGCATTCTCCCAGCCCCCTTACCTTTTCCATATAGTGCCTCTTCTACTTTCATGTCTTTAATTTTTCCTATACTTCCCTAAAAGTCCTCTTTCTCAGGCAGTCCCTTTCTGGCTTAGATTAGGATGCCATAACAATGCCATACCTAAGTTTTGCAGACAGGAAATCCAAGATCAAGACACTGAAAAGGATGCTACCAAGTGAGTATCTGATTGCTGGCTAATCGAAAAATTCTGGTTATAATCTTTAATGGCCAAGAAAAAAAAAAAAACCTCATCTCTCTCAAGTATTTCCTTATAAGGCACCATCTTAGACTCTTGCTGCTATGAAACAATTTCTATAAACATAAAAAAGGAAGACTTATCTTGCTTATCTTATTTCATAGCATTGGACCACACCTATTAGACTTTATGTTCCTGGGCTTATGTGTGATTACACAGAGTAATATATATATTTGTGTGTATATAAAATCATGTTCTATATACATAAAATCATATATATACATATATACATACATATATACATACACACACTATATATATATATATATGAAATCATGCTTTACCTTACCTCATAAGATACAGGAGGCAGAAAGAGGAACTAAGTTCCTCGTACTATGCTCCATTTGTGGTTTCTACCACTTCCCAACAATGTCATCAAATTGTAAATTTATCTATGGATTGACCCAATGAGGAAGCAAGGTCTCTGCTGACCCAGCCATTTCTAGATGATTGGAACTACTGAACTTGTCAACCCATGAGCCTGTGAAAGAGTCTACATACCCCAAAAATGGCAGCATTTAACCTCCATCATGAGCAGTCTACTCCTATGACCTATCCACCTCCCAAAGGCCTCATCTCCAGATCCAGAAATTCAGGAATGAGAACCTTACATGTGGATTTTGGATCACGTACAGATATGTACTCTACCATATATTCCAGATTTCTAGGCATTAGATCTTTAACTTGGCATCGAGTTGGGTCACAATTCAGCTAGCAATAGGATAAAGACAGAAAGAAGTCAAGAAAGGAAGCATTAAATACAGAAGGGAACATGAAGAGGAAGGAGATGATCTAAGCTGCACAATAAGATGATCCTATGGTTTAAACTAAACCTCGAGACAGCTACAACATGCATCACATTAGCAAGGCAGAAGACATTATTTTTCTCATATACACTAGATATAATGAAATAAATAGCCCAACAAGAAACAATTTTAAAGGAGAATATGCTGCCATTTCCTTAGTTTTTAAAATGTATTGTGTTCCTTTTTATATTATTATTGTTTTATTTATTTACATTACAAATGCTACCCCTTTCCTGTCCCACCAAGAGTTCTTCACCCCATCCTCCCTTTGCCTCTGAGAGGGTGCTCCTCCATCCTGTCACATATACCCCACCTCTCCCCTCCATATTCCCCTTCCCTGGGGTGTCAAGTCTTTACAGGACTAGGTGCATCCTGTCCCACTGAGGTCAGACAAGGTAGTCCTCTGCTACATATGTGCCATGGGCCACAGACCCGCCCATATATACTCTTGGGTTGGGGGCTTAGTCTCTGAGAGCTCCCAGAGGTCCAGGTTAGCTGATAGTGTTGGTCTTCCTATGGGGATGCCAAAATATAGCAGAGATTGAATGAAAGGCCATCCAGTGACTGGCCCAACTTGGGATCCATCCCATAGACAGGCACCAAACCTTCATACTATTTCTGATGCTATGTTGTGCCTACAGATAGTAGCCTAACATGGCTATCCTCTGAGAGGCTCTACCAGAAGCTGACTGAGAGATGCAGATACTTATGTCCAACCATTGGACTGAGGTTGGGGACACCTTTGGAAGAGTTAGAGAAAGGACTGAGGGATCTGAGGGAGGTGGCAACCCCATAGGAAAACCAATAGTATCAACTATGCTCCTCTTTTAACCCATAATTTTATATAATTTTGAGTTTTACTATTATTTTGCAATTTAAAACTCAAATACATCCTTCTTAAAGTTTTGTTTATTTATCTTTTAAAATTTTTATTTTAATTGGATATTTTGTTTACATTTCAGATGTCATCCCATTTCCCCATTTCCCCTCCCTAGAAAACCCCTAGCCCATCCCCTCTTCTTCTTTTTGCTTTTATACAATTTTTTAAATGTTAATCAAAGGCTTTATAAGTTTGGTATGCTCAATAACAAGATGCTCATACAATCAGAAGCGTAACCCAATATCCAACCTAGATATATCAACTATCTTTGACTGGTGGAGACACACAAACATCCACCTCCATGTCCCCCCCACCTTCTCTCTCTCATCACCTAGCTCCTCCTCTCCTTATCCTCCTTCTCTCCTTATTCCTCCTCTTCCTCTCCTTACTCCCCCCACCTTAGCTCCTCCTACACACCGCCCTTCCTGTTAAAATAAAACTTTTCTCTTAAAATACAATTAGAGCATAACTATACCAATTTGTGTCAGTAAGGTACAAGATAGACCTAATACCCAGTCCATCATTTTGTTGACTAACCAGAACCTCTGTCATCTCTCCTAACTAAAACACTTAGTTCTGAACCTGGCTTTTTTCTTGGCTTTAGAATGAATGTCAGCTGAAAACAATCCTTTCAAATCTTTTCTCTCAAAGTAAATAGCCCAGGATTGGCTATGAGACTATAAGTCTTCAACCCCATCACAAATCCAGAATGACTGAGTTAACTGAAATCATGGGAAGCACAAAGCATAGCTTCTAAAACATAGCCAATTTATAGAGACCACGGAACACCTGGACAGTCCCTATACTACAAAATGTTGGAGTATCTGACCTTCAGCCTTCTGGCCCAGGATCATCTGACAGACCTAGTGATGCAGAATTGCTAAGGGCTGATTACTCTGTCTTAGCAGATATAATCAGTCGACTATTCTGGACTTTTTCTGGACAGTGACTTGTCTGTAGATGAAAAGAGGCAATTCTTGCCTAGTGGCTGTCTCACCACAACTAGAATAACTCCAGAGATGCTCAATTTCTTCTTAGAATCCACGACAGGAAGCTGTCAGGAGCAGACAGGTCTCTAATCAAAACAAACATTAATACTTAAATGTTTGTAATGTCAATTCTGTGGAATTCTGAAGTTTTGAAAACCAACTTTCCATGTAAGGCAATCTGGACTGTTGTCTGTTAACTCCTCTCAGCTATTTCTAAATAAAATATAGAAAACACCCTAACAATAAACTCAGAGCCATGAATTTGCTCTAGGACCTTAACTCACAGGCTAACCATCTTAAATCAGTTAGAAAAGTTAAAGAAGGACTGGGTCTAGGCCTTGTATTCCTAAATGTTATATAGGCACAATGCCTATGAGAGTAACAATATTAATTTCACTTTTATATTATTAAGAAGCCCATACCAAGGAAACCTTAAATTTGTTTTGTTGTTTTGCTGTTGTTGTTGTTGTTTTGTTTGTTTGTTTTTCGAGACAGGGTTTCTCTGTATAGCTTGGGCTGTCCTGGAACTTACTCTGTAGACCAAGCTGGCCTCAAACTCAGAAATCTGCCTGCCTCTGCCTCGCAAGTACTGGGATTAAAGGCGTACTGGGATTCACTGCCCAGTGAAAACCTTAAATTTGAAATCAAAGTAAATTTTATACCATTTAAGAAATTATAACTTCATCTTAATAACAATTATACTTATTTCTACTAACAGGTTATGGCTATGCAATAAATCCTAGCTAATCTTCCCTGTTCCAACAAAACCACTACTTTTCCCTAGAAAGAAAGCCCAATATTAACCACCTCAGTCCCCAAACCCAGGGAATAGGGACACCGATTCTTCATTAACTTCTTCAAGCTGATTATGGGTGTTGAGATATTAGAAGAGGGGTTGGGGGAAGAGTAAATTGATAAGCCCCTGACACTGTGTCTTCACTGCATCCAGCTGGAATTCCAGGACATCAGAGGTTCGAGCAGGTCTGCTCAGCTTGCCTGATGATAAGCTACCTTATCTTGGTAGATACACCAAGGCTGTGTATTCTGCAATATACAATTCTCAAAACAAATTTTAGTATCAAGATAATTTTTTGGTTAAATTCTGGAATCTAGTCTTCTGGTGGCCTGCCTCTCTCATGTCTAATTCATATAATTCTGGGAGTTTCTATGAGGGTGTGCTCCCACCATCCTCTCATTCCCGCCTCCCTGCTCTTGAATTACCCAACACTAGGGAATCCAAACTTTCAGGCACCAAGACCTGATGCCTGGCAAGGCCACCCTCAAATACAGGTGGAGCCATGAGTCCCTCCCTTTGTGTTCTCAGGCTGGAGATTTTAGAATGGCTACTCCAGCTTGTTTCTTAGGACCATTTGCT
Source organism: Arvicanthis niloticus (assembly GCF_011762505.2). Lineage (NCBI taxonomy): Eukaryota > Metazoa > Chordata > Mammalia > Rodentia > Muridae > Arvicanthis > Arvicanthis niloticus. The sequence goes on from NC_133436.1 coordinate 5,696,707, forward strand.
TGAAAAATTGTTTTCCACCCTTTTACTCTAAGGTAGAGTCTGTCTTTTCACTGAGGTGAGTTTCCCATATGCAGCAAAATTCTGGGTCCTGTTTATGTATCCAGTCCATTAGCCTATGTCTTTTAATTGGGGAATTGAGTCCATTGATGCTAAGAGATATTAAGGAACAGTGATTGTTGCTTCCTGTTATTTTTGTTATTGGAGGTGGAATTATCTTTGTGTGGCTATCTTCTTTTGGATTTGTTGGAAGAGGATTACTTTCTTGCTCTTTCTAGGGTATAATTTTCCTCCTTGTATTGGAGCTTTCCCATTATTATTCCTTGTAATGCTGGATTTATGGAAAGATATTGTGTATATTTGGTTTTGTCATGGAACATCTTGGTTTTTCCATCTATGGTAATTGAGAGTTTTGCTGGGTATAGTAGCCGGGGCTGGCATTTGTGTTCTCTTAGGGTCTGTATGACATCTGTCCAGCATCTTCTAGCTTTTATAGTTCTGGTGAGAAGTCTGGTGTAATTCTGATAGGTCTGCCTTTCTATGTTACTTGGCCTTTTTCCCTTACTACATTTAATATTCTTTCTTTGTTTTGTGTACTTGGTGTTTTGATTACTATGTAATGTGAGGTACTTCTTTTCTGGTCTAGTCTATTTGATGATCTATAGGCTTCCTGTATGTTTATGGGCATCTCATTCTTTAGATTAGGGAAGTTTTCTTCTATAATTTTGTTGAAGATATTTATTGGCCCTTTAAGTTGGGAATCTTCACTCTCATCTATTCCTATTATCCTTAGGTTTGGTCTTCTCATTGTGTCCTGGATTTCCTGGATGTTTTGTGTTAAGAAGTTTTTGCATTTTGCATTTTCTTTGAAAGTTGTGTCAATATTTTCTATGGTATCTTCTGCACCTGAGGCTCTCTCTTCTATCTTTTGTATTCTGTTGGTGATGCTTGCATCTATGACTCTTGATTTCTTTCCTAGGTTTTCTATCTCCAGGGTAGTCTCTCTTTGTGATTTATTTATTGTTTCTACTTCCATTTTTATGTCCTGGATGGTTTTGTTCAATTCCTTCACCTGTTTGGTTGTGTTTTCTTGTAATTCTTTAAAGGATTCTTGTGCTTCCTCTTTCAGGGCTTCTACCTGTTTACCTGTGTTCTCCTCAAATTCTTTGAGAATGTTATTTATGTCCTTCTTAAAGTCTTCTATCATCATCATTAGAGGTGATTTTAAATCTGAATCTTGCTTTCCAAATAATATGGGGAATTCAGGACTTTTCTTGTGTGGGAGAACAAGGTTCTAATGATGCCAAGTACCCTGGGTTGCTGATGCTTATGTTGTTGTGTTTGCCTTTCACCATCTGAATCTCCTTAGTGCTACCGGCCCTGTCTCTGACTGGAGCCTGTCTTTCCTATTATCTTGGTTGTATCAGAACTGTGTGGGGTGGGTATTTCTACTGGGGTTAGAACTGGGGCCTAAGAGCTGCTCAGTGTTTGGGCGCAGACAGGAAGGAACCAGTCCTCCAGGCCAGAAGTGACTTCCTGGGTCCTAGTGGGTCCCAGTTACTCCCTGTTTGGGGCTGGTGTTGCTGTCTCCTTACTTAAGATACTGCCCAGGTTAAAGCTCCTGGGTGGCCTGCTTTCTCTGGGTTCTGTGAGATTGGGTGCAGAGCTGCTGCCCGAGATCTGTCAATGTTTGGGCCCAGACAGGAAGCCTTCTTAAAGTTTTTATTGGAAAAGTCTGGCTTATATATTTTTAGCTAAAGGAGACTTCTAAAAAACTAGCTTTTCTTAGATTTGCTTACCCCATTCACCACCTTGCTCTGCATATATACACTCTTATGTGTCTGTGCCTTCCTGATTTAACCTTTTAGGCCATGCTGTGCTGTGGCATGATAACTTGTCTACCTCCAACAGTGATCTAAAGGAAAACAGGCTGATTTCAGTTGGTATTGACATTTAGTGGTGTGGTGGTTTGAATAAGAATGGCTACAATCAGTTCATATATTTGAATACTTGCTCTCTAGTTGCTGGAACTGTTTGGGAAGGATTAGAAAATGTGGCCTTACAAGAGGAAATGTGCCAGTGGCAGTGGGCTTATCTTGAGATTTCAAAAGTTTACCCATTCCCAGTTAGTTTTCTGTCTCTGCCACCTATCTGTTCATAAAGATATAAGCTCTCAGCTACTGTTGTTCTAGCATCATACCTCATTATCTGTTGCCATGTTCACTTCCGTGATAGTCATGGACTCACCCTCTGAAACTGTTAGCCCCAAATAAACTCATTAATCTATATGTTGTATTGGTCACTGTGTTTATCACAGCTGTAGAAAAGTAACTAAGGCAAGTGGACTTGTATTTATGACATCATATTATGTTATACATGATTATAATAAATCCCTCTATGAGTTTCTGAACTGCTGAAGAAGACTAAGATATTAAAGACAAGAGAGAAATAAGGAAAGACCTACTATGGTAGATTAAGGCTGTCTGCAAAATCTTTGGTTCTCTTAAACATGTGCATTTAATTTGGATGCTCTGAGATTTAAGTAGCTTAGTTTTTATAAGTAAGGCTTCCTTCCAGAGAACAGCGAAAAGTCTGATGTGCTATTTTGTGAGCATGTGAGTGAATAGCAGAAAAAACTTTCTCTGGAATACTTCCTGGTAGAACCTCTGTAGCATTGTAAAGCATAGGTCATACAGGAGAGCCATTGTTAAAAATAAGTTAAGACCCTGACCAATATTCCTCTCAGAGAGCAAAATCAAAATGCATTATGGGTTTGTCAGTCAAGAGAAAAGGTCACCTTGGAAATTTCCAGAATAGATAACAAAAATGAACCCACCTTTTAGAGTTTATTCATACTACAAATAATGGCAAGATAAATGACTACTGTTGTCCCAAGCCATAAACTCTTGGTGAAGTTATCTGAAAGCCTGGAACACAAACAGTAAGTGTCATCTTATGTCTAAACACTTAACCACACTTATGCTCATAAGCCAAAGGGTGAAAGATGATAGATGAATGGATGGATAGATAGATAAATAGGTAGATAGATAGATAGATAATAGATAGTTGATAATAAATGGATAGATGGTAGAGAGTATATATAGATGATAAATGATAGATAGATCAATAGATAAATGATCAATATAGTTGATGATGATAAATAGATAGTTGAATGATATTAGGTGATAAGAACTATACAAGTAGTTGACAATGATGGATAAATGATAGGTAGTTGATGACAGACAGATGATAGGTAGTTGACAATGATGAGTGGATGAAAGATAAATAGTAGATCATGAATAGATAGATAAGATATAAATGGATGATTGATAAGTAGATATATGTTTATAAATATGTACCTATAGATGATAGATATGAGGATATACATAAATTATAGTTATTAACAAATAACTTATGATTGCTATCAGATAGATGAGAGCAACAAACCAATAATAGAAATATAAATTAATATAGATAGATATAGATTAATAATATATTTGTGTACATAAAGTAAAATATGTAAGTAAACATGTAAACAAATAATAGATATTAGCAGATGATGATACATTGACAGGTAGTTACACAAAGATGATAGGCTGACTATTAGACTATAAGTATGCTATCGAATAGAGATTTAGAAAGAACATACAGAGTCTGCCTTTGCCCCTCGTTTGGAGTAAACCATAATTGTTTGGGACATATAAAATTGCTGAGCATACAGACATGAGCAGCAGGGAGACTCGACTTACTCCCAAAAGCATACTGTTCAGTAAAGAGCTAAGTATGTTGTGACTTTATGTGCATAAACTTTAGTTATTGTTATCTTTGTGTAAAATATAGTTCTTTATTTCTGTAACTATGCTTTTCCTTCACTTAAGCTGGTGTACATCCTGGTCCATCTTTTTCTACTCCTTTAACTTTCTCTTTAAAGTGAAGGATTGCTGGGTTTTGTTCTCTTGTAACCTGTCTTTATATTTTAATACAGCAATTCATTTATTTGCATTTCATACTCAGATTAATATAGTTCATTTCATTTTTTCTCTGTCCTGATAAATTAAGAACTTCCTATCTTCCAGTTCAAAGTTCTGAAATATATTAAAAAAGAACATGCCAACTTTTTAATATTTCATAATGTAAGTTATAACAGGAAATTGACATAAGATCTGATATGAATTTTATATTAGTCTAAACTGTCAGAAGAAATTTAATAGTTTAAAATTGGGGTTGTATATACCATCTTCTCATTCTTAGTATTGTTCTTTTAATCTCATTTATACTTTACACTTGGTACCATTGAGATATAAATGCTTATTGACTAGGTAAATCACAGTGTCAGTAATTGTAGAAATTTAAGCACTAACTTATTTTAAGAGAAGGACCCAGAGTCATTTTGCTCTTTCCACTCTACCATGTATGTCAAGGGCAATACAAGGTATAATTCCAATACCATATATTGGAAATGGAGGTCCCCATACTTACCATTCTAGCCCATGTTAATTACCTTATACAATGTGAGAACCATGGTCATCAACCACTCTTCAAATTGTCACACCAACCTGGACCAGTACATGGCTCCATCTGGTGACCCAGCTTGAAAAAAAGGGATGTGGCTCAGGTCCCAACACCACCTCACCCCCATCTATCAGAAGCCACCTAGGAGAGGCTAGAGGCTAGTAGGTGATTTTTCCTGAGATAGTTCACTATGAACTGTGATGACTGAGCTCTTGGAGGTAAAGCCCAATGGACAATGTCTCAAAATTGATTCTTGGTATTGATATGACTTTCCTGTCATTATTAAATTAATATAAATATCCCTGGGCATTTAGCCCACCCTATTGGGCGGATTTTCTGTAGAGCAACGAAGATGTACAGTTTTGTAGTGATGCTATATAGACAAATAGATACTTTTGTAATTCCTAATGATGATTCTATAAGATTTCCTAAATTTACACTGGTAATTATTGAGCCCTTTATAATAAGGCCCGCAATTAGAGCCTTCTGTAACATGAAAACTACAATTGTGACTTTCAGTCTTCATGTGTCACAAGTTAATTGTGCTAAGATAAAAAGCAGGCATTGATACAGATTTACAACTTAGGAATACATTCCTTTGGACCATAAACCTGTTAGCTAAAAGCCATAAACTTGAAAGAAACAGTTTATTGTAGGTGCAGGGACAAAAGATAATATATAAACTTGGGTTTATTTATAAAAAAAAAACTTTGATGCTAACTTAGACATAAGAATTACAGTTTTAAATGCTCAATGAACTTGTGGAGATAACAGCAAATAATCAATGCTTAGGTATATAACTAGTCCTAATAGAAACATATGTAAACATCTTCGTTGTAGCTTCTTACTTAAATTTATGTTTGAGATTTTTGTGAACTTTTGAAGGAGGGTGTTTGGAATGCATTAAATTAAATGCCAATTTTAGGGTCCTAATTTTAATCATCCAAAGGTAACAACATCATAAGGTTCTTTTATAATGAGGGCTGGAGAGAGGGTTCCGTGGATGGGAGTACTGGCTATTCTTGCCTAGTACTTGTGTTTGGTTCTCAGCACTAACACTGCTGCTTACAAGGGTCTGTAGCTCCAGTTCCAGGGAATCAAATATCCTCTTCTGGCCACCACAGGAATTTCACACACACACACAGAGTGCACATACATAAACAAAACATTCAGACTAATAGAAGAAATACATTTTTTTAGGTTTTTCAATATATAAATAGGGGAAATCGTAGATCTTCTGGGTATCATGGCCACCATCCACACAACTACTCACCCAGAATCCATGGTCTTTGCTAGCATTCAGTGTCGTGGGTTGGCCTGATGCTGCTTGTATTCTAATGCTAATTTAGACTCCAAAGCTGGTTGTCCCAGAAAGCAGAGAGTCCACACATAGACACTAGCTAAGTGACCCTGTCCCCAGTTAAGTGTGATTGGTAAATAAAGATGCCAACAGCCAAAAGTTGGGCAGAAGAGACTTAGGTGGGGTTCAGGTTTTACGGGCTTGGGGAAGAGAACCAGGAAGAAGAACATGAAGGAGAGGAGGAGGAGGAGAAAGAGGGAGAGGGAGGGGGAGGGGGAGGGGGAGGGGGAGAAGGAAGAAGAAGAAGATGATGTAGGAGGATCAAGGAGAAGCCACTCTTGGTTAACTAAGGCATTAAAACACGGCCCTGTGGGCTAGCCAATTGGAGTTAAGAGCAGCCCAGATGAAGCATAGTAAGCAGTAAGTAATAACTCAGAGTTATCAATAGGAAAGTAGATTCAACAGTATGGGTAGGCAGCTACCTAGCTATTTGCTGCTTAAGGCTTTTTGTGTGTGTGTTTAATCCTGGAACTCAATAACCAAGGAAGGGTAGAAACCCTGGGCCAGGATTTAAATAATTAATATTACTAATCAGCCCTCACACTTTATATTTCACTTCCTAAAGTAATCTACAGAGTCAGCAATATTCAGGCTGAGTCTTCCTGCCCTGTGTTCTCCCTAGAGCAACTGTACCTCCTATATATTTTAATAGTTGCCACATAATGTCAGTTAGAGTCCAGTAGGACGTACACTGGAGGCTTGATTCTCTCTGAATCTTCTTGCTGCTGTATTTCTGTATGGAGATCTGTGGGGCACAGCAGTTTGCCACTTCAAACACCTGCCGGTTCGTTTGTCACTTCTAAGCAACAAATCAGTTCATCATTTGTTTTCCAAGGAAGGCAAAGCAAATGGGGACAGTCGCCATCAGTACACAGACAGAATGCTAACCTGGTCTGTCTTGAACTTAGGAAGATCATGTGGGAGCTGGAGCAATTATTTAGTCAGCAGTTCTTGCCACATTAGCGTGACCACCCAAATGAGATGGTTCTAAGCTCATCATGGTGATGACATCTATAGTGCCAGCACTGGAAGGTAACAGGAACAAGTGGGTCCTCAGAGCTCCCTGGCTAGCCAATCAGTAGGTTCCAGGTTCAAGAAGAGACAATGTCTTAAAGAATAAAGCAGAGAGAAATTGAAGAAGACAATGAATGCCAGCCTCTGACATCAACATTTAAACACACACACACACACACACACACGAGCATATACCTGCATACACACACATGATATTGATATACATATATGCACATATATACATATATATACACATACATACATACACACACACACATACACACACACACACACACATACACACACACATCCCATATACACATACACAAATGGCATAGAAAATAACCTGTATCCAACAGGATGCAAATGTTATACAAAAGCAGAGTCCAAAAATTGATTCTCCCTGACTGGTCACTGTCGCCTCCTGAACCGACCAGCAGACAGAAGACAACAGACACGGGATCTCCTTCCCATCACGGTTTATTCAGGAACCTTGAATTACCACAAAAGCCCTGAGCTCTCTGTCCTCTCCAATCAGAACCTGCCAGGAAGTCATTCTCGATTGGTGCTGAGCACATACGTCACATGGCCCGATCTTACGTAACGATGAACAAGCAAAATGCATGCACAGTAAAGCCTAGCCTACGTGCCACCCAGGCTTCCTGAAATGGTGAGCCAACATGCCAGGGGTGTCTGGTACCCAGCCAGGCGCCATCTTCAGTTCCACTCCCCACAGGTCACTTCTGTCACTGAACTCTCAGCTTTCTATGGTACAACACCAAAGGAAGAGCCAACTTTATGATTGGAAGCTTCACGGTGTAGAGTGAAAAATTATAAAGGCCATTTTATGAAATATGTGTAGATTTTTTGCCTTAGACCTGAGCAGGAAAAGTGCAGATTCCAGAATGAGAACTGAAAATAAGATTTCAGGCCTTCACTTTCCCTGGGGTACATTCCTGGTGGAGGACATTATTCCCTGAATCAAAGCATGGGCAGTAGGCCCGCCTATGGGTGGAAAAGGCCCAAGGCAGGAAGACACATTCCTAACTACAGATAAAAGATGCAAGCCACCTAGGTGGGGCTATAGCAGGAAGAAGTAAAGATAGTTAATCTGAAATAAATGACAGGGTGGGACACAGTGACATGGTAAACCATTCAGGGTGGGTTTCTCTGGAATGTTTCACTATTCTTATGCTATGTATCCTTGGCAACCCCTCACCCCCTCCCCACTCCCCTGGTTTGTGGTTTTGCTCTTTAAAAGACCCCTTACCCATGACTCTGGGCCAAACCTTGCTCTTCAGAGAGAGAGCTTGTGGTTTGACCACCGGCCAATTTCCCTAATAAAGCCTCTGCTGATTGCATCCAGGTATGGTTTCTAGTGATCTTTGGGTGGTCGTGATTTCCTGAGACTTGAGGAAGGGTCTCCCGAGTATGAGGGTCTTCAAGGGAAGACAGTGTGCATCTTCTCATCTATGTACAGAGAGCATAGACTCAAAGAAGTTAAGCAACACACTGCACTGTCTTCTTTCACTATTGGCTGTTACAAAATACCTGACAAAGTTAACTTAAAGAAGGGAAGGGCTTGTTGGGCTTGTAGTTCAGAGTTTGGGGGAATATAGTCCATCATGGCAGAGAAAGAATGGCAATAGGACTCAGGCAACTCCTCACATTGCATCTGCCTTCAGCAAGCAAGCAGTAGACGGAAAGGAAGGCTGGACTATGAATCCTCAAGGTGACCTCCCATTGGCTCACTTCCGCTTCCTCCTGAAGACTCACTCCATTTCCCACAACAGAACCACTGATTTGGGAGCCAACTGTTTAAACCCAGGAGCTACTGGGAATATTTTACACTCAAACCACAGCACACGCTCAGCAGCTCCTGGCTCATGCAGCAGAGCATCGAAAGGGGTCCAAATGTTCCTGTGAAAATCTCCTCTCCATTGTGCTGTTTTGTCAACTCCGGTCACTCTCCATTTCCTTGTGCTTTTCTAAAGATCTATCACCGAAGAAAGCAAACTGCAGCGGCAGCATTTTTTAAGAGGGCACAGAGGATGTCAGTTTAGATTCTCCCATTAGTTTATGACGTCAGTGTTGGCATTTCAAAGCAGGTTGCAGCTGTTTGGGGGGGAAGATAGAGGAGCTCGGTGCCCAGTAATTGTGCCACCCCAGAGTGGGAACATGTTATTGACACCTAAGATGCCCTTCCTGAGTTTCTAGAGTCAGAGTCATTTGGATGATGTGAGGATTGGCCTCATTGTCTCCAAAGGGTCTGGAATAAAAGCTGCAGTGTAAGAAGAAAAAAACATAATAAAGAGACAGAATGCTGACAATTAACTGGGCATGATATCCTGCGGAAAGTACACTTGGTTCTAACAACAAGGACACTTTACCCATGTAGACCTTTCTCTTTCTTTCCAAGCATTAAAGCAGGATAATGTGTGCCTTTAAGGAACTTCATGGTGCTTGGGAACAAAACATATTTTTAAAAGAGGCTTTGCTTTATAAAGAAAAGTATAATTCACCATCAATTGATGTGCTGGGTAGTTTTTTTCTGTTGTTGTTGGTGGTGGTTTTGGGGTTTTTTGTTTTGTTTTGTTTTGTTTTGTTTTTTGTCAACTTGACACAGTCAGGAAGGATCACCTGGAAAAAGAAAACTCCAGCTGAGAAAATAAATTCTTCAGATCGCCCTATAGACAAGTCTGTAAGGCTTCTTCTTCTTTTTTTTTTTTTAATTAATGATTGACATGGAGGGCCCATCCCACTATGAAGAGTACTATCCATGGGTAAGTGGTTCTGGATTGTGTAACAAATCAGGCTGAATAGGAAGCCAGTAAGCAGTACTCCTCCATGGCCTCAGCTCTACTTCCTGCCTCCAGGCTGCTGCTTCTGTTCATACCAGGGCTTCCCTCAGTGATGGACTATAAACTGGATGCCTAAGCCAAATAACTTCCTCCAAAGTTGCTTTTGATTATGGTGTTTGTCACAGCAATAGAAAGCGAAGAAAAATAGCCAACTTCTAAGGTTGAAACAAGAGAGTAGCTGACACATGATTAAAAAAAAAAAAACTGGGACATTTCTCTGATTCCAACCAGGTTAGACTGATGTTATAATTGGCTATGGAAATCATTTTTAAAATTCTTTGTTCTCTGTGATTTGTGTGTACGTGTGTGTCCTCTAAAGACATGTGAATACAGACACACTCACCTATATAAGCATATGTAGAAGGTGGGAGTTGACACTTTTAATCTCTGCCTTAATTAAGCCAGGCTCTGAGTGATCTTCCCAGCCTACCCTTTGGTTTGTAAAACTGACCATAAATCCATCTTAAGGGTGTTACCATTGAGATCCCATCTCCATGTTAAGGTCTTCCTATTGTTCATTTAATAAGTCTCAGACATCCTTACAAGCATGACAGGACTAGCATGAGCCTGTACGTCTGCAGCTTTGTTTTATCACAAAGATCATGAATCAAACAGCAGAATGACTCTCTACAGAAAGTCTTCAAGTAACCCAAAAATATGTGTGGTGTGCTTTCTTCACAAACCATCTGTCTGGCAGCCTCAGCCCCCTTCAATCACTTCTTCCTATCAATAGATGTTCAGACTCTTGCTTGTTGTGTAGGTGGCTAGTAGCAACCTCTTGTTTTGATGAAAGTGACCCAAAGTGCCTTTTAATAGTTATCAGATGCACCATTTATTCAGAATGTCACTGAGCTCCCCAACGAGAGTACCTGTCCTGATCTAGATATAGAAATGAAGCATCCTTTGTGCTGACAATAGTTAAGCTTCCCTAGAGCTGCTGATCAAGATACATGTTCTAACATGTATATGTGTTGAAAGGACCAAATCTCCTGTCTGTGCTTATATTGATGCAGAGAAAACCATTTAGGTAGACTCGTAGTGTCAGGCCTAATCTATCAAGGGCCTGGGTTCCTTGGCATCCCAGTTCTTCAGAGCTGTATGAATGTTGGGGTCCACACTAGCCCCACGTTGGGGCAGCCAAAAAATGTCACGGCCCAAGCAAAATGTTGAGGCCCGGGCCGACCCACATTTGGGCGGCCACTGTATCCCAGCCCAAGCTGCCACTCCGGTCCACGAGTCGGGGTTCAGCAAGAGAGAGAGTGAGGGCGGTCGTGAGGAATGCAGACCAGACAGAGTGTAATTCAATCCCATTTATTCTTCAGTCTAAGTCCTAAGTCTTGAGTTCCTAGTGCCTAGTCCCTAGCTCCTAGTCCCTCCAAGTTCCAAGTTACTTCTTCCAAGTTCTCTTCCAAGTGCCTGCTACCTGTCTTCTCTCTGCTGTGTCTGGTTCTCCCTCTATAGTCTGATTCTCTGTTCTGTTCTGTCTCTGCCTTTTATATGTCTCACTTCTAAGCCATGCCTCTAAGTCACACCTTTAATCATGCCCTTAGGTCTTGTCTCTAAATCTGATCTCTACACTTCTAAGTCACTCTCTTAAGTTACACACCTTTAAATCTCACACACCTTTAATCTCACACACCTTTAATCTCAAGGTATCTAAACCAAGATTATCAGAGTGTGCTCAGCTGTTGTGGGCTATTGTAATCCAAGTCTCATGTCAGGGTATATGGCTCAAGATGGCTGCAAAGCTGATAGCCGCTTTCTGCTAAAAGTCGGCCCCCAACATATGAAATTTACTCTTACGAACCTAGGAAGGTAGCAGATACGACACTGGGAAGAGAGAATGGTTTCTCTTGGAGACACATTTGTAATAAAGCAGTCTAATATACCATACAGGAGAGGGATGGAGTGATACAAGATCTCAAGAAATTTAGGAATCTTCTAACTGTCAGACCAATGTCAAAACACTGAAATGAACTCTTGACTGATCTCCAAGTGCTAAACTCGGGAGAGTGAATCAGGAGAAAGATGTGGGTATATTTCTGTTTTGCGTGAAAACAACACATGTAACTTACATGGGTAGCCAAGAAGCAATGAAAATACCATAGCATTTTCTTCTCAAGAAGAACAGGTACAAGTACAAGACCTGAACAGAATATACAGAAAGCTTGAGAACCATAAAAAAATAACTGAAGAAACATATACTTAACTCTACCCTCAACAAGAATGCACTGAGTACCTGACCAACTGGGGGCTATCGCACCCTCTCCTAGAAAAAATAATGTGGGGCTTTCAAAGCTGGAAAAGTGTAAGTTTGGTTTTCAACAGTGTTCTTAAGTGAGGAAACCCATAATGGCACTGTCTGTGAAAACCCATATCCTTTCCTAATGACAGAAATGTTTAGCATTGATACCGGGAAAATCAGTAAAATGTTCAAGACTGAGTTTAGTAAACTAAGTATTTAGAAGTCATTGTCTATGTGCTGTGTTCTAACCTAGGAACTGAAATAAAACAAGTACTTAGAGAGACAAAATCTCCCCTCCCCTCGACAGCTTACATTCATGTGGTAAATGTAGACAACGAACTATCAAATCACATAACACATGTAGTCCCTGAAAGGTGGTAAGCAGGTGAAACAGGAGGAATCATAAGAAAGGAAATGTTGGCTGGAAGGGAGGGGAAGTGGAGGACAGCCTTGCCAAGAATAGGAAGTTGGGTAAAGACATGAAGTAACAGGAAAGCAAGTCAGACCAAGACTTCAGAAGAGCAGAAGCTGCTGACAGGGAGGGCTGACACCCAAATGTGAATTGCTCTAATGAGTGCAAGGAAAGGCAAGGATGCTACAAGAACAAGATGCAGAAGAGGCCCCTTTAAATCCCACCCCATCACAAAGTTGCATATGTGTATGTATATATGTATACTTGTATAAGTATGTACGTATATACAAATACTGATAAATAAAGTGTTTTGAGAAAAAATATTTTTTGTTATTTCTGATTTATATAAGTTTAGATACTCATAGGCCCAATGCTTTGATGCTATTGGTAATCTGCCTATAATGATACCTTTGATGATGCTCTTGGTAATCCATCTTTAATGATCCCTGTGACAGTCTTCTCCAATTCAGAGCTTGAAGCCTCATTTGCACACACACACGCACACACACACACACACACATATGTATATATACATATACATATATATATACACACACAGAGATAATATGTGTGTACGTATATCTTATGAATCAGTTAGGGTTTGTCTTATAGTTTACAATCGATCATTCAGAGAAGAAAAACAGGAGCTCAAGGCAGAACCCTAGAGGCAAGAACTGAAGCACAGGCTATGGAGTGCTTACTGGGGTGCTGATCCCCATGGCTCATTCAGTTTGCTTCCTAATATAATCTAGGACCACCTGCTCCAGAGTGGTACCACCCACAGCAATCATTAATTAAGAAAATGCCCTACAGACATGCCCACAGTCTAATGTGGAGACAATTGATCCAGTGAGGTTCCCTCTTTCCTGTGTCAAGTAGACAATCAAGATTAGTCATTGTCATAGCATTACCCGAGGATCCAGCTATACCACTCCAGGGCATATACCCAGAAGATGCTCCAACATATAAAAAGGACATATGCTATGTTCATAGCAGCCTTATTTAATAGCCAGAAGCTGGAAAGAACCAAGATGTCCCTCAACAGAGGAATGGATACAAAAAAATGTGGTACATCTACACAATGGAGTATTACTCAGCTATTAAAAATAATGAATTTGAGAAATTTTTAGGCAAATGGATGGATCTAGAAATTATCATCCTGAGCGAGTTAACCCAATCACAAAAGAACACACATGGTATTTACTCACTGTTAAGCGGATGTTAGCCCAAAAGTTTGGAATAGCAAAGACTCAACCCGCAGACCACATGAAGCTCATGAAGACCTAAGACCAAGAGGGGATGCCTCAGTTCTACTTAGAACGAGTAACAAAAATATTCAAGGGAGCAAATGTAGAAACAAACCATGGGACAAAAACTGAAGGAGGGGCCATCAGGAGACCATTCCACCTGGGTATTCATCCCATATACAGTCACCTAAGCTAGACACTGATGTGGATGTCTGGAAGTGCATGCTGTCAAGAACATGATAAAGCTGTCTCCTTAGAGGTCTGCCAGAGACTAACACATTCAGAGGCCGATACTCACAGTTAACCACTGATATAATCAAGGGTTTCCCAATGGAGAACTTAGAGAGAAGACTGAAGGAGCAGAAAGGGTTTGTGACCCCAGGAGGAAAGCAACAATACCAAACAACCAGAGCCCCCCAGGGTCTAAACCACCAGCCTGGGAGCACATAGGGAGGAATCCATGACTCCAGCGGTCTATATAGGGGAGGATGGCCTTGTCAGGCATAGGTGGGAGAGGAGTTTCTTGGTCCCATAAAAAATGAACACAGAGAAGGGGGAGGGTGGGGAGGGGGTAGTGGGGGGGGGGGGATAGGTGCGGGCACTGCCTCATAGAAGCATGAGGAGGGGGGATGGGATAGGAGGTTTCTGGGTGATGGGAGGAAGTGGGGTAAGGGGATAAAATCTGAAAGGTAAATATAATATTCAATTTTAAAAAAAGAGAGATATGAAAAATGGAAAAAAGGAGAAAAAGAGAAAAAAGAGAAAAAAACAAAAATAGGAGATTTAATAACACAAAGGGAAGGATTTAGAAATTTAGGAGGCAACTTATGTTAATGGAAACAGCATCATAAAAACTGGAAAATCACACCCTCATAGAAACACAAGGACGGGAGTTGGGATAAGGGGTTCCTGGGTGGTGGGGGGAATGGGATAAGGGGATAAAATTTGAAATGTAAATATTACAACCAATTTTAAAAAGGGAAAAGAAAAAGAAAAGTTGTTAGAACCAACATCTTTAAAAAATGTCAGCCCTCTAGGAAAAAAAAATTTTTTTCTTGATACTAAAACTTGTTCTGAGAATTGTATATTGCAGAATACACAGCCTTGGTTTATCTACTCATCAAGCATACTGAGCAGACCTGCCCAAACCTTCGATGTCCTGGAATTCCATCTGGATGCAGTGAAGACACAGTGTCAGAGGCTTATCAATTTACTCTTCCCCCACCCCTCTTCTAATATCTCAACGCCTGTAATCAGCTTGAAGAAGCTAATGAAGAGTCAGCGCCCCTATTTCCTGGGCTTGGGGACTAAGGTGGTTAATATTGGTCTGTCTTTCTAGGGAAAAATAATGGTTTTGTTGGAACAGGGAGGATTAGCTAGGACTTATTGCATAGCCATAACCTATTGATAGAAATATGTATAATTAATATCAAGATGAAGTTATAATTTCTTAAATGGTACAAAATTTACTTTGATTTCAAATTTAAGGTTTCCATTGGTATGAGCTTCTTATTGATATAAAAGTGAGATGAATATTGATACTCTCATGGGCATTGTGCCTATATAACACATTTAGGAATACAAGGCTTAGACCCAGACCTTCTTTAAGTTTTTTAACAGATTTGGGATGGTTAGCCTATGAGTTAAGGGACTATAGCAAATTCATGGCTTTGAGTTTATTGCTAGGGTGTTTTCCATATTTTATTTAGAAATAGCTGAGAGGAGTTAACAGACAACCTTACATGGTTAGTTACCTTACATGGATAGTTGGTTTTCAAAACGTCAGAAGTCCTTAGAATTGACGTTACAAACATTTCTGTATTAATGTTCATTTTGATTAGAGGCCTGTCTGCTCCTGACAGCTTCCTGTCGTGGATTCTAAGAAGAAATTGAGCATCCTTGGAGTTACTCTAGTTATGTGGTGACAGCCACTAGGCAAGAATTGCCTCTTTGCATCTACAGACAAATTACTGTCCAGAAAAGGACACACTTGCAGAATAGTCAACTGATTATATCTGCCTAGACAGAGTAATCAGCCCTTAATAATTCTGCAGCACTAAGGTCTGTCAGATGATTCTGGGCCAGAAGGCTGAAGATTTGATGCTCCAACAGTCAGTAGTATAGGGGCTTTTCAGGTGTTCAGAGGTCTCTATAAATTGGCTAAGGTTTAGAAGCTATGCTTTGTGCTTTCCACAATTATAGTTAACTCAGTCATTCTGGATTTCTGATGGGGTTGAAGACCTATAGTCTCATAGCCAATCCTGGCTATTTACTTTGAGAGAAAAGATCTAAGTGTGGTTTTCAGCTGACATTCATTCTAAAGCCAAGAAAAAAGCCAGGTTCAAAACTAAGTGTTTTAATTAGGAGAGATGACAGAGGTTCTGCTTAGTCAACAAAATGATGGACTGGGTATTAGGACTATCTTGTACCTCACTGGCACATTTAGGAATAATTATGCTCTAATTGTATTTTGAGAGAAAAGTTTTATTTTAACAGGAAGGGTGATATGTAGGAGGAGCTAAGGGGGAAGGAGTACTGAGAGGAAGAGATGGAGTAAGGAGAGGAGAAGATGAAGGAGAGGAGAAGCTAGGTGATGAGAGAGAGAAAGAGAGGGAAAGAGAGGGGGGGGCATGAAGGCAGATGTTCACGTGTCTCTACCAGTCAAAGAGAGTTGATATATCTAGGTTGGGTATTGGGTTACACTTCTGATTGAGCATTACCAAACTTATAAAGCCTTTGATTAACATTTTAAAAAATTGTATAAAAGGAATATGGGGCATGGAATAGGTGTTTTCTAGGGAGGGGAAATGGGGAAAGGGGATGGCATCTGAAATGTAAATAAAATATAAAATAAAAATTAAAAAGATTAGTCATTGTACAGTTTATGCCTATAAGTCTACTATGGGGAGGCTGAAGACAGAAGACTGTAATGAATTCAAGGCCCCTCTAGACTACACAGAGAGTTATAGTTCATTCAGTGCAGTCACAGTATAAGATTCTATCTCACTGAAAGAACAGGGGGTTGGGGGAGGAAGAGGGAAGGAGCAAGCAAGATACAATTTTATACAGCAGATACAGTAGTGAAACACTACCACCACACTGGAGAAGGTGACCACTTGGTGGAAATTATCATCATTGTCTAGTGAAGCTCGACACACATGTTTGTATATAGTCACTCCATTTTTCAAATAGTTATATATGATCTGTAGGTAATGAACCAGCATAGCACACAATGTAACATCTGCTAACAGAAGTGTGATATATCTATACAGTAATATACTGTATAACAGTTATAGCAAATACAGTTAAAACATTAGAGGAGAGACAAGCTAAATGGTCACGTAGCAGCAACTGGATGCCACTATAGATGTTAATCAAATCTAGAATGTAGGATGTAGATGATATAAGAAAATGTCATTCCCATCCTAAAAAGAACAAAAACTATGATGTCCCACCAGTAAGCTGAGGCCCCCATAGAGTTAGGTTACTGTCTTCTTTACTTTTCTGTGACTGTTGTAAAACACCATGGCAAAAGCAACTTGTAGAAGGAAGAGTTTGGCTCTGGGGTTCTGGAGAGATAAGAGTTGATCATGAAAGGAGGCATGATGGGAAGAGAAGGAAGCTGAGAGCTTACATTTCCACAAGCAAGTTTGAGGCAGAGAATGAGCTGAGAGTGGAGAGAGACTTTAAACTTCAACCCCTTCCCACCCAGTGTGATATATGCCTGCAGCAAGTCCAAGCCTCCTAAACTACCTCAAACAGTACTAACAACCAGGGACTAAGTGTTCAAATACTTGAGCCCTTGGGGGGCATTTTTCATGCAAACTGCTAGTCTCCAAAGTAACTATTTCTTCTAAAGCCAGAAGGAAGCAATATGACACATCTGATGGAGCACAGTAAGACAGCAAAGGCATCCATGGAGAATAATATGAGAGATTAGAGCAGCCAGCATTTGGACAGTAGGCTCAGCAAAGTTTCTTCAATCCCAGGTATCTCAGAGTTTCAAGCTGCATGGTCTGTTTCAACTAGTCAGTTCAGTATAAGACAGCTGGTGGTGATGCTCTAAGCAAGTGAGAATACCCACAGCCAGGCTCAGAGGAAGTCGATTGACAAACAGGTGGGCTTTGTGGGGATTCACAGTAGATTTTCCCTTTGTAGGGGTTCACAGTCTGATGTGTCCTCATTGGTATTCCCTGGTGGCTTTCATAGTATTCATTACGGCATAATCTTGCCTGGAAAAATCACTAGGGTCTGGGCAGAAATTGCCTTAGCAACCATCATTCTATTTAAGGATGCTAAAAATGGTCCTCACCTATAGAAGACAACATTACAATTACACATCCAGTGAATACAGGAGCTCCCAAATTTTCTTGTCGTAAATTGCTTGGCTGCCAGTACAGAGTGTTATAGGGCCACATATTTTTTTCTTACCGGTCAGTGATGAATCTAATGGCCTATGACCTAGGCAAGAAATAGGAGGTGGGGTATCTGAAATGAGAGGGAACTGTGGGAGAGAGCCAGGTGAGAGAGCCACTCAGGAAAATGTGAGGAGATGGATACATGGTGCTTGAACACAGGTTCAAGCCATTTGCCAGAATGTAAGTTAAAATAAATGGGTTATCTTAAGTTATGAGTCTTGTCAGAGAAGAGCTTAACTCTATGGCCAGGATAGTTGTGAATATATTTTGAGTCTGAGACTTATTTCTGGGAGCATGGGGTTGGCAGGAAAAACCAGACCTAACTTCTACAAAGATACTATATACAGTATCAGCTGGTCAGAGTTTCATCTGAGTGGACAGATGGCTCCACAACACCATGGATAACATGTGCTGAGAGGTTTCTAGTCCACTTCTGAAGTGCTTCATGGCTATACACTGGAGTGACCACACTGAAAGTAGAAACTACCTATGTCTTTCAAAGACCAGGATTAAATAAAAAAGGAATAGGGCTGGTAACAAATGAAAAGAATGCAGTGCCCTCATAGTGTGATTGCCTGGCGTAGGATATAGTATGTGGGAGGGATACAGTCCTAGCTGGACTCTTTCCAGGTACACATTCAAGTCATCAGCTTAGGGTTCTGGGAAAGGCATCCCTGGAAAGACAGGCTCTCCTAACTGGCAAATCAAGGTGGTCATAAGTTTTTAGAAGTTCTTGCTTTTTAATGGGAACTATTCATGGACCTTTGCACAAACTCTTCATAGCTGCCCTGTGTCTGCTGTTGGTCAACCAGAGCCAAGAGTACACACAAGGATAGGTGGACAGTGAGGCCAAACAATGTCTGTAGAAGCAAGTGTGTATATCAACATATATCCCCAACATCGCCCCTTAAATCCCTCTGTCTCTCTTCTGCCTTCAAGTGCCTGCCGGGGGACCTCTTTGGTCCAGCACTCGCCTAGAAAGGATGCTTTCTCCAGCTCATTTAATATTTCTGGGTGAAAGACTTTTGTGCTGCCCCACTGGCTTACTGGTTTAGTCATCTGCTGATTCACCATAGACTCACAGATGTTTATCTTATACCCTGGCTCGTCATGACTAACTATTTTACTTTTCTTGCTGAGATTGCTCCAGATTAATCCACTGGAAGCCCCATCGTTAAGCTAAGGAACTGTTTGAAAATGACCATCAGGAAGGATTCTCAAATATAAACTATCATAAAGAACTGGCTGTGTAAGCCAGGAGCTCTACCAAAATCAAGGGCTAATGCTATCACTTATGAAATGCATAGCCCTGGAGAAGCAATAAATAATTACTATGAAATGACTTCTTGAATCCACTGATTTCAAGGACATCGATCTCACAGCAGAGATCTGTGTGATATGAGAGAAGAATCCATTTTTAATCTATATCTATACTAGATATGCTAAAAAAAACGACCCACAGAACTCCAGCTACTTAAAAAGTCTAATCAGAATGTGTTTGAATGACTCCTTTGATTAAGACTCTAAGTCAACTCTTTATTCTAGGACTTAACTCTTCCAAATGTACAACCAACATTCTATCCATCAGTGCACATATGACACACGGGCTGGGTCTCTACTAATCTTTCCAGAACTTCCAGAAATGTTAAGAACAAGTATGAATGGCAGATATGCAGCCAAACAAGACAACACCAGACAGGAGCAGATCCACACAGTCACAGTGTCTGGCTTCGAGAGTGTGTCAGTGCATAAAGAACCAAGCCTATATGTAGTTTCTGTGGAGAACACCCTCTGTGATTTATCTCTTTTAATGAAAAACAAATATCTTCAGATTTTTTTTAAAAAAATATAATAAATCAGAACAGACCGGCTTGACCAAGGTCACATGCTTGACTAATAATTTTAAAAAGGCCCAGCCTACATCTGTTTTTACTATATTCTTCTGCTTCAAGCAAATAGAAAAAATAGTCAAAAATATTTCTGAAAAAAAGATTGTGAATGATCAGAGCTTATCATGACTACACATCCACTGTTCTGGCAAAATAATTTAATGGGTTTTATCTACTCAGTGTCCTTAGATGCATTGGGTAGTTTCTTTTAAAAAAGAATCAATAACCATTTAAATTATAGTAAAACAATCTTCAGACTGCCACTTTCATAGTTAGCATGAAAGACTTAAATTCTTGAGCAATAGAAAACATTTAATATTCATAGACACAGTAAAATGGTCTACAGAACAATAATTAATACTATCATGACAATCTGTCATGTTTTATTAGGTAAAAATTATTTGACTTTGCTTTTAATACCCAGATTTATACATGCTGATGGATGGAATATTCATAATGCCATTTTACTGTTAAACTCCCCAAGTTTCACTTCATATTTTAAACTAAACAATTAATTTTGCCCGTGTGCACCCTATCTGAATAGACTGACATGAATTTGTCACTTATTCTAATTATGCATGCCAAATAAGTTGCAGACAGCAACACAGTCAAGCTGTGTGTGAGGTGTTTAATATTCATGGCTTCGAGTCATGATTAGACTGCACTTGCTACAAGATTCCTGCTCCATGGGGCACATCAATTCTGGTAAACTTTGTAGTCAGGGTACGGTCTCTATCCTATCCTGTTGCTCAGTTCTCTGAACATGCTACTCACACGGCTCCAGGTAGTAACATTGCTCTTTCTGTTAGAAATCTAACTCCACTTTACACTAAAGCTTTAGTCTGCACTGATACCTGCAGCCAACACCTGAGAGAAGTTCTGGGGTGAATGTGGGGGACAGGAGCAAGATGGGTGAGAGAGCTACAGGGAACCAGGACAAACCAAACTTCTTACTGAAGAAAGAACTCCCAAGCATGTGTCACACATATAAACCTTTAACTTGTGATGACAGTCTATACCCAAAGTCGTTCCTGACTTAACCTCTGCTGAACTCAGCTCCAGTGATGGGTATTTTAGCATAGCAGAGTCTACCCTTATTTTACCCTATGAACCCAACCAAGATTTTATTTAATGAAGGCCTTCAGAGCCCCCTGACCAACAGGAGTGTATTCTTGTGTACTCAAAACCAACTTTCCCAGAGTCTCTTGGAATACCATGATGATGAATGAGACCAGAGGACTAGAAAGATAGCAAAAGATCCATCGAATCATTTAGCATAAGATGAATAGAATAGGAAACAATGAACTTCAAACATAGAGGATAACAAAATATTGATATTATAAAATCACATGGAATGAGTGAGGAAATCAGAAAAAGAGGAGAAGGAGGAGTGTCAGATGACTCTCAACTGGAAGCCAGATTTTAATAATTGAAAGTGACAAGGGTGACTGGAGAGACCCAAGCCAGACTAGAGATAAGGGAACTGGAAAGATGACAGTGAGAACAAATATATAGTTCTGGTTTCTGTCACCACTGAGGAACAGCAAATGGGATACATGTGTAATGGGGCATGTCTGAAAATAAGAGAGAGAGAGAGAGAGAGAGAGAGAGAGAGAGAGAGAGAGAGAGAGAGAGAGAAAGGCAACCCAGGAGCTAACCACATTTTGTCACCCCTGAATGTTCTATCAAAAGTCAAGTTCATCTTTTTATGTCAGAGTGGAGGGAGCAAAAAGAAAGCAATGGGGAAGGGAAGGGAGGAACACACTGGCACAGGGGAGGTACAAAGTAATGGAGACCCCTTCTCTCCAAGGTAACTAGAAGTCACCTGATATTTTCTCCATCACTTTTCTTCCATGTAGGAGGAAGAGTTTCCCATGCTGGCAACGAGTTTGAGTAACACACTTTTGTTTTACAATGTGCAGGTCTCACACTGAATCAGCAGTGAGATACCCAGGGCAGACCATTTCTTTTCCTTCTGCCACCATTCTCTAAGGAAAAGAAAGAGTTGGCTGAACCAGGGTGGATCTCATGTAATAGAGTGCTGAGTCTAAATGATGTACAAGGGAATTCTCTCCAGAAACTTCCCTGAGAGAACCATCTCCCTCGTACCCTGGAGATGATAATGAAATAGCTGGAAAATTAGAATTAAACACCCCACACTGAAGAAACATGGCCTTGATTATTAACAAGGGTCTGGTGCAGACACAGAGAGCTGGGGCTCTCCTAGTGGTTACTAGATCTCCTCAACTCAATGACGAAGCAGAGGAGTGTGCCTAAGTTGAGAACAGCCCAAGTCCACAAGTATATCTCATTTCCAAGGATAATTGTACAGATTATAAATAGATAATTGGAAATGGCAATTAAGGCAATGGTGGGTGGAGAGCCAAACCCCATAGAATTCAGAGGAGCAGGGCAGGAACAGGGCAGGACAAAGAAAGAGCAAATTCCCAAAATAGCAACAAGAAACCATGTATGTTTAGAGAACAGGCAGCTAAAGGTACTGTTTGTACTTTATCCAAGTTGGGTTTTCTTACCTCCAGATCCCAACAGGGACACAAGACTAGAGGATATGTTTTCTTAATGGAAAGTGTGAGGAAGACAATGACAGCAAAGACCATCTGGGACCAATTCCTAACAAAAGTCACTGTATTCCCTAAGATGGGGCTGAGTCTTGGGTTACATAATTTAAACAAGGATGCAGAAAAGCTGCCATTGACCTATCTAACTCCCTTCCCCACTGCAGTATTTAAGCAGCATTTCTCACAGGCCACCCCCCACCTCCAGTTGCAGCTACCACGGCTAGTCCAACAAGTCTCTTCTCCCAGGACTTTGGGACTGGATTGATTGTGGCCACATTCTGGCTCTGGATAGCTGACCAACCTCAGGTCAGTGTTGGGACTACATGTAGCCATTTTTGAAGTGCTCTTCTGTAGATCCAATATGCCCAGGCACAAAGGGGAAGCCCCCACAGAATTCCAAACATCCCATCCACAGGAAGATTTTCCTGTGTTGATGGATGCAGAAGAGCTGACTATGTTGTTTGGCTGATAAGACTCTTCTCTGGTTTATTAAAAACTAGGAAGTTTCAGAAAGCATTTTTCTAATTCTTTGGGCTCCAGGCTGCCTATCCAGCATGACATCTTGTTTACAGCTGAAAGTGCACGTGTTTGCTTCCTCGACTTTTCATGCAGAATATTAGCTCTTTGGCTTATGGAATTAACCTCTGCCTCACACGCATCTCCTGTTTGCTTGCTGTTGCTATTTTAACCATGGAATCTGTTTGACACATTCACCATAAGGCTCTCAAAGTGTTATATAAACTGCCACTCTGTGAATTCCTTTTATCTCACACAGCATAAATGTTAGAAACTCAGCCTGGTTCATAGATGGGCAAAGCTTTAGACATTCGAAAGAGTTCACTCTTCCACTGGAAATATTTTGAACTACTTGTATTAAACTATCTTCTAGCTTTTACAAACGGGTTGTTTTAATGTTTTCTCACATGCATGGGTGGCCTACGTCTTGCTCTGTACACCTGAATAATGTTCCTTTATGCCATGCCTTCTTGAGCTTCTTGTCAGCATCAACATGCCTCTCCCTAGGGAAATGTTTTCCAACCACAAGCCAATCAAATCAATCTTAGACCTCTTGTTCCAGTCTCTTGCATGCAACTCTATTGCTAACCAGCCCAGAGACAGTAAGGTTATGCTGAAGAGGTCAGCTCAGTAACTTTGGAAAATTCCACTAGACCCCTCCCCTCCTGGAAGAAAAAGATCATAGAACACTTAGGCACCCCTCCCCTCCAGAGGGAGAGGCTAATTAACATTCCTGAGACCACAAGGGGTGGGGATCAACCTGCAGGTGGGGGAGGCCCAGAGCATGTGGACACATCCCACAGGATGGACCTTTGGTCACCCACAGACAACGGTAGTCCTTGCCACCTCATCCGGTAAAGACCAATCAGTTTAAAAGTCACACTCTTCTGCCAATCATATTGTGCCTAGTTGCTGTTTCTCCAAAAACTGTATAAAGGCTCACTGAATGAGCTGTGCAGGGTCGCCACCTCTCCTTCGGGTGCAGGATGACCCCAATGTGTTAAAACAATAAATTCCTCTTGCTTTTTGCATCGATTCTCCATTCTGAGTGGTTCACTCAGGGGGTCCCCGGTAAGCTAAGGTTCGCCAGAGTCTTACAATGTGAGCCAGAACCCACCCAAAACACTCAAGCTAGTCAATGCTAAGCCTGCCTGATACCCCTCCTCCATTCTTTTCTCAAAAAAAAAAAAAAAAAGACACAGAAGGGTCTTTGCCCTCTACTTCAACATTATGTTCCTCTATAATGAGGGTTTTGCTCGAATGACGTTGTGTGATTTGACCATCAACCTGACCACATCTACACAGAACTTCCTTCTCTCACTATGATGATTGGAGACATGTGGGTATCAAAAGCCTCAAAATGGAGCTCTCTGACCCTCCAAAGTCATTTTAGTTTTCAGATCCCTAGACTTGTGAAAATCTGCTGACATCCTTATTCACAGGGATGAAATCATTTGCTTTACTTTGCAATTTCTTTTCCTCCTTCTCCATTTGTTTGATTTTTATGCAAATGTTGCTAAGAGAAATAAGATGTAATTGCTGTCTCTCATCAAAGGAAAGGGAACTGTACGCATCTTGGGGAAAACGAAATTGGTTTACAATCATATTTATTATAACTTATCTGTGGGCTTTGGTGTCACCTGCCAAGGTAGATTTGAAGACCTTCAGTAATGTCAATGAGAATTTAACTCTTCAAGTTCAGGTACCATGGGAAATGAAACCAGCCAGCTTCCCAGCTCTGATCCCGTGTGGTATAGCAATGATGTTGGATGCTCTCAGATGTCTGGCTGGAACTGAGCCATTCATGCATTTAGTCTGAAAAAGAGGCTTGAGAGTATTATCTCTGGTACACCTTTCTGGAGTGGGCTACCTGTGTCATCTACTCTGCTTTCTAGGATATTTGTCCCTTCTTTGTTTAACCCTCATGTTTATTTATGAGAACAGGCATATATGCATGCATAATAACCCCCTAGATAGGGAGGCCAAGCTCACATAAATGTAAATGTTGACAAATACAAATGACTATTGCAGAGATTATCTTAAAGCTCATGTTTTCACAAGTGTCTCTCGCTATCCTTGCTATATTTTAACTGATACACAAAAACCACCCTTGTACACACTAATGGGGAGCATGCTGCTCTTCAGTGTGTGTGTGTGTGTGTGTGTGTGTGTGTGTGTGTGTGTGTGTATTGTTAGACTTCAGAGAAGGTAAAACTTACCCCTCAAGCTTGAGCCATATTTCACAGAAGGAACCTCCAAAGTCCTTTCTGCCCATATGTTTTAGTTTGTAGAATATGACTGTTACCTAAAGCCTATAGTTGTGACAGCATATCAGCCCCACTAAGCTCTACCAAGCAGTAACTGTAACCTACTGATCAATCTCTTATCATACATATCCTCTTCCCCACATCAGGAGACACACAAATGCTTGTAACTCCATGATGCTCTAATCCCTCCCTAACCCCAACTTCCACACACAAACAAATTTAAAACAAATTATTTTATAAAGAAAAATTAAGGGAAAAGGAAATCGTGAAAAGCTTAAATGCCTTTGTTAAGGTTTCAGAAATTTTTCAGGCTCTTTTTTTTTCCTTTTTTAAATAGAGGCTTCCTAATGATTAAACTTTTAATTAGCTATATTTAATGCAAAGACATCAAATACATGTATGAAATTTATCTCCCACTTGCTCTATCCCACTGAGCTATTTTATCTAAGCTGAAGTTCTTTGGGGGGCATGATGCAAAGTTCTGTGCAACCTCTGAGCATCATAGCTCTACCTGGGATGGGCAAGCAGGAAGCCGGATAGGAGGTAGGACGGGAACATTTACACTATGTAAACAGACAAACTTGGGAAGCTAATCTTAATTTTTAAGTATTTACTTATTTTATGTATATGAATGTTTTACTTGCATGCATGTCTGTGTATCACTTGCATTCTGGATCCCATAGAAGTCAGAAGAGGGTGTTAGACCCCTAAGATACCAGAATGTGGGTGCTGGGAACCAAGACCAGGTCATTGCAAGAATAAGTTCTCTTAACTACTGAGAAATCCCTCTAGACCCCCAAAGCTAATATTACTTGTTGACTTTTTTTTTTCTAATGTCAATACATGAGGGTTGGTTTTTTTTTTAAATCAATAATGTAAACAGAAGCAAAAAGTACGTTTGTATGTGCTGTTACATTATAAGTGGAACAAAATACTAGGCAGACATGATTTCACTACACAAAGCATGATTTTTTGGTTGGCAAAAGAAGACATGTTTCTGAGGTACTAATGCCTTTCTCATGCATCTTGGTTGTCTGTCTTCCACCTTCCTCATCTGGGTGTGGAAATTTGACCTAGAACCATAGAGAGACACACTCTCTGTCACTCTACTATGTACCACAGGTGAATTCTAGTAATATTTCTGCTCACAGTTGGGGGAGCTGGGAAAGAAGATGCAACATCAACCCAAAGAACAAAGGACATCTTTGACTTTTCTGGACTTAAGAAGGAAGAGATCTCTAAGTTTTGTGGTGTAGAGAAGAGAGTAGGTGGGCTATAAGGCCCTAACTCAGGTTGCCTTGGGCCTGCATCATAGGAAACAGATGCTATTGCCTGCCTTGGGCAATTATATGCTGAAAGTTTGTCAAAACTAGTTTGCCTTGGGCCTGGGGTGGGAGAGAAGCTGTGGTCTCATGGTTAATCCTTCCCAAGTGGGCTGCACCTATGATCTAATATTAAGGAGATTGTTCGCAAATCCATTGGAAAGTTGGGTGTTTCGGTTCGGTATATGAAAATGACAAGGAACATTTCATAAAAGTTGTTACACATTTTAACAGTAAAATGTATAAAATTGTATAAATGTCTATCACCTACATCCCTTGCATTTACTGATGGGTAGGGTTAGCCTGACAGTAGTGATCTTTGCCCCTGACCCTGGAGCATGTAATTTCTCTAGATGTCACACTGTGCCCTCTGCCCTGCAGTCAAACATTACCTTCATTGCCATTCTGTAAGGGATCCTTGAATCAATCCTGCAGTGTCCCTAGACCAGATAGTCCCAGGAAAGGGGGTGACATCAATGCTGGGAATCCACTGACAGCATCTCCACCCAGCTGCCTAAGGCCCAGGAATATCTGATCTCCATGGCAGGCTTGCCAGGCTACTGCCTCTGAAGTCATAGTCTGCAGAAGGCACCAGTAGGCTGATGGGCTTCATTGTGTTTGCCTCTCACTCCTGGACTTCCCTTTCCTCAGCATTGTGCCTCCCTCGGTGATTACAATCCCTATCTGTGTGCTACAACATTTTGTGTGCACTGCAGTCAGTCCAATCCCTTCCTTTCCTATGTAGACAAATCACTGAGCCAGAAGGAGTCTGGCTTCCGTTCTGCTGCACTGACTATGTTGACATTCTGTATTAAAACAGCACAAAGCTGTCCAGAGAAGCTGGGAGACAAGTGAAGGAAAGGGTGGAGATACAACAAGGGCTTCAGAGTAGCCCTGCTGCTCAGACAGCCCTGCTCTCTGCAAAGATGGTTTAGAAAGAGACAGGAGTAACAGTGTGTTCTAAATGCTTCTGAGTGTCCACCCAAAACACATGTGATACACAAAACATACATATACACATACAGATACACATATATGTACATATACTCACACTTATGTGTCCTCACACACTCATACCTACCCCCCCCCCGCATACAATACTCATATACACACCAACACATTCATTCACATACTCACACTAGTGGTAACATACTGACACATTTTTCATACTCCTGCACTCATTCTCATTCACACATTCATTCACACTCACACACTCATTCACACCCACACATTCATATGTTCACATTTGCACACTCACACTTTCACTCACATAAACTCATCTATGCTCAAACACACTCACATAATATACCCATACACTCACACTCATCTATATTCATATACTTGCACACTTAATTTGTATACTCACTTTCGCTTCTATATACTCCTCCACACTCAAACACACTCACATATCACATACACTTATGCACATATTCTCATATTTGCACACTCACTCATATACACACACATGCTGCTGCTTACCTTAGTGATAACTTCTCAGAGAATTTTCAATATATATGCATCATTTATGATTGAACTAATGGCCAAAGTTGTCCTGTGGGAACCCCTAAACAATCCAAGCTATTGATGAGGCTATAGGTTGTTCTCCACAAACTGACAGCAAGGTCTCTATTGCTGAAGACAGTACTTACACAGTTCACCAAATATGAAGAAACTGAACCAATGCTGGATAGAGTGATCTTGGTACCAGAAGGTCCTCTGCATGCTGCCAACATCAACTTAGCTACAAATTCTTTGATCTGCAATAGTGTTCTACCTGCAAGATGTGCTGGGACAATAGTGGTACAAAATTTATGGGAATAACCAACCAATATCTGATTGACTTAGGTCCACTCCATGAGATGGAATCCATACCCAATGCTGCTTACATGACCAAGAATCTGAGACTAGATAGCCCAGTGACCTAAAGAAAAATCAAATATGTTTTAGTAAAGGAATATAGCAAGAAAATGACTCCTGATGACATTTTGCTAAACTCATAGGTAAGTATCTTGCTTCAAGGAGCTTCATCCTATAGCAGATGCAAACACATACAGAAACAGTGAAAGACTTTAAAATACTCAGCCAGAAATGGCATGTCACCATCAAATCTCTCCCTTTGGAGCTCAGAGAGTCAGGTTAGAGGGTGCAAAAAGGGAACAAGAGCAACAGGGGTTGGTGAACACCAAGGACATGAGAGTCTGGGGCCAACTGGGTCTCCATGTTACTTTCCTATTTGGACTGGAGTATACTGAAGATTTTAAAAGACATCAGTCAGATGCTATTAATCCTGAATTACAGGATTCAGAGGTGGTTCAAGCTCTCTGGATATGAGTAGTCGTCAGGGGTTCATTGTAAAAAGCCCAGTACTCAGGATGCAGAACAAGGTACCTCTGCAAGCAGGGCTGAGCACAGGCAGCTGTCAGAAGGGATCTAACTTTAGTTTCTACACACAGCTCTCAAAAGGGACCTAGCACTAATCTCCAGGTCCAGAGGCTGCTCAGTGTGAGGCAGGTCTCACACCAGGGAAGGAAGCTGTTCCTTTCCTAGTCAAGCATTTCACCTATTACCCAAGCATGACACAGAAGCCTATCTGGCCTCTATGTCTGGAATTGAGGTGATTACATGCTCTGTCTTAATCTAGAAAGTGTAATGAAGCTGAGTGCTTCATTTCTGAGTCACATGTAGACTCCCTGATGGAAGTCGATTGGATCAGACTCCTGGGTTTTAGAGCTTGTTACAGTTTCCCCCAGATCAGAGCGAGAAACAAGAGCCTTGCTTGATCACCACAAACTGTCCAGATGTTTTTCTATCCTGAAATGTGTAAACCCCACAAGGAAAGACTGTCCATCTGGTCTACCAGCTGCTTTGTGCCTCTTCCAATCCACAGCTGGACTATAGCTTTGATAATGATGGCAGAATGTTGTAGACAGGAAGGAGACCTTCGCAGGATGTGGTGCATTCTCTGATGAGGATGGCAGCACACAGTAGGCAGCCAAAGCTTCTCCAAAGGTCAAACTCTGAGGAATGGCCCCTTGAGACAATGCTTCTATGAGGCAGGGTGTGTGTGTGTGTGTGTGTGTGTGTGTGTGTGTGTGTGTGTGTGTTCAAGAGAGAGAAAGTTAGGGATATAAGATATATGCACATATATGTGTGTACATATGAGTGAGTGTGTGCATATTTGAGTCTGTATGTTTGAATGTATGAGTTTGTATGTATGGATACAAGTATTTGAGAGAGTAGGTATGTATGTATGCATATGTGTGAGTGTACTTGTGTGTATGTCTGTGTGTGTGTGTGTTGATTCTATTACTAGAAATTATTCTCTTATTTAGAAACCCACTGGGAATCAAGCTTTATCTTCAGCTGAGAGTGAATTAGAGGGAATCATGCCAAGGTAAGGAATCACCTCAGCCCCTCCTCTTGGATCCTGCTGTTGGGAATAGGTCCACATTGCAATGAATTCTCAAAGAATGTATTTTAAGATGTGTTACTAAAAGGAGAACAATTAAACAATTCAAAGCCAGAGATGCGATCAACGTGGAACCCTGGTTATATACACGAAGCCTATACTTCCCATAGCTCCCAAGTCTTGTCCCCAAGAAGCTCCCATGTGTTCTTCTCAGAAATCCTTCATTGAAGGGAATGGGCCCCATGCGCTCATGGTTACCAGGGTGACCCTCCTTTGTAAATTAAAGTCCCACTACCCCTTCCTTTTAGACACCCCCTACCACTGTTGTCAACATGAAGAAGATGAGGCATCCAGCTCCCTCACTCCCTTCCTGTATGGCCATCAAATCAGGACCTTTAACCAAGCCTTGACTGAGCAATTCTTTCTCCACTCTTGCTGGTGGCTGATGGCATGAGATCATCTCCCTAACCCTACCTTTATGTCTCAGGTAATGTCTGAGTCTCAGCTTCACAGCCTCTCCCACCCAGGCTGGGTTCTGCTCCTTTGGAGGAGGGAGGTCGCAAGTAAAGTACTGGCTTTGGAATCTATCATCATTTGAAAACCTGCTACCCATTCCACCCTACCTGTCTCCATTTTCAAAGACCATACTTAAGTCAGCTCACTGTTATGCAAAACTCCCGATTGTTGTGCAAAGTTAAAGGTATAAATTTGGGTAATTTCTCTCTATGAATTGAGCAGCAAGCTACCATCTTCTTTTATTATAAAATGCTCACAATTTCGGTAGCCTCGCTGGTCAGCCCAAGGTCTCCAGAACAGAGCTTGCATGCTGACAAATTATTTTTCTTGATTCTCATCATGCTTTCTTATTAGTCCCCAGGAGGAGTTTTTACAGGCAAAACATTTAGTTTTGTTCTTTGAAGACATGCCTGCTAGAGCTATTCTTAGCCACCTTGGTAGGAGGCAGAGATCCACCTCTGTGGAGAGTGATTCACCACCACTCCGCTAATTATGTGTCGTTCCTACTGTAGATTGCAGGGCTAAATATCTACAAAACCAAATCCGAGGAACCTGGAGGCTAATTGGGCTGCAAACAGCCCTTTGCTAAAGCCCAGAGGCAGAAGATACACAGGCAATTAAGTTCTAATGGGCCAACACAGGCAACTGCTGTTCTTCTCCCTGTCCACAATGGCCAGGCTCAACATGCCAGCTGCAGCGCACAGCAGACCCAGAGCATGCCCCCTTAATTCCCATAAGCAATTTTCTGGTAAGTTCTGATCCCATTTGTTGGGCTTTTTTTTTATTGCAAAAATGTGATTGATTGGCACCTCTTTCAAAAACTACTGTTAGATGATACCACAGACTTCAGGCATCAGTAAGGTATTTGTGTCACAGAAATTTACCTTGTAATAGGGGAGAAGCAGACTGAGGTACAGCACATGCAAAAGGGAGCTTCCAGTGGAAGGGAAGTGGAACCTCTCTCCAAAAGAGGTTCCTGCTATGCTTTGAGCCCATTGGAATTCAGGGATTGGGGGTGGGGGACCCTTGGGAGGGAAAGAACAATGGAAAACTTCACTGGAAACTTCTTTCCTGTTCCTTAGTCTTAGGGTTCTTATAAAAAGGGTACCCTAGAGGATTCTCTTTGAACTAGGGTATGCACACACCCAGGGAGCATAGCCTTGCACCACACCAACAGGCCACGGGATAAAGGACTTGCACAGAAATGAACATCTGATGGGAACTTAAGCCAGCATCACAAAGAGACCAACAGAGATCTATTCACCAAGTAACTGCCATGTCCGGAGTTTATGCTCAGGACTGGGAGTACAGATGTTGACCAACAATACAGTCTTTTTTCATGAACTTTTCTTGGTACCAGTGAGGTTTAGAGGTGGAGAAGAGACACACATAAGAAATTATATACTATTCCAAAAACTGTGGGCTAGATAGATAGATAGACAGACAGACAGACAGACAGACAGACAGGGGATAGTGTGATAAAAAAAAAACACTTACGTGGATGCCCCTTTGGGGAGATACACTCAATGTCCACCTATTCTCTGCATTTAGACTAGTTAGGAGTAACTGTAGCAGACATTGTGTAGAGTGAAAAATTATAAGACCATTTTATGAAATATATGTAGACTTTTTCTTTGCCCTTAGACCTGAGCAGAAAAAGTGCAGGTTCCAGAACACGGAACTGAATGTAAGATTGCAGGCCTTTATTGCCCCCAGGACACATTCCAGGTGGAGGACATTATCCCTGAATCAGAGGACACTTGCTGGATTAACATTCCTCAAGCCTCAGGGTGGGGAAAGCCCAAAGCAAGAAGACACATTCCTGACCACAGAGAAAGATGCAAGTCATCTAGGTGGGGCTATAGCCGGAACAAGTGAAAAATAGTTAACCTGGAATAGTTGGTAATGACAGGGTAGGGCACAGTGACATGGTAAAACTACATTTTTGAGAAGAATGAGTGTGCAGAGTGATTTTCACATGACTCTAAATCATTTAGGGTGAGTTCCTCTGAAATGTTCCACTATTTTTGTTATGTATCCTTGACAACCCCTCACCCCACTTCCCACTCCCCTGGTTTGTGGTTCACTCCTTTAAAAATCCTCCTCAGACTGACTGGCTTTGTCAAACTCTACTCCTGCATGAGTATGCAGTTTGGCCTCTGGCTGCCAACTCTCTTCCCTAATAAACCTCTGCTGATTGCATCCAGGTATGGTGTCTTGGAGTTTGTGGGTGGTCACGACTTCCTGAGACTTGAGTAAGGGTCTCCCGAGTTTGGGGGTCTACAATTGTCCACCATAAAAAGAAGCTTCCTGTCACTCTGTGTTGCTTGTGACCAGAGGCTGCTGCGGCTTGTGACTTACAAAAGGCTCAAAGACTTGGAAAGAGATGGCTTAACAGAAAAGGAGTGTGTGAAAGAGAAATTGAACTTACTGCATGAATTCCTGCAAACAGAAATAAAGAGCCAGTTATGTGACTTGGAAACCAAATTACATAAAGAGGAATTGTCTGAGGAAGGCTACCTGAGTAAAGTCAAGTCCCTTTTAAATAAGGATTTGTCCTTGGAGAATGGAACTCTCTCTCTCTCTCTCTCTCTCTCTCTCTCTCTCTCTCTCTCTCTTGCTCAAAAAGCCAATGGTTGTCCTGCCAACAGGAGCCAGCCAACCCGGAGAGCAGAAATGGCAGACTCAAACCAATCCCCAAGATCCAGGCCCAAGCCTCGGGGACCCAGAAGAAGCAAATCAGACAGTGAGGCCACTTGTAAGCACAGAGACATGCAGTTGAAGTTTTGTCTAGTTCGGTGGCTACGAGGAGAACCTCCAGGCAGACCACCATCACGTCTCATTTTACGAAAGGCCCTGCTAAACGAAAACCCAAGGAAGAGTCTGAAAAGAGAGACTCAGATGAATCTGTTGTAGAGGAGAGAGACCAGGATAAGAAACGCAGAGCTGCAGGCAGAGTTGCAATGCATGATGCTGAAGTTTTTGTGGAGAAACTAGAAGGAGCAACGCCGGGATCCCAGCTGTTTCAGGAAGAACAAGGTGAACAGAAAGATGACAGGAGCCTTTGTCGTCAAACCAGAGAGCTAGCATTGAGGCGGAGGTCAAGGGAGGAACCAGACAGAGAAGCAAGACCAGGAACTCACTCAGACATGGACGATGATAAAGAAAAGGATAAAAGAAGTTCCAGGTCCAGAAGCCAACGCAGAGATCTAGCCGCCAAACGGAGACCCAAAGAAGCAGAACCAGAGCAGATAGCTCCAGAGACTCCTGAGGACAGAGACGAGGATGAAAGGGAGAAGAGACGAAAAACGACACGTAAAAAACTGGAACCACTCGCCATTCCTGTACAGAGCAGAGTGGAGAGAAAAGCCGCTCAAAACAAAAGTGTGATTCCAAAGGTCAACCCCCTGCCCCCAAAGTGCCCTGAGTGTGGCCAGTACCTAGATGACCCTGATCTGAAGTACCAGCAGCACTCTGCGGATGCTGTGGATGAACCCCAGATGTTGGCCAGTGATAAACTGTCCATCTATGACTCTGACTCATCTTGGTTTGATGCCTATGATAACTCTCCCATGCATAAGTTCACTTTCTTCAGTGTGCATTGCAGTCAAGGTCACCTGTGCCCCTTCAACACTGGTCTTATTGAGAAGAACTTTGAACTCTACTTTTCTGGTTGTGCCAAAGCAATTCATGATGAAAATCCATCTCCAGAAAGTGGAATTAATGGCAAAAACCTTGGGCCAATCAATCAGTGGTGGATCAGCGGCTTTGACGGCGGCGAGAAGGTGCTCATTGGTTTCTCCACCACATTCGCTGAATATGTTTTGATGGATCCCAGTGAGGAGTATGTGCCAATATTGGGGCTGATGCAGGAGAAAATTTACAACAGCAAGATTGTTGTGGTTGAGTTCCTACATAGCAATCCTGATGCCGTCGATGAAGACCTGATCAATAAGATCGAGACCACTGTTCCTCCTTCTACAATAGTAGAAGGACTACTCCCAGGAGGGCCCCCCCCCCCACCGCTTCTACTTCCTCTAGGCCTACAATTCAAAGACCAGAAGCTTTGAAGACCCCCCAAACCACGCCCACAGCCCTGGGAACAAAGGGAAAGGGAAGGGAAAGCATCAGGTACCAGAGCCCAAAGAGCCTGAGGCAGCCATCAAACTGCCCAAGCTTCGGACCCTGGATGTGTTTTCTGGCTGTGGAGGGTTATCGGAAGGATTCCACCAAGCAGGCGTCTCAGAGACACTGTGGGCCATCGAGATGTGGGAACCCGCAGCCCAGGCATTTTGGCTGAACAACCCTGGTACCACAGTGTTCACAGAGGACTGCAACGTGCTTCTTAAGCTGGTCATGGCTGGTGAGGTGACCAACTCTCTGCGCCAAAGACTGCCACAGAAGGGCGATGTGGAGATGCTGTGTGGTGGGCCACTCTGCCAGGGCTTCAGTGGCATGAACCGCTTCAACTCCCCTACTTACTCCAAGTTCAAAAACTGCCTAGTGGTCTCCTTCCTCAGCTACTGTAACTACTACCGGCCTTGATTCTTCCTTCTGGAGAATGTCAGGAACTTCGTGTCCTTCAGGCGCTGAAGCTGACATTGCGATGCCTGGTCCGCATGGGCTACCAGTGCACCTTTGGTGTGCTCCAGGCTAGACAGTATGGTGTGGCCCAGACACGAAGGAGGGCCATCATCTTGGCTGCAGCCCCAGGAGAGAAGCTGCCTCTGTTCCCAGAACCATTGCATGTGTTTGCACCCTGTGCCTGCCAGCTGAGCGTTGTGGTGGATGACAAGAAGTTTGTTAGCAACGTTACGAGGCTGAGCTCCTGTCCCTTCCGAACCATCACGGTGCGAGATACCAAGTCTGACCTCCCTGAGATCCAGAACGGAGCCTCAGCGCCCGAGATCTTCTACAAGGGAGAGCCACAATCCTGGTTCCAGAGGCAGCTGCCAGGATCACACTACCAGCCCATCCTCAGGGATCATATCTGCAAGGACATGAACCTACTGGTGGCTGCCCGCATGCGTCACATCCCACTGTTCCCAGGATTGGATTGGCGTGACCTGCCCAACATCCAAGTTCGGCTGAGAGACGGCTTCACAGCGCATATGGAGTCTGTTCCTGCGCCGAAGGCAAACTCTGCGAGCCCAGTGTCAGACAATTCAGCACCCTCATCCCCTGGTGCCTGCCACACACCGGAACCGGCACAACCACTAGGCGGTCTCTATGGGCGTCTGGAATGGGACGGCTTCTTCAGCACCATTGTCACCAACCCTGAGCCCATGGGCAAGCAGGGTCGAGAGCTCCACCCAGAGCAGCACCAGGTTGTGAACGTGGGGGAATGAGCCTGCTCCCAGAGCTTTCCAGACACCTACCGGTTCTTCGGTAACATCCTGGACAGATACCGGCAGGTGGGTGATGATGTGCCACTGAAGGCCCCCATACTCGGGAGACCCTTCCTCAAGTCTCAGGAAATCATGACCACCCAAGAATCACAAGAAACCATACCTGGATGCAATCAGCAGAGGTTTATTAGGGAAGAGAGCTGGCAGCCAGCGGTCTGACTACATACTCGCGCAGGAGTAGAGTTCGACCCCGCCCGCCAGTCTGAGGAGGGTTTTAAAGGGAAAAACCACAAACCAGGGGAGTGGGAAGGGGGTGAGGGGTTGCTAAGGATACATAAGAATAGTGAAACATTCCAGAGAAACCCACGCTGAAATGTGGTTTTACCATGTCGTTGTGTCCCACCCTGTCATTTACCAACTATTTCAGATTAACTATCTTCACTTCTTCTGGCTATAGCCCCACCTAGGTGGGTTGCATCTTTATCTGTGGTCAGGAATGTGTCTTCCTGCCTTGGGCCTCTCCCACCCATAGGTGGGCCTACTGCCTGAGGCTTGAGGAATGTAATCCATCCAGAATGTGTCCTGGGGTAGTGAAGGTCTGAAATCTTATTTTCAGTTCCAAGTTCTGGGACCTGCATTTTTCTGCCCAGGTCTAAGGGCAAAGAAAAACATATATTTTATAAAATGGTCTTTATAATTTTTCACTCTACACTACTACCACTGGCCAAAGCCATTGGCCTGGAGAGTAAGCTCTGCCTGCTGGCCAGCACTCAGGAGAGTGCCTCAGCTGCAGTTAAAGTAAAGGAGGAGGCTGCTACCGAGGACAGTGCTCTCACCCAGAGCCCCACATGCACTGACGTTTTTAAGCCTTTGAGCCCCATCATTTGAGGTCTTGTGCTCCATGTCTGTGGCCATGGCTGACACTAAGCTGTTTGTATTAAAAGAAAATTTAATGGGTCCCACGAAAAACGTATATAAAAAAAGGGCCCTGTAGATTCCTTCTCCCTAACCTGAGTAGCTGAAGCCGCAGCCTTCAGGGTTTGCCAACCAGAGGCCCAGCTAATCAGTTAACAAAGAATGCAGAGTTACAGGGCAAAGGGCTACTGAGTCATCCCAGGAATGAAGATAAGAGATAAACATCCAGGAACTGCACCCTGCCCCCATGGACTGGTTCGGCCTGATGTTCAAAAATTGGAAAACAACCAATCGTTGTTTCTCCTTTTTCCCACCCCGAGCTTATATTAACCCTAAATAGACACGTGTTGGCCCAGAACGTTCCGCCATTAAACTACCTCGTGTTCTTGCAGCAAGTTGGTCTCTCATGTGTCCTTTGGGACTCGAGTGGGGTCCCCTTCGGGGGTTCATGAGCCTTTAAGTATGAGGTTTGTTTTGTGACCAAGCCGTTTAGTACTTTGTGCATTCTGAATTTTAAGTTTATTTTTTTTTGTTGTTGTTGTTGTTTTGGTTTTGTTTTTTATTCTGTATCCTATCAGATCTGCCACTGTGCAGGTGGCACGTGAGACTTGATGTAGTCTTATATGTTGTAATATTTCTTCAAAATAAAGCGCATCTATAAAGAAAAAAAAAAAAAAAAACCTTCCTGACCAAGCTAAGATTAATCTACAGGGAGCATAAATATTCAGAAGTTAATAGCCAGTGGGTAGGCTGCCCATGCAACTGTCAACTGCTACTCACCCATCCTCCTTTAAGCAACCCTAATTAAATGTATGGGTCACACAAAAAAAATGTTGTAAAGGTAGAAGTGAGATTAACTGATAAGAGAAGTAGGCCAGTGGTATAGCGATAAGAGAGGGTAAAGGAGGTGACTACAGTCGGAATTCATTATACACATGGATGAAAATGTCACAATGTATTCCGTTATTGTATTTAATTAATTTGACTAATAACAATGTAAAGGGCAGAGTATGTAGCTCAGTTGGTCCAGCACTCAGCTCCTGAGCATCCTATAAGCATGGTATGGTGGCACATGCCTGTAATGCCATCATTGGGAGGTAGAGAAAGGGACAGAAAGATCAGAGACCCAAAGTCTTAGGTTATAGCAAGATCAAGGCCAGCTCTGGATACACAATACTGTCCCCCCACCCCACCCCAGCCCATCCCGGTCCCCTTCTCAAAACAAGGAGTTGAGACTGTTAAGAAAGGATTGTGCTCTGTGTCTAGTTTGCTGTGGGTACTTGGTGGCACCACCATGACTACTCTCCCCAAAAAGAAGCCACCACCTCCTGATGCTGACCTGGGCAAAGAACTGATGCTGCCCGGGTCGCTGTCCCCAGAGCCTCGGTGTGGTGGCTGTGTGGGCATGGGCAGCGATACGGGCATGGGTGAAGGAAAGGGCTGCCATGACTCCAGTGTCCTGGGGGACAGTCCCCTGGCTTCACCACCACCTCAAAACAAAGTGCACAGAGACCCACCCCCAAACAAGAGTTGATGGAGACCCAGGGACTGGACACCATCCCCAATCCCCAACTTCTGCCCTTTGATGCCATCCAAACTTCTCTGTCTTTCTCCCCTCTTGGCTTCCTTCCTTTTCCTTCTTTTCCACTTCCCTCTGGCTGGCCCACGCATGCGCTCCATCCATCTCATCCCTGACACCACCATTGGTCTCTGCCAGCTGATGTTCCCTCCTGTCCCCTGCACAGCACCATCTCAGCATTCCACGGGGGGCTCTGGAAAGGGTGCGGAAGGTAGGCAAGAGGCCCACAGAGACAGACCATCTGGCAGCCAGGCAGCCCCAGAAGAGAGACATTCAGACGAAAGAAGTCTTCTGCTCACCCTTCTTTAAAGATTAGATAAACTTGTCACCCCTTCCCAACAATGATGACAGGAAAAGTAGAAGTGGGAATTTTTTTTCCTAATACCCGAAGAATCTGAGCCTTCAATGTTAAAATTTTCTTGATTAAAATGTGCTTTATGTCACAAAACCAACAAATCAAAAACAATGTACATGGCAATGCTGGCCTTGTGAGGGTGGCATCTCTGGTTTGGAGCTATGCAGGCTGACCATGGGATATAGAGGGCAGGAAAGAGATAGATTTCTGCTGTCTTTTGGCCCCTAGTTCCTTGGAAGGGCCAAGGATGTGGGCCAGAGGGAAGTGGCAGGAGTTGCAGGTAGCAAACTGGCTTTGGACAGTGAGACCCTGACCTTGCTGCATTGTTTTGCCTTCCACCACTGATAGTCTGTTTAGAGTCTTGAGGTGGGGAGTCTTCAGAAATCATGGCCGATACCCAAGATTTGAATTTAGGGAGTAGGAGCAGCGTCAGCAGTGGGACATGTGGGCACTGCAGGTGTTGACAAGATTCACCATCTGTAATGTCCTTGGCACAATGAAACCAAATGTCAGCTTCTCTGGAAAGAAAGAAAGAAAGAAAGAAAGAAAGAAAGAAAGAAAGAAAGAAAGAAAGGAAGGAAGGAAGGAAGGAAGGAAGGATTGCACATAAAGGGAGAAAAAAGAAAACTTTGGGATGTCAAAGACATTGCTAAGAAGACGAAGGCTGCTCAGAGGAGGAAGGGGTCAGAAGGAAGTAATTGGATCTTGAGTGCTTTTGAAAGTCAAACCAAAGGGTTTTGTGCTAGACCATTTTTGTTGCTTTGACAAAATCCTTGAGAAAAGTAACCCCAGAAGATTAATTTGGTTCAGAATTACAAGACCTGCATGTTTCTAGTGGTTTTCCAGTCTGAGAAAGTAAAAGCAACACAGAGGAACCGCACAGCATGTGGCAACCCAGCTTAATGGTAATCAGAGAGGCCTATGGCAAGGGGCTAGACACAAGACACACCCCAAGCTATCTACTTAGCCCCACTTCCTAATAATCCATTCAGCTGGGGATTTATATGTTCGTCAGTGTCTTCACTCATTAGAGAGCAAACCTCCAACCTATGAGCTCCCGGGAGATGTTAGTAGATTCAAACCATAATAGGGTGTTTTTCAGGAATCAAGTAGGATGACTTTGGCTCACTAGGAACTGAATTGCTTACCAAGACATGGGGCTTTCAGTGCTAACCCTGGTTGTCCTGGTCAAGATAGAACAGGATACGTGAACTGTCCCAGCAGTGGGAGGTGTAAGGCTGTCCAAGGTGGTTCAGATTTGGCCTAGAACAAAGTGAGACTGTGTGGGCGTGAGAGGCAGCTGGGTACCTGATTGAGTGCAGGCCTTGAACCCCGGAGACCCTCCAGGGACGGTAGGAGGGTCCTGTCTCCTATCACATAGCTACAGCCCCCCACAGAGAGGTTTGTGGCCCTCAGTCATGTAGCACAGTAAAGGGTGTGACACAGGCCACAGAGCCTCAAGACATCTCCATATTCATGAGACACCTAAAGGCCAGAGGGCATAGCCAATTAAGCATTCCTTTCCAGACCTTCCTCCTACTTGCAAAAGGTATTTAACCCCAGGCCCTCCCTGAGAATATGGGTATAGCTTCATCCATTTTCCACCATGACAATAAATATCTTAAGACCTGGACTAGCTCTCTTCTTTGGGGCCCACCGTGGGAAACCGTGGAGAAGGGTTGATCCAACCCATACATCCCAGTCTTGGTCCTTCCACAGTGGTGCCTGAGAGCCCAAGGGTTAAGAACCAATTGCTTCCTGGCTGCCTTGTCCTGGGGACCCACAACCCAAGAGCTCAGGCCCCCTGGGACCTCAGACTGTGTTCCCTTTACCCATGAAACAAAGCCCTGCGGCTTCTCACAACCTGATGTCTGCTCTACACAGTGTGGAGTGTACTCAGTCAAATTTCTGCATCTCTGCCTCCCTGAGCCATAGCCACAGCCCCTTGGGGCAACAGACATGGGACACACAGTTCAACCCAACAGGACCCACACCAGAATACAGACACTTACCAAAGACCCATGTGGGTGTGCTGGGTAATGCTGAGAAAGTATGAGAGGATCAGAAGGCTGATGAGGGGGCTGTGGCCCTGTGTCTGAGAGAGCCAGAGAATGAGGCAGTCTAAGGCTGCTGGACATAGAGGACTGGAGGCCAACAGGATGCCATCCTCTCTGCTAGGCTCAGGGATGAAATCTGTCTCAAGAAAGAAGCTTTTTAACTAAGTATGAAGGAACTCCTGACTTGGAACAGAGCCACTGTTACCCAGCAACTGCAAAATGCATATGCACTTTGGATGCAGTCATACACTTCTGATGGTTCACAACAGTCTGTAAGTCTACTCCAGCTTACACCCCTTTCTTGTTGCCAAGGACTTCCGTTGAGTTGTGTCATACATTCATGCAAATATACATTCATATGTAACAAAATATTAAATAATAAATAATTTTTAAAGAAAACATCACAGATCAATGTGTCTCAGTTCACAGATAGTGTACTAGTAATTGAGTAATGGTCTAAGCTGTTCCCTACCCAAACCCATGACCCTAATTTTCTGTTTGAGTCTTCAGAACCAGGAACACCCTAAGTACATAATTCATGTCAGTGGATTTAGCAGGTGTGTCTCCCACAAAACTCACACGGCTTCTGGTTTCTGCATTCATCTCTTGATACGAATCATTACAACTTGAGGTGTACAATAGCAGTGGTGTATTTCCTAACACTCCTGGGATACTGAAAGTCCAAAGTCAGAAGCCCAGTCCTCCAAAGTCTATGTGGAGATCTGCCTTTACCTCCTCTGGGTTCTAGTGGCTGTGGGCAGTCCCCTGATTGCAAATGTCTCCCTCCAATCTCTTCCGGCATCTTTCCCAGGCCTTCTTCCCTGTTGTCTCTGCATGGTTCTTTTTCATCTGCTATAACAACATCTGTTGTAGCACATTGAGGGCCCACCTAAGGGATGCTGCCAAGGAATGGCCAATGGGAACTGAATTCTGCCTTGTGTGGGAATTAGAAAGCAACAAGACCTTGGAAACCAACAAACACCCCAAGAGGAGAACAGCTCCCGACTTTAGTACACGGAGTAGTTGTTTAGCAAATGAGGAGATGGTGTTGACAAACCCAGGGTAATTTTTCAGAGAACTATCCAGGGTGTGTGTGTGTGTGTGTGTGTGTGTGTGTGTATGAGAGAGAGAGAGAGAGAGAGAGAGAGAGAGAGAGAGAGAGAGAATTTTTACTTACTATTTAGAAACCTAAACAACACAGGGCATCTATTGATTAAAAAGAAACAGAAAACCCGCAGAGCACAGATATTTCAGAAGTCTGGGAGAATTTTGAGAGTCGCGTCCTTGAAGATGCTGAGTAAGGGCTTCTCTTCTTCTCCACCTGGACATATTTCATACTAAATATATCCAAAGTGAAACGGCTTTTTCTCCTCTGCCTTCAGATATCTTTATTAATCAGCACAGACCCAGTACTACCATCCATCTAGAAGTGTAAATGAGAGAACCCAGAGCTCTTCTTAGCTCCACTGCTGTCTGTCTTATCTGGCTCTGGGTTTCTACCCACCATGTCCATTCCATCTCTTATTGATGGTGAAGAAATCTGAGCTTTAGATGTTGGGAATATAACTTTATTTGGCACCAACAACCTCCTTTTAAACAATCCACCTTGCAATGGTATAGCCTTGACTAAGACATTCACTCGTTTAAATTTGGCTGCAAAGTGCTCTTAGCTCCTTTCCGGTGTTATTTGGGATTATGGTGTGACAGTTTGTGCTGAGAGTGCTTCTGTTATCTGAGTTTTGCTATATCTTGGGTTTTGCCATTTTAAGGTAATCATGATTACTCAGTATTCTGTTTCTTTATCAAGAAGAGCCAGAGATAGCGTCAGAATAAGGAAGGAGGAGGGAGGGAAGAAGGAAAGAAGAAATGGAAGGAGAGAGAGAAACAGAGATAGAAGCAGAGAGGCAGAGAAGAGAGAGATAGATGAAAGACAGATATTCACTGTAGCATGAACCCAGAAGTCTCCAGCCATGGCTAGAATCCTCCTAGCTCTCTGCATCAACTTTGTTCTTCTTCCCCTGAGATGGAGAACAGTACCTTCAGCATCAGCCTATGCCTTTCCATCAGCTTCTCCAGAAGATCCCAGGACAGCCTTGATGAGGTGGCACACACCTTGTGGCAGATGCTGTCATGCATCTCACTCACTGACTAAGTCCAGATGGAGTGCAGATCCAGGAGCATCAGCTGGGACTGTGGGCTCAGCACTATCCTGTGGGCATCTAAGTGACACTGCTTCATAGCTGTCAGGAGATAACTCTCACCTCAGTGATCATAAGCTTGTTTCTCTCTTCCTAGTGAACCTTATTGCTTAAAATCAGTGCCTGCATACAGCTGCTTTTTCTGTGCCCCATCCAGAGCCTCCTTAAATGAAAGAATAAATTAACTTGTGGATGGATGTGATAATGGTGGCAAGAGATGAGATGATACAGAAGCCAGATAAGAATCCTGGAGTTGGCTGCAAATGGGATTTCCCGCCTCCCTTCTAATAGTATAGAAGAGAAAGCCAATGGCTGCAGGTAGCGAGAGCTGATGGCTTCAGGTGGCCTGACAGGTAAAGTGGGGTTGGCATTAAGCAATTTCCTTTCCGAGGGCCCCAATTTTCTTTGTGAAGTGAAACATGAGGTTATATATTAAAGGCCAGTAGTAAATAGAAACATGTCCAGAAGAACGCAGGACTGGAGACAACACAAACCTGGAGAACAGTTTGAAAGTGACCGAGTTTTCTTCAGCAGTGTCTCGTGCTTAGGGTTTGTTTAGTATGCTGCTTTGTGGTCCTCAAGAGTGGATATGTGCTGATGAAATTTGACAGATGGATGTGATGGTTGAAGACAGAGACAAGACAATGATGGGGACAAAGGTGAAGGCAATTGTCTGTGTGGGAAAGGAGTTAAGTAAAGAGGAGGGGGCAGCGGCGGTGAAGGATGAGGGCATTTCTGTGCTTGGCACAGGACTCTAGATTACAGTAGCATGCTTAATTATTGCCCACAGTGGGGAGCCGGGGGCAATGACTACTACATTGGTGTGTGGAAGTTGCAGCAAGCACTCAGGAGCCTGTACTGTTTTTCTTTGCCTGCCATAACTGAGTGGTTTAAACACTGAATGTTTTTTTCTTCATAGGTCATAGGCTGAGTTGTCCAGGAGGACACTACCTTGCCCTGTAGATGGCTGATTTCTGGCTGTTTTCTCATGGCCTTTCCTGAGGCTTTCCTACAAACATTCTAGCATATTCGACTGGAATCTAATCCTCAAAGTTCTGTTTAGCTTAATTGTTACTTTGCATATCTTATCTCCAAATATGGCTACAGCATAGGAAAAGCATGGCTTCAATAGGAGCGACCCAGAGGACAAAGCTCAACTCTTAACACCTTGGCCCCTGGACTCGAAAACTGATGCTGTTCTCACAAACTAAGCACAAACACCAACATCCCAACATCCTGGAAGTTCTTAGCCCATCCCCTAACCACTCCAACTCCAGGTCTTCATC
Organism: Arvicanthis niloticus; assembly: GCF_011762505.2. NCBI lineage: Eukaryota > Metazoa > Chordata > Mammalia > Rodentia > Muridae > Arvicanthis > Arvicanthis niloticus. The sequence goes on from NC_133436.1 coordinate 5,741,009, forward strand.
TGATGTCATCTGTACCAGTTAGAGGGGCAACAAGGCTGGAGCTACTATTCATCCTGAGGCAAGTACTTTGTGCAGCGTTTGACCTGCAAACCCGTGAACCATCCTCTGTACTTGCAACCAAAATACAGTGTCAGGAAAGGCATACAGCCATCTTGCCACTCCAAAAGCAAAAAAACTTGAAATAAGAAAGAATTGAGGTGCCTTAAGTACTTCCTGATTCTCAGGAATAATCTTCACCGACATTTAGTCTGATGTACCCATAAGTAACCTGGCTTGATGTTCTGGGACTCCTGTGGCAACCTTCTCCCCTTAGGTCTCAGGTAGGGACTATCTGGCTTGTTGAAACTGAGGGGACAGGCAAGCCTCGGAACCCTAGACCTTTGGAGGGATTTGCATGCCTGAACATCTCCGGGATACTTTGAGAGATATTCTTCTCCGTCATGCGAATATTAATTGCTTACAGTCAGACAGATCCACTGTTTCAATCAGAAGGAATTCCAGGACTCTGATTGCCTTCCCTTGCTTTGTTCCATCTCTGCCTTCTTTGGTCAGGTGGGCAGAGTTTCTGTTGAGACCACCCTGTCTCCATTTCTGGTCTCTGCTAAGGCCCTGGCTTGGCTTTGAAGGCGACACCCATAATCTAATCTGCGTATCAAATATTTCTCCAACTGAAACATCTTCATGATGTTTGACTTGGAAGTTCCTTCCACTGGCCTCTTCTCTGCAACCCCTCAAAATGAGCAGACTGAAAATGCTATGCAAGCTGTGATTCCCCCCTCCTTTTTTTTTTTTTTTTTTTTTTTTGAATTCCCAACTCAATCTACCTTTCTCCTCTGGCATTTTGTTATAGGCAGAAAGACGAAGCATTTTGTTATAGGCAGAAGTTATGACTTTCATAACTCAAAGTTTTGCTTAAAAATGTGCTCTGCTAACAGCCTCATTTCATCACATTTACTACAATTCACTGACCTATACAACATAGTTCAGCCGAGTTATTTTCCACTTTATGTCAAAGGTTATCTTTCCTATGATTTTTAATACGTTCCTCATTTCCTATGGCACATTTCAGACCCACTTATAGTCACTTTTTCTTTCAAAAAAATCTAGGACTTTTCAAATGTGTTCTTTAAACCCCTTTCTCCCCTCTAGTCATCCTGTGGTTTAAAAGTCTCTCCCATATTCAGTATCCGCTACAACAGTATTTGACTCGACAGGGCTTATGTTTGCCATTACCAAACACCACAGGCTGGGTTAATAAATTAGTAGAAATTCATTCATAGATTTTGAAGCCAAGAGTCCAAGATTAAACTGCTAGCTATTTAGTTTCTCCTCTTGGTAGTCGCCAGCCCTACAGTCTGTCCTCACAGCTTGGTAGAGCCACAAGGTGTCCTCAGCTTCCAGAAAAACACAGGCTCTGTTGAGTAAGACATCTTTTAATCTTCTCTGTTCTCTAAGTCTCTGTGTCTATGTAGAGTACTGTTGAGGGCTTAGGACCTCAGTATCTGAATTTACAGAGGATACACGGCCACTTACAACAGCTTCTTTATGACTGGAATGAACATTCATAAAGGGTTCAATGTCTAACCTTCTAATGTCATGTCTCATCATGACCGTAGATAAGTGGGAAACAAGGTTTTTGGGGGTTTTTGTTTGTTTGTTTTGTTTTTTGTTTTCTGGAGACTATAAGCTAAATGATAGGGACCCGATAGGTCTAGTTAAAGTTGCAAGAAATTCAAATCCAATAAATAAGTAGCTATGTCCTGAAAAAATATGAGCAATGATTGATATTTATGTGAAGTCACAATTTACAAAACTATTCTGACCACATATTTGCAATTATTTGATATAGACAAAAATATATCTAAGACACTTAACAAATAAAAGTAGAAATTAAAACCAAGGGTGATGGATAAATAAATTATCTAAATTTAGAAAGAAACTGAGGAGATAGATAAAATTCTAGAAGTTAAAAGATAGAATAACTGAGCAAAATGCTGGAGGTTGGAAGATGGCCAATGAGTCACTAAAGTGGCAAAATAACTCACCATGTCATGGTTTGACCTTGACACGTAGCATAATTTAGTTGCTAAGACAATAGTGAACAGTGTTTTAGCAGAGATGCATGCCACACCCACTTTATGAGAAAGAAAAAACAGCCAGGAGACTGGTGTGGGGACAGAAACAGCCCACCTTCTCCCTAACCTGAAGATGGCAGAGGAGACAACACTTGCAGAGATGACTCCTGATCACGTCCCAGAATCACCTGGAAGAATACCAGCCCTCAGTGAAACTTCAGCTTAAAGAGACATTTGAACTCAAAAAGAAGAAGAAGAGGAAGAGGAAGAGGAAGAGGAGGAGGAGGAGGAGGAGGAGGAGGAGGAAGAGGAAGAGGAAGAGGAAGAGGAAGAGGAAGAAGAAGAAGAAGAAGAAGAAGAAGAAGAAGAAGAAGAAGAAAGAAGAAAGAAGAAAGAAGAAAGAAGAAAGAAGAAGAAGAAGAAGAAGAAGAAGAAGAAGAAGAAGAAGAAGAAGAAGAAGAAGAAGAAGAAGAAGAAGAAGAAGAAGAAAGCAGAAGAGTGGTATTGGTACCTGCATACATCCTGGCTAAATGAGGACAACCAAGGAGAAGAGGTCCCAATAAACCATAGGTGAAGACCATCCTTGAAATAATTGGTTTACTTTTCAAACTATGAAGGTCAAAAAGAGACAAAGAGAGAAGACCAGGAGTCCCTTTCTAACTAAGAGACTAAAGGGCATAATTAAATATTAAAAGTCATTAAAACTGAATGTTTAAAACAACACTAATTAAGAGCTATGGGGCTTAGTAAGGAGACAGCCAGAGCTTTGAAGAGCTTTAAATAAGTTTATTAAGCAAGAAGGTAAACTGAAAAAAATCGACTAATATTCAACTGAACACACCGTTTAAAGTATCTCACAGAAAGCAGAAAAGGGCCATTGTAAAAGCGGACACTAACACAAAGGAAAACAAATGTGTACAGATAAAATCAACACAAGTTCAAAGTTGATTTCCAAAACCAAATAACAGGTGTGATAAGCAACAACACAGCCATAGACAGGAAGTGGGAGAAGGTGGAAATGTGTTTGTGGAGTGTCCTTCCCCAGGCAGCTAAGACTATACCAGGACAAGGAGATCCAAGGACAATTCCAACTTTGAGTACAATTGATAGGTTTTTCAATACTGTAACAAAATATCTGAAGAAGGTTAACAGTATAAAAAAAGAAAATGATGTTCATGTTGGTTCATCACTCCAGAGATACCAGTCTAATAGATTTGGTGATGCCTAATTAGGAGCAGAATTAGAAGACAGCAAAGAAACACAAGGAAATTTGTGTGTATGTGTGTGTGTGTGTGTGTGTGTGTGTGTGTGTGTCCATATGTCTATGTGTGTATCTGTGTCTGTATTTGTATGTGTGTGTTTCTGTGAGTCTGTATGTGTCTGTCTATCTGTATTTTCATTTGTGTATGTGTTTGTGTTGAGCATAGGTTTTCAGGGGGAGTACAGATATCTTCCAGAACAGGGTATCGGCTGGGTGAAGGTTCAGGGGACAGGTCACTCTGCCTATGATTCACTTGTCCTTATCTAAGTTGGTACTATCCACCAAGGCTACCCAAGGTCTATGACTATCCACAAGACCCATGACTACTTGTTCTTATCCAGGCTGGTAAATTTCCACCAAAGCTGCCTTTTAACAATTTCTTATAGCTATCTATTTCAGTGTTTTTCCACAGAGACCAAGACTTTGTGTTAGCAGGCTGACTTAGGCCTATTGCTGGTTTTAGGCCTTCAGTGTATAAGCAAGGCTGCCCCTGACAATCTTACACCTGCATCTTAGTTATGGTTTCATTGCTATGAACCGACACCATGACCAAGGCAACTCTTATAAGGACAACATTTCATTGGGGCTGGCTTACAGGTTCAGGGGTTCAGTCCATCATCATCAAGGATGGACCATGGCAGCATCCAGGCAGGAATTCAGGTTCACCTTAAGCCATGCTACAAAGAAAGGAGAAATACTTTCCCTTTAATGAGATAATGTACTTTTCCTCCCCAGAATCCCTTGCACAGTAGATTACAGTCACCACAAGGCAGCTTTGTAACTCTACTCACAAAGGGTAACTTTTCCTCTCTTCTATTCGTTTTCTAAGCACCATTTCCCTAAAACTTGAGGCCCTTCCACTCTGTCTCCAGCCCCTCTCCCTGTTGTGTGGCTCTCTGTTCAGCCTGTGGCTGATCTTCGTGCCAGCTTAGCTCAGAGGCAATGGCTTTCTCTCTTCCTCTTCTACATGTTCTTCCTCAGGTCAGCTGCTGAGTTTTCTCTTCTAAACTCTAATAAAATTTTCCTTGAGCTTCTGTTTCAGTTCATGTATAAACTCTTTAATTAAAAAGATCAAGAACTTTATTAGAGACCACAGTTCTCCAGTAACATGTACTGACCTGTAAGGGGAAATTCCCTAAAATTTTCAGTATCATTCTCAACTTCTGTCACTTGCGGTACTTTACACTTTGATCATATGTTCCTGCACTGGTTGTGGCCTACTATAAGAGAAGGCTTCTCTGGCAAAGACCGAGAACTGTAATGTGGATTTAAGATGCTTTTTATTTATAAGCAGAAATAAGTTTAATCTTTCTCATTTCCTGTATCTGTTTTTACAGTTTTTAAAGACTCTGGGGCCTTTGAGAAGGCATTCAACTCTCTCTAATAAGAGTCAGGCCCACACTGGTTTCTCACTGCTATCATCTTATTATAATAAACATATTAGAACCATTTCTTCAAAAAAATCAACCTACACAATCTACTCTTCGGAGCACAAAGACGGCAGACAGCAATAAAACCCATGTGGGATCTCACACAGAGGGCTTGTGCACTTAGGGGCTGACTAAAGTCACTTTCTATTTTTAATACATGTTCCAGCATAGGAGACAGTGACAGGGACCATCACAATGAATTCACAGGACCCTTGGAGACCTCAATGGCTGGTTAAAGGGCAGGAGTGAAGTAACATATACAGTCATGACATTTGGAAAAATTACTGAGCTCATTTAAGTGACCCAGAAATCACTGAGGGAAGGGAAGGCCCTCAGTGTGTTTGGCAGGCCCAAAGAAACAAGTGATATTTAGCTACATTTGAGTTCAAATACTTAAGCCAGTGATGGCTTAATGATAAAATTACCACCCTATATCCATGCAGGCAGTCTTCGAAACCCAATGGGACCCTCCCACATACCAACACACGGAGAGTATCTTTCATGGAATGCAAAAGCCCAGGAACCATGGGGCATTTGTATCTTGGCCTCCTTCTCCTCCTTATCCTTGAAAAACCTGGCCTCAGAGTAGAATCACAAGTCCTTGTCCTAGCCAATGTATGCTAATAATGAGAGAACTGTTTCAGATACCATGTTGTGCCATACAAATACACCACCACAGTTTCTGCAGTGGTTGAGGCAATATGTCATCTTGGACTGAACACCAATCTTACCTGGTCTGAAACAATAAGCTCATTCTCAGAAACTTCATTCTTGGCAAGAACTAGACTTTCCTTAGGAAGCAGTAAATAAATACCAAACAGTTTTAGTTTCTTTCTAACTTTTGGAGAAAATAAAATTTTCAGTTTTCAAAAAAAGAACTAGACAGAGACACAGAAGTATATATACTTGCTGAAATGACTGCCTCCACAGGGACATTCAATGCCTACAAGAACTAGATCTGATGAACTAGATCCCTACCAAGGAGTTGACTTGGAAGTGCAGGGAACTTCTTATACAATACTGAGTGACATTTGCTGCCACTGGGAACTTACATTCCTGCAAGCATGAGGTCTAATGTCATTTCCAAGACCTAATGAGGTCAAACATCTTTGCATAAACCAAGTATTTAATCCCCACCTGTACTTCACTGCTTCTCTGTGTCCTCTAACAACCCTGATATTCTCAATACTGTACAAGTTATTAGGTTTGAGTTAGATGGAGATCTATTATCAATTACTATTAACATCCCAAAATGAGAACAATGTATTTTAATTACCTGTTGCTCAAACGCTGATCATTTAGAAATCATTTGCATAGATGCTTGCCATTAGATTTTGCATAAATCTTTGTATTTAGAGTGATTTATGTTGCAATCTATTGTTAAGAAAAGAATACTCAGAAATAATACTGCATCTTTCAGTGACAGATAACTACTGTCTTGGAACACAAAAAATAATCAAACCACAAAAAAAGTAATTTAAAACTTAAAAAGTTCATTTGTATTTGTGAAAAACAGGTTTATTGTATAGATCGGTATTTGTGAAAACCAACCCTCTGTTATGTTGCTTTTCTACTGAAATCCTCCCTCTTTGTGTGGAGAAAGCCACTAACCCAGCTCTTCCCTCTCCAGAACCCACTTAGCTCGTATCTGCTCCAGAGGGCATGCCTGTCTTCCTGATATATCTGTTTGGGTTTTCTCAAGGCCTGAAAAAATCAGATTAACCCTCTTCCCTCCAAACTACTCCCTCTATCTCCAAGTCTTCTATCTCCCTCCTTCCCTCTTTCCTCCTTTATGTTTTTGTACAGTGTTTAGTGATCTGATACTTTCGTTTTAGCTTCTCATCTATTCCTCCAAAACACAGCTCCAAAAAAACCAGGACCCCTGTATCTTCCAAAACACAGAGAGATGCCAGTGCATAAATGTAATCTGAATGTTAGATTGAGTTTGAAGAAGGCACATATTTGCATAAGTTAGTTCATTCGATGCTATGAAAGTGGCTCCGTGAAGTCCAGAGACTATGAAGGTAACTTTTATGGCTGTAAAAATTCACTTTCTGTAGTTCATGGCACAGACAGAAGCTTCTAAATTGAAGACAGTTCTTTGATACATCAATTGATAGGACTGTAAATTACAGCTGGCATGTGTTTTGTATCCAGCAACCACTGAGTAGAAAGACAGCTGGCCACAAGACAAGAGTAGCCTTCCAGAAGTCTCAAAGGTATTATTAGCCAACAGTGATGCCTTTGTTTTTCCCTTTTACTCTTTCAGAAAGCTTTAGTAAAGCAAGGATATTATGATCCAAATCATGGTCCTTGCTCAAGTATCAGTCTATTACTTAGAATTGATATCTTGAGCTATTTGAATTACATTGAAGTAAGAGACGCTTTCAAGGTTTGCACTTTCCTAAAAAGGAAATCATTTCCCCAAAGTCAGTAACATGAATTTGTTGTTAAATGTCACTATTTCTGTTATCTGTTGTCTTAAACCAAGTGACCTGGGGTTTGCATTGCTCACTAGACCTGACACTGATTTGGCACAGATTATAAATTCCTTTCCTTTTCATTTAGTTTCTAGTTTGTTTCTTGTTGTCATAGTTTTTTCGATGTCTAGATATTTTTCCTCAGGGAAGCAAGCAGGAGGTTTTTTTTTTATGCTTTCTTCTGCTCAACTTTAGGCAGTTGGGACACCAGCAACACTGCTCACTGTTTTCTGGGAGTCTCTTTAGCTTGGTGGGCTTGCAGCACAGCTATGGCTTCATCGACTTTGGTGTGCAGACACTCCGGAGACTCAAGCATGTGGTGCAGTTCTAAATTATCAATTTCCAACAGCATGCCAGTGATTTTACCAGCGAGAGCAGGGTGCATAGCCTGAATAAGAGAGAACAGCCATTCCCCTAACATTTGCTTTTGAGCTTGAGGA